>NC_054371.1:29740500-30096213 GCF_017654675.1 Xenopus laevis | reverse complement strand
TTTAGTATTATAGCTTGATTACATCTTTTTAGTATTCTTGGTTACCGGTTATTACAAGTTTTAGTAGCAAATTATTTTAGTTTTTTATATATATCTTTTTTAGTGTATATCATTTTTACACGGCGGTTTTTCTGATTTTTGCACTGTGTACCATTATGCAGTTTTATATTTTAGCACCTTTTATGTATAGTTTTGGTATTTTGCAAGTTTTAAAGAGTTTACATTTTTAGGTTTCATTAGTAAATAAACGACGAGTTATTGCTATTAGTTATTAAGATATTAAAATGTATTAGGCATACTTGTCATTGAATTCTATTTATCATCCTAATTATATTCATGTTATCCTTATTATTTGTTTTAGTCCTTTTTATGACTTACGACGCATGAGTATTTTAGTATAGCTTGATAACATCTTTTTAGTATTCTTGGTTACCGGTTATTACAAGTTTTAGTAGCAAATTATTTTAGTTTTTTATATATATCTTTTTTAGTGTATATCATTTTTACACGGCGGTTTTTCTGATTTTTGCACTGTGTACCATTATCAAGTTTTATATTTTAGCACCTTTTATGTATAGTTTGGTATTTTGCAAGTTTTAAAGAGTTTACACTTTTAGGTTTCTTTAGTAAATAAACGACGAGTTATTGCTATTAGTTATTAAGATATTAAAATGTATTAGGCATACTTGTCATTGAATTCTATTTATCATCCTAATTATATTCATGTTATCCTTATTATTTGTTTTAGTCCTATTTATGACTTACGACGCATGAGTATTTTAGTATAGCTTGATTACATCTTTTTAGTATTCTTGGTTACCGGTTATTACAAGTTTTAGTAGCAAATTATTTTAGTTTTTTATATATATCTTTTTTAGTGTATATCATTTTTACACGGCGGTTTTTCTGATTTTTGCACTGTGTACCATTATGCAGTTTTATATTTTAGCACCTTTTATGTATAGTTTTGGTATTTTGCAAGTTTTAAAGAGTTTACATTTTTAGGTTTCATTAGTAAATAAACGACGAGTTATTGCTATTAGTTATTAAGATATTAAAATGTATTAGGCATACTTGTCATTGAATTCTATTTATCATCCTAATTATATTCATGTTATCCTTATTATTTGTTTTAGTCCTTTTATGACTTACGACGCATGAGTATTTTAGTATTATAGCTTGATAACATCTTTTTAGTATTCTTGGTTACCGGTTATTACAAGTTTTAGTAGCAAATTATTTTAGTTTTTTATATATATCTTTTTTAGTGTATATCATTTTTACACGGCGGTTTTTCTGATTTTTGCACTGTGTACCATTATGCAGTTTTATATTTTAGCACCTTTTATGTATAGTTTTGGTATTTTGCAAGTTTTAAAGAGTTTACATTTTTAGGTTTCATTAGTAAATAAACGACGAGTTATTGCTATTAGTTATTAAGATATTAAAATGTATTAGGCATACTTGTCATTGAATTCTATTTATCATCCTAATTATATTCATGTTATCCTTATTATTTGTTTTAGTCCTTTTTATGACTTACGACGCATGAGTATTTTAGTATTATAGCTTGATAACATCTTTTTAGTATTCTTGGTTACTGGTTATTACAAGTTTTAGTAGCAAATTATTTTAGTTTTTTATATATATCTTTTTTAGTGTATATCATTTTTACACGGCGGTTTTTCTGATTTTTGCACTGTGTACCAATTATGCAAGTTTTATATTTTAGCACCTTTTATGTATAGTTTGGTATTTTGCAAGTTTTAAAGAGTTTACACTTTTAGGTTTCTTTAGTAAATAAACGACGAGTTATTGCTATTAGTTATTAAGATATTAAAATGTATTAGGCATACTTGTCATTGAATTCTATTTATCATCCTAATTATATTCATGTTATCCTTATTATTTGTTTTAGTCCTATTTATGACTTACGACGCATGAGTATTTTAGTATTATAGCTTGATAACATCTTTTTAGTATTCTTGGTTACCGGTTATTACAAGTTTTAGTAGCAAATTATTTTAGTTTTTTATATATATCTTTTTTAGTGTATATCATTTTTACACGGCGGTTTTTCTGATTTTTGCACTGTGTACCATTATGCAGTTTTATATTTTAGCACCTTTTATGTATAGTTTTGGTATTTTGCAAGTTTTAAAGAGTTTACATTTTAGGTTTCATTAGTAAATAAACGACGAGTTATTGCTATTAGTTATTAAGATATTAAAATGTATTAGGCATACTTGTCATTGAATTCTATTTATCATCCTAATTATATTCATGTTATCCTTATTATTTGTTTTAGTCCTATTTATGACTTACGACGCATGAGTATTTTAGTATAGCTTGATAACATCTTTTTAGTATTCTTGGTTACCGGTTATTACAAGTTTTAGTAGCAAATTATTTTAGTTTTTTATATATATCTTTTTTAGTGTATATCATTTTTACACGGCGGTTTTTCTGATTTTTGCACTGTGTACCATTATGCAAGTTTTATATTTTAGCACCTTTTATGTATAGTTTTGGTATTTTGCAAGTTTTAAAGAGTTTACACTTTTAGGTTTCTTTAGTAAATAAACGACGAGTTATTGCTATTAGTTATTAAGATATTAAAATGTATTAGGCATACTTGTCATTGAATTCTATTTATCATCCTAATTATATTCATGTTATCCTTATTATTTGTTTTAGTCCTATTTATGACTTACGACGCATGAGTATTTTAGTATAGCTTGATAACATCTTTTTAGTATTCTTGGTTACCGGTTATTACAAGTTTTAGTAGCAAATTATTTTAGTTTTTTATATATATCTTTTTTAGTGTATATCATTTTTACACGGCGGTTTTTCTGATTTTTGCACTGTGTACCATTATGCAAGTTTTATATTTTAGCACCTTTTATGTATAGTTTGGTATTTTGCAAGTTTTAAAGAGTTTACACTTTTAGGTTTCTTTAGTAAATAAACGACGAGTTATTGCTATTAGTTATTAAGATATTAAAATGTATTAGGCATACTTGTTATTGAATTCTATTTATCATCCTAATTATATTCATGTTATCCTTATTATTTGTTTTAGTCCTATTTATGACTTACGACGCATGAGTATTTTAGTATAGCTTGATTACATCTTTTTAGTATTCTTGGTTACCGGTTATTACAAGTTTTAGTAGCAAATTATTTTAGTTTTTTATATATATCTTTTTTAGTGTATATCATTTTTACACGGCGGTTTTTCTGATTTTTGCACTGTGTACCATTATGCAGTTTTATATTTTAGCACCTTTTATGTATAGTTTTGGTATTTTGCAAGTTTTAAAGAGTTTACATTTTTAGGTTTCATTAGTAAATAAACGACGAGTTATTGCTATTAGTTATTAAGATATTAAAATGTATTAGGCATACTTGTCATTGAATTCTATTTATCATCCTAATTATATTCATGTTATCCTTATTATTTGTTTTAGTCCTTTTTATGACTTACGACGCATGAGTATTTTAGTATTATAGCTTGATAACATCTTTTTAGTATTCTTGGTTACTGGTTATTACAAGTTTTAGTATTAAGTTATTTTAGTTTTTTAAATATAACTTTTTTATTGTATATCATTTTTACACGGCGGTTTTTCTGATTTTTGCACTGTGGACCAATATCAAGTTTTATATTTTAGCACCTTTTATGTATAGTTTGGGTATTTTGCGAGTATAAAACAGTTTACACTTTTAGGTTTCTTTAGTAAATAAACGACGAGTTATTGCTATTAGTTATTAAGATATTAAAATGTATTAGGCATACTTGTTATTGAATTCTATTTATCATCCTAATTATATTCATGTTATCCTTATTATTTGTTTTAGTCCTATTTATGACTTACGACGCATGAGTATTTTAGTATTATAGCTTGATAACATCTTTTTAGTATTCTTGGTTACCGGTTATTACAAGTTTTAGTAGCAAATTATTTTAGTTTTTTATATATATCTTTTTTAGTGTATAACATTTTTACACGGCGGTTTTTCTGATTTTTGCACTGTGGACCAATATCAAGTTTTATATTTTAGCACCTTTTATGTATAGTTTTGGTATTTTGCAAGTTTTAAAGAGTTTTCATTTTTAGGTTTCATTAGTAAATAAACGACGAGTTATTGCTATTAGTTATTAAGATATTAAAATGTATTAGGCATACTTGTCATTGAATTCTATTTATCATCCTAATTATATTCATGTTATCCTTATTATTTGTTTTAGTCCTATTTATGACTTACGACGCATGAGTATTTTAGTATAGCTTGATTAAAACTTTTTAGTATTCTTGGTTACCGGTTATTACAAGTTTTAGTAGCAAATTATTTTAGTTTTTTATATATATCTTTTTTAGTGTATATCATTTTTACACGGCGGTTTTTCTGATTTTTGCACTGTGTACCATTATGCAGTTTTATATTTTAGCACCTTTTATGTATAGTTTTGGTATTTTGCAAGTTTTAAAGAGTTTACATTTTTAGGTTTCATTAGTAAATAAACGACGAGTTATTGCTATTAGTTATTAAGATATTAAAATGTATTAGGCATACTTGTTATTGAATTCTATTTATCATCCTAATTATATTCATGTTATCCTTATTATTTGTTTTAGTCCTTTTTATGACTTACGACGCATGAGTATTTTAGTATAGCTTGATGACATCTTTTTAGTATTTTGGTTACTGGTTATTACAAGTTTTAGTAGCAAATTATTTTAGTTTTTTATATATATCTTTTTTAGTGTATATCATTTTTACACGGCGGTTTTTCTGATTTTTGCACTGTGTACCAATATCAAGTTTTATATTTTAGCACCTTTTATGTATAGTTTGGTTATTTTGCAAGTTTTAAACAATTTACACTTTTAGGTTTCTTTACTAAATAAACGACGAGTTATTGCTATTAGTTATTAAGATATTAAAATGTATTAGGCATACTTGTCATTGAATTCTATTTATCATCCTAATTATATTCATGTTATCCTTATTATTTGTTTTAGTCCTTTTTATGACTTACGACGCATGAGTATTTTAGTATTATAGCTTGATAACATCTTTTTAGTATTCTTGGTTACCGGTTATTACAAGTTTTAGTAGCAAATAATTTTAGTTTTTTATATATATCTTTTTTAGTGTATATCATTTTTACACGGCGGTTTTTCTGATTTTTGCACTGTGTACCATTATGCAGTTTTATATTTTAGCACCTTTTATGTATAGTTTTGGTATTTTGCAAGTTTTAAAGAGTTTACATTTTTAGGTTTCATTAGTAAATAAACGACGAGTTATTGCTATTAGTTATTAAGATATTAAAATGTATTAGGCATACTTGTCATTGAATTCTATTTATCATCCTAATTATATTCATGTTATCCTTATTATTTGTTTTAGTCCTTTTTATGACTTACGACGCATGAGTATTTTAGTATTATAGCTTGATAACATCTTTTTAGTATTCTTGGTTACTGGTTATTACAAGTTTTAGTAGCAAATTATTTTAGTTTTTTATATATATCTTTTTTAGTGTATATCATTTTTACACGGCGGTTTTTCTGATTTTTGCACTGTGTACCATATCAAGTTTTATATTTTAGCACCTTTTATGTATAGTTTGGTATTTTGCAAGTTTTAAAGAGTTTACACTTTTAGGTTTCTTTAGTAAATAAACGACGAGTTATTGCTATTAGTTATTAAGATATTAAAATGTATTAGGCATACTTGTTATTGAATTCTATTTATCATCCTAATTATATTCATGTTATCCTTATTATTTGTTTTAGTCCTTTTTATGACTTACGACGCATGAGTATTTTAGTATTATAGCTTGATAACATCTTTTTAGTATTCTTGGTTACCGGTTATTACAAGTTTTAGTAGCAAATTATTTTAGTTTTTTATATATATCTTTTTTAGTGTATATCATTTTTACACGGCGGTTTTTCTGATTTTTGCACTGTGTACCATTATGCAAGTTTTATATTTTAGCACCTTTTATGTATAGTTTTGGTATTTTGCAAGTTTTAAAGAGTTTACATTTTTAGGTTTCATTAGTAAATAAACGACGAGTTATTGCTATTAGTTATTAAGATATTAAAATGTATTAGGCATACTTGTCATTGAATTCTATTTATCATCCTAATTATATTCATGTTATCCTTATTATTTGTTTTAGTCCTTTTATGACTTACGACGCATGAGTATTTTAGTATTATAGCTTGATAACATCTTTTTAGTATTCTTGGTTACCGGTTATTACAAGTTTTAGTAGCAAATTATTTTAGTTTTTTATATATATCTTTTTAGTGTATATCATTTTTACACGGCGGTTTTTCTGATTTTTGCACTGTGTACCATTATGCAGTTTTATATTTTAGCACCTTTTATGTATAGTTTTGGTATTTTGCAAGTTTTAAAGAGTTTACACTTTTAGGTTTCATTAGTAAATAAACGACGAGTTATTGCTATTAGTTATTAAGATATTAAAATGTATTAGGCATACTTGTCATTGAATTCTATTTATCATCCTAATTATATTCATGTTATCCTTATTAATTTGTTTTAGTCCTATTTTATGACTTACGACGCATGAGTATTTTAGTATTATAGCTTGATACATCTTTTTTAGTATTCTTGGTTACCGGTTATTAAAGTTTTAGTAGCAAATTATTTTAGTTTTTTATATATATCTTTTTAGTGTATAACATTTTTACACGGCGGTTTTTCTGATTTTTGCACTGTGTACCAATATGAAGTTTTATATTTTAGCACCTTTTATGTATAGTTTTGGTATTTTGCAAGTTTTAAAGAGTTTACATTTTTAGGTTTCATTAGTAAATACACGACGAAGTTATTGCTATTAGTTATTAAGATATTAAAATGTATTAGGCATACTTGTCATTGAATTCTATTTATCATCCTAATTATATTCATGTTATCCTTATTATTTGTTTTAGTCCTATTTATGAACTTTACGACGCATGAGTATTTTAGTATTATAGCTTGATGACATCTTTTTAGTTTCTTGGTTACCGGTTATTACAAGTTTTAGTAGCAATTATTTTAGTTTTTTATATATATCTTTTTTAGTGTAAATCATTTTTACACGGCGGTTTTCTGATTTTTGCACTGTGTACATTATGCAGTTTTATATTTAGCACCTTTTATGTATACGTTTTGGTTATTTTGCAAGTTTAAAGAGTTTTACACTTTTTAGGTTTCATTAGTAAATAAACGACGAGTTATTGCTATTAGTTATTAAGATATTAAAATGTATTAGGCATACTTGTCCATTGAATTCTATTTATCATCCTAATTAATATTCATGTTATCCTTATTATTTGTTTTAGTCCTATTTAAGACTTACGACGCATTGAGTACTTTTAGTATTATAGCTTTGATTACACATCTTTTTAGTATTCTTGTTACCGGTTATTACAAGTTTTTAGTAGGCAAATCTATTTTAGTTTTTTATTATATCTTTTTTAGTGTCTATTCAATTTTTACACGGCGGTGTTTTCTGATTTTTGGACTGCTGTAGGCATTATTGCAGTTTTATTATTTTTAGCACCTTTTTGTATTGGTTTTGGTTTGTGTGCAAGTTTTTAAAAGAGTTTTACATTTTTTAGGTTTGTCACGTTAGTAATAAACGACGAGTTAGTTGCTATTAGTTATTAAAGCTATTAAAAATGTATTAGGCATACTTGTCATTGAATTCTATTTATATCCTAATTATATTCATGGTTACATCGTTAGCATAGTTAATGTTATCCTTATTCATTTGTGTTTAGTCCTTTTTTAAATAATGAACTTACGACGATGAGTATTTTAGTATTCATAGCTTGATAACATCTTTTTTAGTATTCTTGTTACCGCTTATTACAAGTTTTAGTAGTAAGATTATTTTAGCTTTTTAAATGATAACTTTTTTTATTGTATAGTCATTTTACTAAGCACGGCGGTTTTCCTCTGATTTTTGCACTGTCGGACCCAATATCAAGTTTTTAATATTTTAGTACTTTTTATGTATAAGTTTGTGGTAATTCGTTGCAAGATTGTTAAACAGTTTACACTTTTAGGTTGTTCTTAGTACAATAAACCGACGAGTTATTGCTATTCAGTTATTAAGATATTAAAATGTATTAAGGTCATACTTGTTATGAATTCTAGTTTATCATCCTAGATTTATATTCAGTGTTATCGGCTTATTATTTGTTTTAGCCTATTTATGATTTTACGTACGCATGAGTATTTTAGTATTAGCTTGATTACAATCTTTTAGTATTCTTGGTACCGGTTATTACAAGTTTTAGTAGCAAATTTTTTTAGTTTTTTTATATATATCTTTTTTAGTGTTTAATAGAGCATTTTTACACGTCGGGTTTTTGGTGAATTTTTGCCTGGTGAGCCAATATCAAGTTTTATATTTTTAGCACTTTATGTATAGGTTTTTGGTATTTTGCAAGTTTTTAAAGAGTTTAACATTTTTAGGTTTCATTAGTAAATAAACGGACGAGTTATTGCTATTAGTTATTAAGAATTAAAATGTATTAGGCATTACTTTTGTCATTGGAATTCTTTTTTTAATCATCCTAATTCATATTCATGTTGATCCTTATTATATTTGTTTGAGTCCTATTTATGAACTTACGACGCAGGTATTTTTTCTAGCTTGATGACATCTTTTAGTATTCTTGGTTAACCGCGGTTATTACAAGTTCTTAGTAGCAAATTATTTTAGTCTTTTTAATATATCTTTTTTAGTGTAAAGACATTCTTACACGGCGGTTTTTCTGATTTTTTGCACTGTTGGACCAATGTCAAGTTTTATATTTTGCACCTTTTATGTATAGTTGGTATTGTTGCAAGTTTTAAAGAGTTTACCTTTTTAGGTTGTCTTTAGTGAAATAAATGGAGTTTATTGCTATTGATGTATTAAGATATTGAAAATGGTATTAGGATACTTTGTCATTTGAATTCTATTTATTGCATCGCTAATTTATAGTTCATGTTATCCTATTGATTTGTTTTGAGTCCTGTTATCTATGACTTACGTACTGCATGAGTATTTTAGTATTTTAGCTTGATAAATCTTTTTAGTATTCTTGGTTCGGTTGTATTAAAAAGTTTTAAAGTAGCAAATATTTTAGTTTTTTTTTATATATATCGTTTTTTATGTGTATATCATTTTTACAGCTGGCGGTTTTTTTCCTGCAATTTTTGGCACTGTGTCAATATCAAGTTTTATATTTTAGCACTTTTATGTTATGTTTGGGTATTTTGCAAGTTTAAAGAGTTTACACTTTTAGGATTCTTTAGTAAATAAACGACGAGTTATTGCTATTAGTTATTGAAGATTTATTAAATGGTAATTCAGGCATACTTGCTATGAATTCTATTTATCATCCTAATTATATTCAATGTTATCTTATTTTTGTTTTAAGTCCTTTTTTATGACTTACGACGCATGAGTATTTTAGTATGAGCTTTATGGCCATTCTTTTTAGTAATTCTTGGTTACGGGTTATTACAAGTTTTTAGTAGCATAATTATTTTAGTTTTTTATATATATCTTTTTTAGTGTATAATCATTTTTACAACGGGCGGTTTTCTGATTTTTTGCACTGTGTACCATTTGAAGTTTATATTTGTAAGCACGCTTTTATGTTAATATGATTTGGTATTTTTGCAAGTTTTAAAGACTTTACCTACTTTTAGGGTTCTTAGTAAATAAACGACGAGGTTTATTTGCTATTAGTTATTAAGATATTAAATGATTAGGCATCACTTGTCATTGATTCTATTTATCATCCTAATTATATTCTATTATCCTTATTATTGTTTTCAGTCCTTTTTATGACTTACGACGCTGAGTATTTTAGTATTATAGCTTGATGACATCTTTTTAGTATTTCTTGTTACGCGGTTATTACAAGTTTAGTAGCGGAATTTATTTGTAGTATAAATATATATCTTTTTTAGTGTATTCATTTTAACGGGCGGTTTTCTGATTTTTGCACATGTGTACCAATATCAAGTTTTATTATTTTAGCACCTTAATGTATAGTTGGTTATTTTGCAAGTTTTAACAATTTACACTTTTAGGTTTTTGTACTAAATATCCCATAATTTACATAATCTATTAGACAGGCAGGACACAAGTGTGATACAAAAGCACGGTGAAAAACTGAGAATGAGTTGAATGAGATGCTGCATGATGGGGATGTGAATTTGGTTATGACAAATACTTGGATAGAGATGGGTATGAAGGGACTGTTGTTTGCATAAGCAATGTTATTAATAATCATGATGGGAATGATAATTTGCCTGAATCAACTTTTCAAATGGCAAAGAGAAAAACTTAAAGTATTAATGGAGATGAGACAAAAGCGGTTATTGTCATAGGTGTGGCCTAGCCTCACTGGCCACAAGGGGAGGACTGTTAACCAACAAGACTGCTTACGTAAAACCTCCATTAATATCTGTATAGATAGATATTAATATAATAGATAGAGGTGAATATATGTATGTATCATGTTTGTATAATGTATAGCTATCATATATTAGGTATGGGGTTGACTATCTGTGGGAATAATCAGATAGAGGTTGCTGGAGGGAAGTAACATTTTACAACAGTTGGAGACAAATCTAGTTTAGATTAGCCAGGAAGCCAAACAAAGTACAAAGAGTGGTTTTCTATGAAAAGATTTCCAAACAAGATTTGTCTCTAATCACTTAGTCAACCTTTTGTTGTAAAGACAGGACCAAGCTCCACCAGTTGTCTCCTGATAAACATATAAACATAGGGACCATGCAATCTAGTGTGAGACAGGCTCCGAGTGTTTATCCATAAACATTCCAACCAGCTGCCACACATACCAAATGCGGGGCGGTCACCTATTGTTTATATAAACACAACCCTGGGGGTCCGACTCTGACAGTTCCCACCAGATACATGAATACCAATGCATTGTTTGAGTTGTTACAACTAACCAATCAGACAACAGTCAATTCTGCTATGATTATTATGAATCCCACAACCAATCAAAGGTGGCCTGTTGTAAGCAAAGGGAGGAAAATAGTATATTTTGTTTTTATTTGGACAAACTTATCACTCACTCTTGTAGCTATTGATTTGAGTGGACACACCTACATACTTGGGGATAATGGATATGGACATTTAAGTCTGATTTTTAGTAAAACAAGTTTGATGACTTAGGAGTGGAAGTGATCTTAACAGCTAATGTAGTAAATGTTGTAATGTTTGCATATTTATATCTGCACATTTTATTTTTAATTTACTATTTTGAATGTAGCCAATATTTTGTATTGACTATGTAATTGTACATTATATCTTAACAGTGCTGCTAGATAAGTAGCGCTATATGCATACATACATTTATATATATGAGAACATAATATAACCCAATATCTATTTTGGTTTAGTATCTACTTCTCCCTAAAATGTACTGTACCAGAACTATTTTAACTCAAAATGATACATGGAGAAATATAATAATTATAGAAAACTGTAAATAAGTGCCTTTATGTGTATTAGTTTAAATCCTGTCTGTAATTTTCTGCTGAAAACCATCTATTTCAGATTTTGAGAAATGCTTAACTGGTTACATTTTGCTTGGTGTACTTCTATTGTTTATACATCATTAGCATAGCTTTAACACTAGGTGCAGCAACAAAGTTAATGTTTGTAGTTAGCTGTAGTTAAACAGCAAGTATCAACAAAGTAATTGTAATAGGTCATATTGTACAGTGTTTAATCCCACTATGGGAGTGAGGTGAATGTAAAGTGTGGTGGCATTTACATCCTATTCAGCATTTTGACATATTAACCAAATGGTTATCACTGCACTGCCTTATAAAATAACTCCGTAAATTGCAATAAAATGCACACAAATGAACATTGAACAACTAATTTGCACAAAAATGGAGATATTTGGTTTCAAAGACTTGTGTTCTGAATCAGAATGACAGCTGAACAGCTACCTCAAAATTCATGGAGGATTCCATGTTCTGCAACACGACTACAGGGGAACCATGTCTGCATCCAATGACGAAAGCAATAGTAAAGGAGGTGTGCCAAGTAAGCCTTGTAATGCATGGTGGTTTAACAGGGACATTTTCTTTTTCATTTGGATGAAAGGCCTTGAGAAAATCAGAGACTTTCCTATATCTTTGAAGTGAAATCCAGGATGGATGCAATCTACCCATGCTGCCTACATGGACTCTCAACACAATTTCTGACACAGGTCCAGCAGACTTTGTATCCAGTGAAGGAATTCAGACCCTTTGATATTATGTCTATACTAAAAGTCCAGAGACCAGCTAGTCAAACAATTGTGCAAATAAAAGAACTTTGTGGATAAGGTTATTAGTGTGCATAGGCCTATGGGGGTTATATGTCATAATTCTACAATTAATAAGATTCACCTCACACAAACACAGTGCAATCAATTATATATACAAAGCTATTTGTTTGTCTTACTGTGTAACATGTGGCATTAGCCTTAGAAATGTAAATGCAACCAAAACACAAGCAAGCTATAAAGTGTGTGGACAATCGTACAAGTTCTCATGGCCACAAGGGGGGGACTGTTACCTCAGGGAGACTTGCTTGTGTTATATCTTTATTATATGCAATATGTGTATATTGTATATATATATACATTGTGATTTGTATCTAAGAATGTTTTGTAATTACATATTAGATAGTATCAGGACATAACAAAGACAAGCTTCAAAGACACCCAATGTAGCATACAGTTGTTAAATCCCCTCCCCTTTGACCAGGGGCAGCTGGAAAAGAAAACCTTCCTGTCTACACACGGCCTTTCCCCATTCCAATGTCCTGATTCTGGAATGAACTGCCTCAGGAATCCATGCCCTACCCCCCAAGATTAATGTATTGGTCACTGACCAATCAGAACCTGACATGTACTTATGGTCAGTCTATAGGTTAATACAATAGGCTAAGTTAGGCAGAGAGTCCAGAGAGTTCCTGCAGTGAGGACATAGATGACAGACCTAATGGAAGGATGAGTATCCGAGAGGCAGTGGATTTAGATCCAGCATATACATATTTCTAATTGTCTTTGTAACTATTTGTTATACATTCCATGTAATGTAACTTGTTTTATGTGTATTATTTCTGTAGATATGTGTCAATAGTTTTGTAAATAAATATATATATTTTGATTGAACTATCTCTTTCGTTAAAGAACCCTTATAACCAGGAATACTTATGTACATGTGTATATAAGAATAAATATACATATTTACATAAATATATCCTTGGTCAACATTATGTATAGTTTTGGTATTTTGCAAGTTTTAAAGAGTTTACATTTTTAGGTTTCATTAGTAAATACACGACGAGTTATTGCTATTAGTTATTAAGATAATAAAATGTATTAGGCATACTTGTCATTGAATTCTATTTATCATCCTAATTATATTCATGTTATCCTTATTATTTGTTTTAGTCCTATTTATGACTTACAACGCATGAGTATTTTAGTATTATAGCTTGATGACATCTTTTTAGTATTCTTGGTTACCGGTTATTACAAGTTTTAGTAGCAAATTATTTTAGTTTTTTATATATATCTTTTTTAGTGTATAACATTTTTACACGGCGGTTTTTCTGATTTTTGCACTGTGGACCAATATCAAGTTTTATATTTTAGCACCTTTTATGTATAGTTTTGGTATTTTGCAAGTTTTAAAGAGTTTACATTTTTAGGTTTCATTAGTAAATACACGACGAGTTATTGCTATTAGTTATTAAGATATTAAAATGTATTAGGCATACTTTTCATTGAATTCTATTTATCATCCTAATTATATTCATGTTATCCTTATTATTTGTTTTAATCCTATTTATGACTTACGACGCATGAGT
Source organism: Xenopus laevis (assembly GCF_017654675.1). Classification (NCBI taxonomy): domain Eukaryota; kingdom Metazoa; phylum Chordata; class Amphibia; order Anura; family Pipidae; genus Xenopus; species Xenopus laevis. Next base: position 30,082,268 of record NC_054371.1, on the reverse strand, counting down.
ATTTTAGTATTATAGCTTGATGACATCTTTTTAGTATTCTTGGTTACCGGTTATTACAAGTTTTAGTAGCAAATTATTTTAGTTTTTTATATATATCTTTTTTAGTGTATAACATTTTTACACGGCGGTTTTTCAGATTTTTGCACTGTGGACCAATATCAAGTTTTATATTTTAGCACCTTTTATGTATAGTTTTGGTATTTTGCAAGTTTTAAAGAGTTTACATTTTTAGGTTTCATTAGTAAATAAACGACGAGTTATTGCTATTAGTTATTAAGATATTAAAATGTATTAGGCATACTTGTCATTGAATTCTATTTATCACCCTAATTATATTCATGTTAACCTTATTATTTGTTTTAGTCCTATTTATGACTTACGACGCATGAGTATTTTAGTATAGCTTCATAACATCTTTTTAGTATTATTGGTTACCGGTTATTACAAGTTTTAGTAGTAAGTTATTTTAGTTTTTTAAATATAACTTTTTTAGTGTATATCATTTTTACACGGCGGTTTTCCTGATTTTTGCACTGTGTAACATTATGAAGTTTTATATTTTAGCACCTTTTATGTATAGTTTTGGTATTTTGCAAGTTTTAAAGAGTTTACATTTTTAGGTTTCATTAGTAAATAAACGACGAGTTATTGCTATTAGTTATTAAGATATTAAAGTGTATTAGGCATACTTGTCATTGAATTCTATTTATTATTTAATTATATTCATGTTATCCTTATTATTTGTTTTAGTCCTTTTTATGACTTACGACGCATGAGTATTTTAGTATTATAGCTTGATAACATCTTTTTAGTATTCTTGGTTACTGGTTATTGCAAGTTTTAGTAGCAAATTATTTTAATTTTTTAAATATAACTTTTTTATTGTATATCATTTTTACACGGCGGTTTTTCTGATTTTTGCACTGTGTACCATTATGCAGTTTTATATTTAAGCACCTTTTATGTATAGTTTTGGTATTTTGCAAGTTTTAAAGAGTTTACATTTTTAGGTTTCATTAGTAAATACACGACGAGTTATTGCTATTAGTTATTAAGATATTAAAATGTATTAGGCATACTTGTCATTGAATTCTATTTATCATCCTAATTATATTCATGTTATCCTTATTATTTGTTTTAGTCCTATTTATGACTTACGACGCATGAGTATTTTAGTATTATAGCTTGATGACATCTTTTTAGTATTCTTGGTTACCGGTTATTACAAGTTTTAGTAGCAAATTATTTTAGTTTTTTATATATATCTTTTTTAGTGTATAACATTTTTACACGGCGGTTTTTCTGATTTTTGCACTGTGGACCAATATCAAGTTTTATATTTTAGCACCTTTTATGTATAGTTTTGGTATTTTGCAAGTTTTAAAGAGTTTACATTTTTAGGTTTCATTAGTAAATACACGACGAGTTATTGCTATTAGTTATTAAGATATTAAAATGTATTAGGCATACTTGTCATTGAATTCTATTTATCATCCTAATTATATTCATGTTATCCTTATTATTTGTTTTAGTCCTATTTATGACTTACGACGCATGAGTATTTTAGTATTATAGCTTGATGACATCTTTTTAGTATTCTTGGTTACCGGTTATTACAAGTTTTAGTAGCAAATTATTTTAGTTTTTTATATATATCTTTTTTAGTGTATAACATTTTTACACGGCGGTTTTTCTGATTTTTGCACTGTGGACCTATATCAAGTTTTATATTTTAGCACCTTTTATGTATAGTTTTGGTATTTTGCAAGTTTTAAAGAGTTTACATTTTTAGGTTTCATTAGTAAATAAATGACGAGTTATTGCTATTAGTTATTAAGATATTAAAATGTATTAGGCATACTTGTCATTGAATTCTATTTATCATCCTAATTATATTCATGTTATCCTTATTATTTGTTTTAGTCCTTTTTATGACTTACGACGCATGAGTATTTTAGTATTATAGCTTGATAACATCTCTTTAGTATTATTGGTTACCGGTTATTACAAGTTTTAGTAGTAAGTTATTTTAGTTTTTTAAATATAACTTTTTTAGTGTATATCATTTTTACACGGCGGTTTTCCTGATTTTTGCACTGTGTACCATTATGAAGTTTTATATTTTAGCACCTTTTATGTATAGTTTTGGTATTTTGCAAGTTTTAAAGAGTTTACATTTTTAGGTTTCATTAGTAAATACACGGCGAGTTATTGCTATTAGTTATTAAGATATTAAAATGTATTAGGCATACTTGTCATTGAATTCTATTTATCATCCTAATTATATTCATGTTATCCTTATTATTTGTTTTAGTCCTATTTATGACTTACGACGCATGAGTATCTTAGTATTATAGCTTGATGACATCTTTTTAGTATTCTTGGTTACCGGTTATTACAAGTTTTAGTAGCAAATTATTTTAGTTTTTTATATATATCTTTTTTAGTGTACAACATTTTTACACGGCGGTTTTTCTGATTTTTGCACTGTGTACCATTATGCAGTTTTATATTTTAGCACCTTTTATGTATAGTTTTGGTATTTTGCAAGTTTTAAAGAGTTTACATTTTTAGGTTTCATTAGTAAATAAACGACGAGTTATTGCTATTAGTTATTAAGATATTAAAATGTATTAGGCATACTTGTCATTGAATTCTATTTATCATCCTAATTATATTCATGTTATCCTTATTATTTGTTTTAGTCCTTTTTATGACTTACGACGCATGAGTATTTTAGTATTATAGCTTGATAACATCTTTTTAGTATTATTGGTTACCGGTTATTACAAGTTTTAGTAGTAAGTTATTTTAGTTTTTTAAATATAACTTTTTTAGTGTATATCATTTTTACACGGCGGTTTTCCTGATTTTTGCACTGTGTACCATTATGAAGTTTTATATTTTAGCACCTTTTATGTATAGTTTTGGTATTTTGCAAGTTTTAAAGAGTTTACATTTTTAGGTTTCATTAGTAAATACACGACGAGTTATTGCTATTAGTTATTAAGATATTAAAATGTATTAGGCATACTTGTCATTGAATTCTATTTATCATCCTAATTATATTCATGTTATTCTTATTATTTGTTTTAGTCATTTTTATGACTTACGACGCATGAGTATTTTAGTATTATAGCTTGATAACATCTTTTTAGTATTCTTGGTTACTGGTTATTGCAAGTTTTAGTAGCAAATTATTTTAATTTTTTAAATATAACTTTTTTATTGTATATCATTTTTACACGGCGGTTTTTCTGATTTTTGCACTGTGTACCATTATGAAGTTTTATATTTTAGCACCTTTTATGTATAGTTTTGGTATTTTGCAAGTTTTAAAGAGTTTACATTTTTAGGTTTCATTAGTAAATAAACGACGAGTTATTGCTATTAGTTATTAAGATATTAAAATGTATTAGGCATACTTGTCATTGAATTCTATTTATCATCCTAATTATATTCATGTTATCCTTATTATTTGTTTTAGTCCTATTTATGACTTACGACGCATGAGTATTTTAGTATTATAGCTTGATGACATCTTTTTAGTATTCTTGGTTACCGGTTATTACAAGTTTTAGTAGCAAATTATTTTAGTTTTTTATATATATCTTTTTTAGTGTATAACATTTTTACACGGCGGTTTTTCTGATTTTTGCACTGTGTACCATTATGCAGTTTTATATTTTAGCACCTTTTATGTATAGTTTTGGTATTTTGCAAGTTTTAAAGAGTTTACATTTTTAGGTTTCATTAGTAAATAAACGACGAGTTATTGCTATTAGTTATTAAGATATTAAAGTGTATTAGGCATACTTGTCATTGAATTCTATTTATTATTTAATTATATTCATGTTATCCTTATTATTTGTTTTAGTCCTTTTTATGACTTACGACGCATGAGTATTTTAGTATTATAGCTTGATAACATCTTTTTAGTATTCTTGGTTACTGGTTATTGCAAGTTTTAGTAGCAAATTATTTTAATTTTTTAAATATAACTTTTTTATTGTATATCATTTTTACACGGCGGTTTTTCTGATTTTTGCACTGTGTACCATTATGCAGTTTTATATTTAAGCACCTTTTATGTATAGTTTTGGTATTTTGCAAGTTTTAAAGAGTTTACATTTTTAGGTTTCATTAGTAAATACACGACGAGTTATTGCTATTAGTTATTAAGATATTAAAATGTATTAGGCATACTTGTCATTGAATTCTATTTATCATCCTAATTATATTCATGTTATCCTTATTATTTGTTTTAGTCCTATTTATGACTTACGACGCATGAGTATTTTAGTATTATAGCTTGATGACATCTTTTTAGTATTCTTGGTTACCGGTTATTACAAGTTTTAGTAGCAAATTATTTTAGTTTTTTATATATATCTTTTTTAGTGTATAACATTTTTACACGGCGGTTTTTCTGATTTTTGCACTGTGGACCAATATCAAGTTTTATATTTTAGCACCTTTTATGTATAGTTTTGGTATTTTGCAAGTTTTAAAGAGTTTACATTTTTAGGTTTCATTAGTAAATACACGACGAGTTATTGCTATTAGTTATTAAGATATTAAAATGTATTAGGCATACTTGTCATTGAATTCTATTTATCATCCTAATTATATTCATGTTATCCTTATTATTTGTTTTAGTCCTATTTATGACTTACGACGCATGAGTATTTTAGTATTATAGCTTGATGACATCTTTTTAGTATTCTTGGTTACCGGTTATTACAAGTTTTAGTAGCAAATTATTTTAGTTTTTTATATATATCTTTTTTAGTGTATAACATTTTTACACGGCGGTTTTTCTGATTTTTGCACTGTGGACCTATATCAAGTTTTATATTTTAGCACCTTTTATGTATAGTTTTGGTATTTTGCAAGTTTTAAAGAGTTTACATTTTTAGGTTTCATTAGTAAATAAATGACGAGTTATTGCTATTAGTTATTAAGATATTAAAATGTATTAGGCATACTTGTCATTGAATTCTATTTATCATCCTAATTATATTCATGTTATCCTTATTATTTGTTTTAGTCCTTTTTATGACTTACGACGCATGAGTATTTTAGTATTATAGCTTGATAACATCTCTTTAGTATTATTGGTTACCGGTTATTACAAGTTTTAGTAGTAAGTTATTTTAGTTTTTTAAATATAACTTTTTTAGTGTATATCATTTTTACACGGCGGTTTTCCTGATTTTTGCACTGTGTACCATTATGAAGTTTTATATTTTAGCACCTTTTATGTATAGTTTTGGTATTTTGCAAGTTTTAAAGAGTTTACATTTTTAGGTTTCATTAGTAAATACACGGCGAGTTATTGCTATTAGTTATTAAGATATTAAAATGTATTAGGCATACTTGTCATTGAATTCTATTTATCATCCTAATTATATTCATGTTATCCTTATTATTTGTTTTAGTCCTATTTATGACTTACGACGCATGAGTATCTTAGTATTATAGCTTGATGACATCTTTTTAGTATTCTTGGTTACCGGTTATTACAAGTTTTAGTAGCAAATTATTTTAGTTTTTTATATATATCTTTTTTAGTGTACAACATTTTTACACGGCGGTTTTTCTGATTTTTGCACTGTGTACCATTATGCAGTTTTATATTTTAGCACCTTTTATGTATAGTTTTGGTATTTTGCAAGTTTTAAAGAGTTTACATTTTTAGGTTTCATTAGTAAATAAACGACGAGTTATTGCTATTAGTTATTAAGATATTAAAATGTATTAGGCATACTTGTCATTGAATTCTATTTATCATCCTAATTATATTCATGTTATCCTTATTATTTGTTTTAGTCCTTTTTATGACTTACGACGCATGAGTATTTTAGTATTATAGCTTGATAACATCTTTTTAGTATTATTGGTTACCGGTTATTACAAGTTTTAGTAGTAAGTTATTTTAGTTTTTTAAATATAACTTTTTTAGTGTATATCATTTTTACACGGCGGTTTTCCTGATTTTTGCACTGTGTACCATTATGAAGTTTTATATTTTAGCACCTTTTATGTATAGTTTTGGTATTTTGCAAGTTTTAAAGAGTTTACATTTTTAGGTTTCATTAGTAAATACACGACGAGTTATTGCTATTAGTTATTAAGATATTAAAATGTATTAGGCATACTTGTCATTGAATTCTATTTATCATCCTAATTATATTCATGTTATTCTTATTATTTGTTTTAGTCCTTTTTATGACTTACGACGCATGAGTATTTTAGTATTATAGCTTGATAACATCTTTTTAGTATTCTTGGTTACTGGTTATTGCAAGTTTTAGTAGCAAATTATTTTAATTTTTTAAATATAACTTTTTTATTGTATATCATTTTTACACGGCGGTTTTTCTGATTTTTGCACTGTGTACCATTATGAAGTTTTATATTTTAGCACCTTTTATGTATAGTTTTGGTATTTTGCAAGTTTTAAAGAGTTTACATTTTTAGGTTTCATTAGTAAATAAACGACGAGTTATTGCTATTAGTTATTAAGATATTAAAATGTATTAGGCATACTTGTCATTGAATTCTATTTATCATCCTAATTATATTCATGTTATCCTTATTATTTGTTTTAGTCCTATTTATGACTTACGACGCATGAGTATTTTAGTATTATAGCTTGATGACATCTTTTTAGTATTCTTGGTTACCGGTTATTACAAGTTTTAGTAGCAAATTATTTTAGTTTTTTATATATATCTTTTTTAGTGTATAACATTTTTACACGGCGGTTTTTCTGATTTTTGCACTGTGTACCATTATGCAGTTTTATATTTTAGCACCTTTTATGTATAGTTTTGGTATTTTGCAAGTTTTAAAGAGTTTACATTTTTAGGTTTCATTAGTAAATAAACGACGAGTTATTGCTATTAGTTATTAAGATATTAAAATGTATTAGGCATACTTGTCATTGAATTCTATTTATCATCCTAATTATATTCATGTTATCCTTATTATTTGTTTTAGTCCTTTTTATGACTTACGACGCATGAGTATTTTAGTATTATAGCTTGATAACATCTCTTTAGTATTATTGGTTACCGGTTATTACAAGTTTTAGTAGTAAGTTATTTTAGTTTTTTAAATATAACTTTTTTAGTGTATATCATTTTTACACGGCGGTTTTCCTGATTTTTGCACTGTGTACCATTATGAAGTTTTATATTTTAGCACCTTTTATGTATAGTTTTGGTATTTTGCAAGTTTTAAAGAGTTTACATTTTTAGGTTTCATTAGTAAATACACGGCGAGTTATTGCTATTAGTTATTAAGATATTAAAATGTATTAGGCATACTTGTCATTGAATTCTATTTATCATCCTAATTATATTCATGTTATCCTTATTATTTGTTTTAGTCCTATTTATGACTTACGACGCATGAGTATCTTAGTATTATAGCTTGATGACATCTTTTTAGTATTCTTGGTTACCGGTTATTACAAGTTTTAGTAGCAAATTATTTTAGTTTTTTATATATATCTTTTTTAGTGTACAACATTTTTACACGGCGGTTTTTCTGATTTTTGCACTGTGTACCATTATGCAGTTTTATATTTTAGCACCTTTTATGTATAGTTTTGGTATTTTGCAAGTTTTAAAGAGTTTACATTTTTAGGTTTCATTAGTAAATAAACGACGAGTTATTGCTATTAGTTATTAAGATATTAAAATGTATTAGGCATACTTGTCATTGAATTCTATTTATCATCCTAATTATATTCATGTTATCCTTATTATTTGTTTTAGTCCTTTTTATGACTTACGACGCATGAGTATTTTAGTATTATAGCTTGATAACATCTTTTTAGTATTATTGGTTACCGGTTATTACAAGTTTTAGTAGTAAGTTATTTTAGTTTTTTAAATATAACTTTTTTAGTGTATATCATTTTTACACGGCGGTTTTCCTGATTTTTGCACTGTGTACCATTATGAAGTTTTATATTTTAGCACCTTTTATGTATAGTTTTGGTATTTTGCAAGTTTTAAAGAGTTTACATTTTTAGGTTTCATTAGTAAATACACGACAAGTTATTGCTATTAGTTATTAAGATATTAAAATGTATTAGGCATACTTGTCATTGAATTCTATTTATCATCCTAATTATATTCATGTTATTCTTATTATTTGTTTTAGTCCTTTTTATGACTTACGACGCATGAGTATTTTAGTATTATAGCTTGATAACATCTTTTTAGTATTCTTGGTTACTGGTTATTGCAAGTTTTAGTAGCAAATTATTTTAATTTTTTAAATATAACTTTTTTATTGTATATCATTTTTACACGGCGGTTTTTCTGATTTTTGCACTGTGTACCATTATGAAGTTTTATATTTTAGCACCTTTTATGTATAGTTTTGGTATTTTGCAAGTTTTAAAGAGTTTACATTTTTAGGTTTCATTAGTAAATAAACGACGAGTTATTGCTATTAGTTATTAAGATATTAAAATGTATTAGGCATACTTGTCATTGAATTCTATTTATCATCCTAATTATATTCATGTTATCCTTATTATTTGTTTTAGTCCTATTTATGACTTACGACGCATGAGTATTTTAGTATTATAGCTTGATGACATCTTTTTAGTATTCTTGGTTACCGGTTATTACAAGTTTTAGTAGCAAATTATTTTAGTTTTTTATATATATCTTTTTTAGTGTATAACATTTTTACACGGCGGTTTTTCTGATTTTTGCACTGTGTACCATTATGCAGTTTTATATTTTAGCACCTTTTATGTATAGTTTTGGTATTTTGCAAGTTTTAAAGAGTTTACATTTTTAGGTTTCATTAGTAAATAAACGACGAGTTATTGCTATTAGTTATTAAGATATTAAAATGTATTAGGCATACTTGTCATTGAATTCTATTTATCATCCTAATTATATTCATGTTATCCTTATTATTTGTTTTAGTCCTTTTTATGACTTACGACGCATGAGTATTTTAGTATTATAGCTTGATAACATCTTTTTAGTATTATTGGTTACCGGTTATTACAAGTTTTAGTAGTAAGTTATTTTAGTTTTTTAAATATAACTTTTTTAGTGTATATCATTTTTACACGGCGGTTTTCCTGATTTTTGCACTGTGTACCATTATGAAGTTTTATATTTTAGCACCTTTTATGTATAGTTTTGGTATTTTGCAAGTTTTAAAGAGTTTACATTTTTAGGTTTCATTAGTAAATACACGACGAGTTATTGCTATTAGTTATTAAGATATTAAAATGTATTAGGCATACTTGTCATTGAATTCTATTTATCATCCTAATTATATTCATGTTATCCTTATTATTTGTTTTAGTCCTATTTATGACTTACAACGCATGAGTATTTTAGTATTATAGCTTGATGACATCTTTTTAGTATTCTTGGTTACCGGTTATTACAAGTTTTAGTAGCAAATTATTTTAGTTTTTTATATATATCTTTTTTAGTGTATAACATTTTTACACGGCGGTTTTTCTGATTTTTGCACTGTGGACCAATATCAAGTTTTATATTTTAGCACCTTTTATGTATAGTTTTGGTATTTTGCAAGTTTTAAAGAGTTTACATTTTTAGGTTTCATTAGTAAATACACGACGAGTTATTGCTATTAGTTATTAAGATATTAAAATGTATTAGGCATACTTGTCATTGAATTCTATTTATCATCCTAATTATATTCATGTTATCCTTATTATTTGTTTTAATCCTATTTATGACTTACGACGCATGAGTATTTTAGTATTATAGCTTGATGACATCTTTTTAGTATTCTTGGTTACCGGTTATTACAAGTTTTAGTAGCAAATTATTTTAGTTTTTTATATATATCTTTTTTAGTGTATAACATTTTTACACGGCGGTTTTTCTGATTTTTGCACTGTGGACCAATATCAAGTTTTATATTTTAGCACCTTTTATGTATAGTTTTGGTATTTTGCAAGTTTTAAAGAGTTTACATTTTTAGGTTTCATTAGTAAATAAACGACGAGTTATTGCTATTAGTTATTAAGATATTAAAATGTATTAGGCATACTTGTCATTGAATTCTATTTATCATCCTAATTATATTCATGTTATCCTTATTATTTGTTTTAGTCCTATTTATGACTTATGACGCATGAGTATTTTAGTATTATAGCTTGATGACATCTTTTTAGTATTCTTGGTTACCGGTTATTACAAGTTTTAGTAGCAAATTATTTTAGTTTTTTATATATATCTTTTTTAGTGTATAACATTTTTACACGGCGGTTTTTCTGATTTTTGCACTGTGTACCATTATGAAGTTTTATATTTTAGCACCTTTTATGTATAGTTTTGGTATTTTGCAAGTTTTAAAGAGTTTACATTTTTAGGTTTCATTAGTAAATAAACGACGAGTTATTGCTATTAGTTATTAAGATATTAAAATGTATTAGGCATACTTGTATCCACTTACCATCTGATGCTTCTATCTATACCTTCACTTACAGCATGATGTCTCAGCCTTGATTGTAGCGGAAGGCCAATTGAATGTTTTCTAAATAAAAAAGAAAAAGAGTAGAGTTCAGTAAATATAAAAAAAATGGGTAAATATGAGGAATTACCCCAAATACTCTGCCAGATCTGTGGTGGGTGCTAAATTGTATCTATGTATAGAAGTTGTATCTATAGACCTGCCTATAAAGAAGTGTATTTTTCCTGTATGACTGACACTTGATCTTCTGAACCAAACAAATATGATTTAAAAATACAGAGAAAGACTACATCCCATTTAAATGTACATAAAGCCAATAACAGTTACTGAACTAGCTGATGCTGCCAACTAATACCAGCAACTCTTGATCAAGAAAGAATGTAAGAGGAGTCTGGGAGTCATACTTTATGGATTTCTGAAGACCTAAACTATGAATATCTCCTTACCTATGTCTTAAAAATAAGTTTTCTCAGCAGCTACAAATGACCGTGTCTGTCTATCATGGCTGCTGCCGATCAACTGAATCTCTGTGCAAGATCTGCAGAGAGTTACAGTCTATGGTGTCACAATGGTAGCTAGCATTATGACATCACTGCATAGCAACAGTTTCCACAACAAAACCCCTTGCAAAAAGCAGGGCAGTAAATGGCAAACAAGACAAATTGGGAACTATTGATCTGAGTACAGCTTGTTATTTAGCTCATGTACAAATTAAATATGTCTTAGCAGTGACAGCCATGTTTTGTATGTGTCCCTTCTTTTTATAGTAAAATGACTATAATGTGGATAGGAGTCAATACAGCATAACTGTGTCCATGCCCTGCCTCTTTGTGCCACCTGGAATCACGTCAATTTCAGCAACAATAAAATACACATTTTTGCACAGAGATCAGATGTCACCCCATAAATCCATTGTACAGCAAGGAAACATGAATAGCAGAGACCCATCTAAGAAATACAACTATGGGGAGTATATATATATTTATAGAAGAGCTCAAGGTTAACAGCTAGGTCTGTGGGATCTCCTCATTGTAACACAATTAAAATACTTTATGGGTGAAGTGTAAAGGTGTGTTTGTAATAAAAACAAATGTCACTAATACTATTAGCAGGAGCAGCACTAGCTGTAAAGCACCCCAAAATATGTAGACTTTAAAATGGCTTAAATGAAGCAATGCAGTTACTTACTATATTTACATGTGCCTGTGTTAGGGTGTTAATTCCATCTGGACACCGTGACAATTTTTGGAGCCAAATAAACTGCATGTAACTGAAGGGACATTGAGGTGAATGGACTTGCTCTATATTTGTGAAGCCCACAATAGGGCAAAAGCTAAAGATTACAAAAAGCAAATAGCACAGGGTGGGCTTTACATATTACAGGGGAAAAAGGAGAAACATTTCAGTATCACAATGAAGTGCCTCTGACACAGAACATAAATAATGGCAATAATGTTTTCCCTTATCCAAAATTTATATTAGAGTAATACTGTATGTTATGATATTATAAATAATAGTGGCTACCATATTTAGTTATTCCTGCTTAAAGAAGGGAAGGGTTTAGATTATCACTATATAAGATTTAGTTACAATGTGTCTTTTTGTTATTATTAGTTTTAGCATGAGGGTTATTTTGGTTATAGCTAGACTATTTTTAAGCATGTTTGTATAGTTAATATGGCTATTAAAGTGTTTTAATTATACTTCTTATATACAGTTGGTTATATTTAACATAAGTTTTCCATGTATCTCTAATTATGGGCCCATGTCTGTATCCTGTTGGTGTTCAATCCCACAAGCCTGAGCTTAAACATTACAGGACCAATAACACAACTGGGAAATGATGAAACTTGACCCTGTCCTGCCTGGCTGCACCCAAACAAATAAGCTTCTCACTGGTATTGGGGAATCACTAAGGCAGAGATTCAGACCACTACATGCACATAATAGCAATTACCAAAGTTTTTTATATGTATAAAACACCAATAAGGAGGCCTATAGTAGCAACATACATTCTTGGCTCCATTATATTCACTTAAGTGCTAGAAATCAAAGTAATTTCAATAGTTTATCTGTTAAGCAAAGTTCTATCTATAGACCTGCCTACAAAGAAGTGTATTTATTCTGTATGAATGGCAAGAGATCTTCTGAACCAAATACATAAGATTTAGAAATACAGAGAAAGACTAGATCCCATTTAAATGTACATAAAGCCAATAACAGTTGCTGTTGCTGAACTAGCTGATGCTGCCTGCTATTACCAGCAACTCTTGATCAAGGAAGAATGTAAGAGGAGTCTGGGAGTTATAATTTATGGATTTCTGAAGACCTAAACTATGAATATCTCCTTACCTACGTCTTAAAAAGAAGTTTTCTTAGCAGCTACAAATGAACGTCTGTCTATCATGGCTGCTGCCGACCAACTGAATCTCTCTGCAAGATCTGCAGAGAGTTACAGTCTATGGCGTCACAATGGTAGCTAGCATTATGACATCACTGCATAGCAACAGTTTCCACAACAAAACCTCTTGCAAAAAGCAGGGCAGTAAATGGCATACAAGACATATTAGCAACTATTGATCTGAGAACAGTTTGTTATTTAGTTCATGTACAAATAAAATAAGTCTTAGCAGTGAGTGTATTTAAAGTTAGATGTTTAGTACAGGTATGGGACCTGTTATCCACAATGCTCAGGACATAGGGTTTTTCAGATAATGGATCTTTTTGTAATTTAGACCCTCATACCTTAAGTCTCCTAGAAAATCCTGTAAACATTGAACAAACCCAATAAGCTGGTTTTGCTTCCAATAAGGATTAATTATATATTAGATGGGTCAAGTACAAGCTACTGGTTTATTATTACAGAGAAAAAGGAAAAGATTTTTACAAATTTGGATTATTTATTATAATGAAGTCTATGGGAGATGGGAGTTTCCGGGTAATGGATCCCGTACCTGTAGCACTGCTGCTGCTAATTTGTGTATATATTTTTCTTCAGACCCACTTGTTGCTCTACTCAATATTGACCTAACCAAATATCACTGTAATTGAAACTGCAGCCAAACAGCCTATTCTTTAGCATTACAATTCCATGTATCTCTAATTATGGGCCCATGTCTGTATCCTGTTGGTGTTCAATCCCACAAGCCTGAGCATAAACATTACAGGACAAATAACACAACTGGGAAATGATGAAACTTGACCCTGTCCTGCCTGGCTGCACCCAAACAAATAAGCTTCTCACTGGTATTGGGGAATCACTAAGGCAGAGATTCAGACCACTACATGCACATAATAGCAATTACCAAAGTTTTTCATATGTATAAAACACCAATAAGGAGGTCTATAGTAGCAACATACATTCTTGGCTCCATTATATTCACTTAAGTGCTAGAAATCAAAGTAATTTCAATAGTTTATCTGTTAAGCAAAGTTCTATCTATAGACCTGCCTACAAAGAAGTGTATTTATTCTGTATGACTGACACTAGATCTTCTGAACCAAATACATAAGATTTAGAAATACAGAGAAAGACTACATCCCATTTAAATGTACATAAAGCTAATAACAGTTGTTGTTGCTGAACTAGCTGACGCTGCCTACTATTAGCAGCAACTCTTGATAAAGGAAGAATGTAAGAGGAGTCTGGGAGTCATAATTTATGGATTTCTAAAGACCTAAACTATGAATATCTCCTTACCTACATTTTAAAAAGAAGTTTTCTCAGCAGCTACAAATGACCGTGTCTGTCTATCATGGCTGCTGCCGACCAACTGAATCTCTCTGCAAGATCTGCAGAGAGTTACAGTCTATGGTGTCACAATGGTAGCTAGCATTATGACATCACTGCATAGCAACAGTTTCCACAACAAAACCCCTTGCAAAAAGCAGGGCAGTAAATGGCATATAAGACAAATTGACAACTATTGATTTGAGTACAGCTTGTTATTTAGCTCATGTACAAATAAAATAAGTCTTAGCAGTGACAGCCATGATTTGTATGTGTCCCTTCTTTTTATAGTAAAATGACTATAATGTGGATAGGAGTCAATACAGCATAACTGTGTCCATGCCCGGCCTCTTTGTGCCACCTGCAATCACGTCAATTTCAGCATCAATAATATACACATTTTTGCACTAAATCTATACTATATATACATCCACAACAAATACATCAGATACGGGATTGCCGCATAAATCCATTGTACAGCAAGGAAACATGAATATCAGAGACCCATCTAAGAAATACAACTATGAGGAGTATATATATATATATATATATATATTTATAGAAGAGCTCATGGTTAACAGCTAGGTCTGTGGGATCTCCTCAATGTAACACAATTAAAATACTTTATGGGTGAAGTGTAAAGGTGTCTTTGTAATAAAAACAAATGTCACTAATACTATTAGCAGGTGCAGCACTAGCTGTAAAACACCCCAAAATATGTAGACTTTAAAATGGCTTAAATAAAGCAATGCAGTTACTTACTATATTTACAAGTGCCTGTGTTAGGGTGTTAATTCCATTTGGACACCGTGACAATTTTTGGAGCCAAATAAACTGCATGTAACTGAAGGGACATAGAGGTGAATGGACTTGCTCTATATTTCTGAAGCCCACAATAAGGCAAAAGCTAATGATTGCAAAAAGCAAATAGCTCAGGTTGGGCTTTACAGGGGAAAAAGGAGAAACATTTCAGTATCACCATGAAGTGCCTCTGACACAGAACATAAATAATGGCAATAATGTTTTCCCTTATCCAAAATTCATATTATAATAATACTGTATGTTATGATATTATAAATAATAGTGGCTACCATATTTAGTTATTCCTGCTTAAAGAAGGGAAGGGTTTAGATTATCACTATATAAGATTTAGTTACAATGTGTCTTTTTGTTATTATTAGTTTTAGCATGAGGGTTATTTTGGTTATAGCTAGACTATTTTTAAGCATGTTTGTATAGTTAATATGGCTATTAAAGAGTTTTAATTATACTTCTTATATACAGTTTTTTATTTAACATAAGTTTTCCATGTATCTCTAATTATGGGCCCATGTCTGTATCCTGTTGGTGTTCAATCCCACAAGCCTGAGCATAAACATTACAGGACCAATAACACAACTGGGAAATGATGAAACTTGACCCTGTCCTGCCTGGCTGCACCCAAACAAATAAGCTTCTCACTGGTATTGGGGAATCACTAAGGCAGAGATTCAGACCACTACATGCACATAATAGCAATTACCAAAGTTTTTTATATGTATTTATAAATGTACATCCCATTTAAATGTACTGTACATAAAGCCAATAACAGTTGCTGTTGCTGAACTAGCTGACGCTGCCAACTATTACCAGCAACTCTTGATCAAGGAAGAATGTAAGAGTAGTCTGGGAGTCATAATTAATGGATTTCTGAAGACCTAAACTATGAATATCTCCTTACCTACGTCTTAAAAAGAAGTTTTCTCAGCAGCTACAAATGACCGTGTCTGTCTATCATGGCTGCTGCCGACCAACTGAATCTCTCTGCAAGATCTGCAGAGAGTTACAGTCTATGGTGTCACAATGGTAGCTAGCATTATGACATCACTGCATAGCAACAGTTTCCACAACAAAACCCCTTGCAAAAAGCAGGGCAGTAAATGGCATATAAGACAAATTGACAACTATTGATTTGAGTACAGCTTGTTATTTAGCTCATGTACAAATAAAATAAGTCTTAGCAGTGACAGCCATGATTTGTATGTGCCCCTTCTTTTTATAGTAAAATGACTATAATGTGGATAGGAGTCAATACAGAATAACTGTGTCCATGCCCTGCCTCTTTGTACCACCTGCATTCACGTCAATTTCAGCAACAATAAAAGACATATTATCGCACTAAATCTATACTATAAATAAATCCACAATAAATAAATCAGATACAAAATGATCACATGGGCAGATAGGGAATTGTGTGGATTTCTGTTTCTGCAAGGAAACATGAATAGCAGAACCCCATCTAGCAAACACAACTATGAGGAATATATTTACCACCATATTTATAACAGTGCTCATGGGCTCATGGTTAGCAGTTAGTTCTGTGCAATCTCCTCATTGTAACCTAGTATTGGTTATTTAGTTATACTGCTTCAAGAAGAGAAGGGTTTAGATTATCACTATATAAGATTTAGTTACAATGAATGAATTTTGCATGTGGGTTATTTTGGTTATAGCTAGACTATTTTTAAGCATGTTTGTATAGTTAATTTTTTTAAAGTGTTTTAATTATGCTTCTTACATACAGTTGGTTTTTATATTTAACTTAAGTTGTGATTTATTACATATTTGGGGGCAGATTTATCAAGGGTCGAATTTCGAAGTTGAAAATACTTCAAAATTCGTATTCGAATTTAAATATTTCAAATATCGAATTCGAAGTTTTTTCAGCGAATTTGGCAATCTTTCAATCAAATTAAAACCGTTTGATCGAATGATTAAATCCTTCGAATCGAACGATTCGAACTATTTCAGCGATCGATCGAAGGATTTCAATTCGATGTGTAAAGACTTGGAAAAAGTTTGTAGAAGGTCCCCATAGGCTAACACAGCAATTCGGAAGGTTCAATTTGGCATTGAAGTTTTTTTAAAGAGACAGTACTTCGATTATCGAATGGTCGAATATTCTAACTATTTTTACTTTGAATCGAATTCGAAGTAAATTCAAAGTCGTAGTATCCTATTCGATGGTCAAAGTATCCAAAAAATTACTTCGAATTTCGAATATTTTAAGTAAGGTTTTGGTTATTATATAGAAATATTGAACATATGTTGATTTAAAAAAAGAAGGAAAGATTTAAAATATGTAAGCTTTATGTGATAGGTCAACCCAACTAGTTATATTATAATATACTGCCTTATCGCATGGAAATAAAGATTTTGATAGAGGCTTAAATATATTTAGGTATTCTATTTAGAATGTTTACTTTTGGTTATAACTTTTTCTGCATACTTGGTTAATTGTTTAGCACTAATTTTAGTATGAAATATAATCCTGGTTATATCTGTTATAGTAATAGTTGTTGACAGGTTATCATTTTTTATAGTAGGAAATTATTTTTTATTGTTGTATTATGGGAAATGTAATTATTCTTCTGTCCTACTGATAACATTGTATAACTGTATATATATAAACTCTTTTTAACTATTACCTTTTCATGTATAGTATATAATTTGTCTTTTGATTATTATTAGTCGTCATTGCTTTTTACAGTTATCTAGATATTAGACATTTACTCATTTTAGTTTGGGTGGTTTCTGTGTAGGAGTCTATGGGTATTAAGAGGATAAAGGGGTTCTCTGCCCATAGTGAGTGATATGTATTTAAAGTTAGATGTTTAATATAGCACTGCTGCTGCTTATTTGTATATATAGATATATTTTTCTCCAAACCCATCTACTCAATATTGACCTAACCACCAAATATCACTGTAATGTAAACAAAATAGCCTATTATTTAGCATTACAATTCCATGTATCCCTCCTTATGGGCACATGTCTGCCATCCGGTTGGTATGAAATCCCATAAGCCTGAGCATAAACATTACAGAACCACTTGGAAAGGATAAAACTTGACCCTGTCCTGCCTGGCTGCACCCAAACAAATAAAGATCTCTCTGCAGGGGTGGTGCTCAGCTCTAAGGGCAGAGACACATGCTCAGATTTGGGGAGATTAGTCGCCCAGCGATAAATCTCCTCTTCTTCGGGGCGACTAATCACCCGAACTGCCTCCCGCCAGCTAGGATGTAAATCGCCGGCGGGATGGCACTTGGATCGCTTCGTTTTTTTAAGTCACCCGAAGTTTCCTCATGAGGCAACTTTGGGCAAATTCGGAAAACGAAGCACACCGATTGCCATCCCGACGGTGATTTACATTCTAGTTGGTGGAAGGCAGTTCGGGGGGAATTAGTCTCTCTCGAAGACGAGGAGATTTGTCACTAGGCGACTAATCTTCTCTAATGATGATTTAGAAATGCAGAAAAAGACTATATCACTATATATATAAAGCCAATAACACTTGGTGTTTCTGAACTAGCTGATGCTGCCTACCTGAAATCTGAATATCTCCTTACCTTATAAACAAATTTTCTTAGCAGCTACAAATGACCGTGTCTGTCTTTCATGGCTGCTGCTGACCACCTGAATCTCTCTGCAAGATCACCAGAGAGTTATAGTTCATGGTGTCATAATGGTAGCTAGGATTATGACATCACTGCATAGCAACAGTTGCCACAACAAACCCTTTAAAAATACAGGGCAGTAAATGGCATGCAAGACTAATTGGCAATTGATTTGAGTACACCTTGTTATTTAGCTCATTTACAAATACAATATTTCTTAGCAGTGACAGCCATGTTTTGCATGTGTCCCTTCTTTTTATAGTTAAATAATCGTAATTTGGTTAGGAATTAATACAGCATAACTGTGTCCTGATAGGTTTCCCTGTTTCCTGCTCTGTTCTGCCTGCCTTATGCTCCCTGGGTGTGCCATAATCTGCCTGCTCTATGCTCACTGGGTTTGTCTTACTCTACCTGCCCTATGCTCTCTGTGTGTGCCATACTCTGCCTGCATTATGCTCGCTGGGTGTGCCATTCCCTGGCTGCCCTATGCTTGTGCCATACTCTGCCTGCACTATGCTGGCTGCGTTTGCATTCTCTGGCTGCCCTATGATTGTGCCATACTCTGCCTGCACTATTCTCGCTGGGTGTGCCATACACTGCCTGCCGTATGCTCAGTGCGTGTGCCATGCTTCCTAAGTGTGCCATACTCTGCCTGCACTATGCTCCATGTGTGTGCCATACTCTGCCTGCACTATGCTCCATGTGTGTGTCATACTCTGCCTGCTCTATGCTCACTGGGTTTGCCATACTCTGCCTGCCCTATGCTCCCTGTGCGTGCCATACTCTGCCTGCCCTATGCTCGCTGGGTGTGCCATTCCCTGGCTGCCCTATGCTTGTGCCATACTCTGCCTGCACTATGCTGCCTGGGTATGCCGTTCTCTGGCTACCCTATGATTGTGCCATACTCTGCCTGCACTATTCTCGCTGGGTGTGCCATACCCTGCCTGCCGTATGCTCCGTGGGTGTGCCATGCTTCCTAAGTGTGCCATACACTATGCTATGCATACACTGCACTATGCTGGCTGGGTGTGCCATTCTCTGGCTGCCCTATGATTGTGTAGAAAAAACCTCATGGCACTCAGGTCTGCGTGAAAATTTCAATGATTTATTGAAGCGGAGTGAAATGCAACGTTTCGGGGTCACCCCCTTTGTCAAGCATACGGATTACAAAATGCATGTGCATATAAATAGGTGATAAATAATTCAATTAAGATGACATTAATTAACCAATCAGTAGTGATTTAAAATACAAGTAAAACCAAACTCCTTGTAATATTAAAGTCCATAATAGGTTAAAGAAAACAGGGCTGGTCCAGCAGAAATCCACATAGCCTTTGATAAAAAGAAAAAATGAATACATAGCCCCAAATATAGAAACATTACCCATCATTCGATAACTACTACTAAAAGACTAAAAAAAAAACGCTTACCCTATATGCAGAAAACAGGAGTCTAGGATAGCTAACCCTGTGATAATAAATTACGTAGAAAAGTAGAAAATTTATCTACAAAAAGATAAAACATAATAGCACTGTTACATTTAATCATTGTTTATAAAAAACATGATAAGTTGTAGTCCTCATTCAACCCTTTCGGATGGCGAGTCTGCAGAAGCCAAATCCAATGACATTCCCCTTTGATTTAATATTCTTTTAATGTCTTGCCCTTGTCTCACAGTTACTTTTTCAACAATTTGCCATCTTACTTGCGACACCTGGTGGCCGTTGGTGTGAAAGTGTTTAGCTAACAGGGTTTCTTTCTTGGTTTTCTGTTCCCTTTTGTTACTCTTATGAATGTCCTTCAAATGTATCAGGTTTAAAATTACGTATTACAGATTTATGTTCATTCAATCTGATTTTTATGGGTCTAGAGGTTTGTCCTACATAGGCCTTACCACACGGGCACTTTATGCAACAGATCACGTTGTGGCTATCGCAAGTGGAAAAACAATTGATAGAATGTTTAGTACCCAATGTTGGGTGCATCACCACCTCCCCGGGTATTATCCCATTACAGTGGCCACATTGTCCACAAGGGAAAGTGCCCTTAATCTTAAGTTCCCTGATGTAAATTGCCTTTATGCATTGGTCTTGGTTTAATTAAATCGCCAATATTTTTGGCCCTCCTCCAAATATTGGGGAAAGCTGAAATAAATGGCCCAATTTAGGATCCGTTTGAAGTATTTTCCAATTTTTTATTTATTTTTTTAATAAATGGCCCAATTTAGGATCCGTTTGAAGTATTTTCCAATTTTTTATTTATTTTTTTACATGCTTTGGAATTAGTATCAAAAGTAGAAACAAAAGGGATTCTTGTAGGACTTTTAGTGATTTTACCCTGTTTCCGTAAGGTTTCCTCTCGAGGAATTCCTGAAACCTCCTGTTTAACCAACAACAAATCACTCTCCTTATAACCCTTTTCCACAAACTTTTTTATAACTTTAGTAGCCTCCTGTTCAAATAAATTATCATTAGAAGTTATTTGTTTTACTCTCAACAATTTACTTCTAGGAAGACCCTTGAAGACCCCCGGTGGATGGAAACTAGAGACTCGTACCAAATTATTTTTATCAGTTGGTTTAGTATACAATGATGTCACAAATTTGTTCCCTGTTCTTTTCACGTTCACGTTCAAAAAATGTAATTCACTTTCATGTGCCTCAAAGGTAAACTTGATGGTGTTGTGCACACTGTTTAAATGATTGACAATGATTGCCCTATGATTGTGCCATACTCTGCCTGACACATGGTCCTTGTGTATGCCATACTATGTCTGCCCTATGCTTCCTGTATGTGCCATACTCTGCCTGCCCTATGCTACCTGTGTGTGCCATATTCTGACTTTGTGTGCCTTGCTCTGTCTGTGGAAAATAAGCCTGGTAAGGGTTTGTTTTGGGGGTTTGTTAGCATATGAAAATTGTTGTTAGGGGTCCCTGAGGTGTTTAATCATGTGATAAAGCACTGCGTATCTTGACAGCGCTATATAAATAAATGATGATGGTGATTGGGGTGCTGCGTTATCCACAGGGGAGGATGAGGCATATGGATTTACGGTTATATCTTTGTTCGCATATGAGTGATAAGTGGTATCCCAGCAGTGAGCACCAACCATTTCGGTTTTTGATGTGCTACCAATATTAATGTGGACATGGTCTTGTGGTAACATGGGTGTGGCTTAAAGTGGGTTTGGTTGAAAACAGGATGTGGCTTTCACAGGAATTTAAACCACATTTAACCGGAATTTACACAATTTTAAAGCAAAATGTTATAAAATGACCACTGTAAATTTTATATTTAGTCAAAGTAAGCTGTTTAAAATGCTAATGTCATGCAGTTCTTAATATGGGTCCTTCTGTAAGTAGTGAATTGCAGTCAGTTTGCATTTCCTGTGGCATCTACAAATCACTTATTGCATTAGGTTGTGCATTTGACTTTTAGTTAAGTCTTGCACAATGTGTCCCATACACTAACATAAATGCTTCTCTCCTTACACATTGTCATCACAGTAAATATATTTCAAAGAGAAACTGACTCCGCTGCTTATATCCTTTGAAATTACCACATTTCCTTGATTTTACATCAGTTTTTTCTGGTGCCCTTAAAAAACATAAAATGTGGGTTTTATTATGGTTATTACTAGTATTATTAAGGAAAGTTTAACAGTAAGGTTTGGTTATCGGCAGTTGAAAGTGTATAAGTATCATATTAGAGCTTATTTCTTCTTAATGATAAAATTGTTCTGGTTTTTGCTATTTATTATATGGAACCTCTGGACTCATGAAGAGTTTAAAGGGGTGCTCACACTAAAAATATTTTTTTTTGCATAATTAAATTAATTATAAGCAAATAGCCAACTAACATTATACAAAAACATTTTTTAGGTGTGGAGTATCCCTTTTATTGAGTAAGCAGATATTAACGTAATAATGTAGGGATTAACCACTTACCCTCTGGTGCAAGTACCTGTACTTATGCAGACCGGATAATGTCTTATCCTAGCTTGGAGTGGAGGGTCAACTGCTCATTTTCTAAACAGGAAACAAAGTTTACTGAATGTAAATAAGATTATTGGGTAAATATAGAAAATCCCATTAAATCCTCCCATTAAAACTAATGCAAACAAAAGAGGGTGTAGTTGCTTTGCCTCTGGTGCTCAATTTTCATTGGTAGTTTAGGTGATCCCTATTTAAGGGACTACTTAATTATCTACAGTTGCCACAAGATTACCAGCTAATAATACCTTATTCCCAAGTTGGCATTGAAAGGGATATATATTTAAAGTTTGATTTTTAGCATAAATGTTACATATATAGATATATTTCTCTCCACTTATTGCTTTACTCAGTACAGGTATGGGACCTGTTATCCAGAATGCCCGGGATCTGGGGTTTTCCAGATAAGAGGTCTCTCCATAATTTCAAACAGGGCAAGTTGCATAGCTGCATGTTTCCAGGTTTTAGTTTTCCATGTAGAACATGTTCAGTAGCCCTAGTGACTAAACGGCAGTATAAATTTAAGGTCACAGAGATGTTAGTCTGGAGATGAGTAATATAGCTTTGTATTGGAATTAGGGGCCATGTGTAACCACTCCGGGATAATTGGCAGTATAAGTGGCCTTGGATGATACAAAAAGTTATATCCAGCAGCAACGGAATGTTTAAATATCTACACTGTAGCTCCTCGTACTGTTAGTTTGTTATAATGAGGAGTAGCAGTACTCCATCTTATTGCCCCTAAGCAAAGATGCTTCTGTTGCTCCCTATATTTTGTTGCCAAATGTAATTTTCCCTATTAGAGTAGTGTCAATTTGGGGTGTTCTCACCTCAACTATTAACAGGTATCCCCAGCCCCCATCATCCACAACAAAGGCATCCTAGCAGGAGAGAGTCTCTCCCAGCAACTTAAAAGAATAATTTTATACTAAACACATAGAATTAAGTATTTAAGCCCATGCCTAAAAATTGTCGGTAGTGTTGTGCATTCATACTCCTGGAGAGGGTACTGGCAGGGGGTTATTTACTAAAATCCGAATGTATCTCATTCTTATTTTTAAACAAAGCTCGACCAAACTCATATCCAAGATTTTACCTTATTTATCAATAGTAACTCAAATAAATTGGATCAGGGAAAAACTTGGTAAAATTGAACATAATCCCCTCTTCTCCTGAATTGCTTAATTTTTTCAGGTTATTGGCCAAGATTGCCCACTTACATAAAACCATGCTCAAACCATGATATTGTCAAATTGGGATAAGGACATCTAATTAACTTATACATGATCTTGACAGGTTTGAGAGAGGAACTCCACGGGCGATTTTGTCGCGATCCGAAGCCAGTGTCGGACTGAGGTACCTGGGGTCCACCAGGAAACCTCATCTCAATGCCCCCCCTGGTAAAAAAAACATAGTACCATACAACACCATTGTACTTGTGATATCAATCACATCCCTCCCCCCTCCAAGCAGAACTTTAGCAGAAAAATGGGAAGGTAACTATGTTAGATATGAGAATAGCACTCAATAGTAAAAATCCCATTACAACTCCTTCAGTTACATGGAGTTGGAAAAAAAATAGCTGATCTGAAAGCAGTTCCATCCTAAAGTGCTGGCTCTTTCTGAAAGCACATGGCCAGGCAAAATGACCTGAGATGCACCTACACACCAATATTACAGTTACCAAAATACACTTATTGGTTCAGGAATGAAATTTTACATGGTAGAGTAAATTATTTGCAGTGTAAATAATGTAATTTAGAAATAAAAACTACACCATAAAAATCATGACAGAATCCCATTAAAATTAATTTTTAGTATGACCCAGAGAGTGATATTGTAAGACAATTTGAAATTGGTCTTCATTTTTTATTGTATGTTTTTTTTTAATTACAGTACTTAGCATTTTGTTCAACTCTCCAGTTTGGAATTTCAGCACTGATCTGATTGCTAGGGTCTGAATTCCCTTAACAACCAGGTATTGGTGTGAGTCAGAAGAAGGCAAATCATTTAAAAATTATACAAAATAAAAGACCAATTGAAACATTGCTAAGAATTTGTCCGTTACGAGGGCTTGCTCATCATACCACCACGGGTTTTGTCACTTCTGCAAATAGCAGCATGCCCGAATAGAGCAGCCCTCGTTATACAGCCATAATTTCAGCTTTTAACGTCATCTCTATCCCTCCGAGCCAGAGAGTGTAATAATATATTTCAGTATAAAAACAAATGTGTTAGCGCTAGGGCAGGCGCATTTAGTGTGGTTAGAATTATCCCAGATCCATGCAAAACTACAACTTCCATTGTTCTGTTAGGAGCTGGATTGAGATAAGAACTCTGGGTGATGTAGTTCAGAAACATCTGGAGGCCAAAGGGTATCAAGTGCAAATCACTCGGCACTATCAGCTAAGGGATCTGGATTTTTACACTTGATATATGATCCAGCAACCAGTGACAGCTCCTAAACACAAACCAGAGCTCAAAGCAAACCCCTCCCCTATCCCAGTGCCGGGGCAGCACAGACACTTGTACGGAGTAAATAGAATACAAATTGTTACATTATATCCGTGTCCCCTTGCACAGTGCAGAAGGGCTCAGTTTGCTGTTCCTCGCTCCCCTCCACTGTCGCCATCTTCCAGCTGCTGAGAACTGAGTGTAAGGCAAGAAAATATAGAGAGAGAGGCCAGCCCCATCAATAAGCCCACACTTAAAAGGCATGTAAAGGCAAAAAATAAAATCACATTTTTACTTTCTTTAATGAAAAAGAAACCTATCTCCAATATACTTTAATTAAAAATGTGTACCGTTTTTATAAGAAACCTGACTGTATGCAGTGAAATTCTCCCTTCATTTACTGCTGTGGATAGGAATTGTCAGACGGTCCCTAACTGCTGAGCAGGGAAACAGTCATACTTATGAACAGCAGGGGGAGCCCCCGCCTTACTTCCCAGCCATGCAGAACTCAAGCAGCTTTGTTTATGACGATCCCTAAGCAGCCCAGACCACACTGAGCATGTGCACAGTCTTAGTCTTGCAAAGATGTTTAACAAAGTTACAAGATGGTGACCCCCTGTAGCCAACTTTGAAAGCATAAATTATTTGTTTGAATAGGCTTGTGGTGCAGTAAGTTCATGTTTATATTTAGTATACAAAATACAGCATTTCTAGCCTTATTCTATTTTAGACTTTACATGCCCTTTAACCCTCTGCTAACTCTCCGTTAACCTGCACATTCCTACCTTAGCCATCCTGACTTCTAAACACACATGACTTTCAACAATACAGCAGTTTCTTGAATGAATTCCCTTTATCCAAGGGGACAGCTTTACGTTGTCTGTTTCCTGCCTGACACTGCATGGAACGTAGAATCTTTCACACAGTGCAGATAATCGCCAGTAGGAATGGATAGCCAGGTCTAATCGAACTACAATTGCTGTAGCAACCCAGCCCCCAACACCCAAAAGAGCAGGATGTTCCCCTGAAAGTACTGACCTATGAGAAAATAAATATATAAATAATAAAATATCATTAACATCTATGTATGTTGCCCTACCAGTCAGTGCAGGACTACTTGTGATGTGCCACAACTATTCAAAAAACAAAAAAATTAAGATCTGAAAATAAAAAAACGACTGAGGCTTCAGTTGACTTGCACTGTCAGGTAAAAGCCATTGACAGAAAAGCTACCTAGCACCGCTTTATGTCAAGTTCTGAAAGGAATTGATATGTGATACTAAAACACCTGCTGATCTCAAACCTCGAGCTGACACTTAGGTTCTATTCCTTGGTGCTTCTTTGATACTCCTCTTGTGTGTGGGTCTTGAATAACACAGCAGGCCGGGTCTAGGAAACAACTGCATATCTATGGGGAAAAAATAGAAATTGCTCAAATTTTAGTTACAAATTGTAATTTAAATTAATGATCCATATTTCCCAAAAAGCTTCCTGGTTATTAGCTCTGCATTATTAGTGAGCACTAAATACACATTAGCAGCCTTTATACGAGGATACGTTGTGCTCACACTAGCTAATACAAGACCCTATCAGTTATTCGGTGGTGTAAGTGGGTGTCAGATAGTCATTGATAGATCCAATATCTCTTATAGGGGAGCTCATTTTGTCTGTATTAGATATCACTCAAAAACCTGATTCCAGAACAAACAAAATCTAACAAAAGAACTGTCTTTTGCACAAATTCTGCATGTAGAGAGACATGGGGGCAAATTCACTAACAGGCGAAAATTCGCCAGCGATGGCTTTGCGCACATCGCAACACTTCGCCAGGTGTAAATTCGCCTGGACACCGCTAATTCACGAAGATCCGAAGTTGTGCACAGGATACCGAACGCTGCCAAAATTACGCCAGCGAAATTGTGCTCAGCAGTTCGAAGTTACGCTAGCGTTGGCTAATTAGCGTACGGCGTGCAGTTAAAGTACAATGGCCGTATATGCTGCAGCAAATACATTACACAAGGCCAGGGAACCTTAATAAAATTATATAAAGTTGTTATATTGCCCTACACATGTGCCCTATGTTAGCAAATGTAGGGGGGAAGGAGGATACCCGAAAAAAAATTTTACGATCTTTTTCAGTCTATTACCCTTTAAATAGGAAAAAACGCCAGCATTTTTTGGGACTTTTTTTTGAGGAACTCCTATCTACTCTATTGCACTTCGCCTGGTCTGAGGTGGCGAAGGCAAGTCTGGCGATAGAGGTAACGTTCAGTAAAATCAAAAACTTAGTGAATGTGTGTAGTAACGCTCTTTCGCCAGACCGTAAATTCGCCTGGCGTTAGAGTGCGAAGTTGCACCAGAATCTATCTCATTGGCGAAATTACGCCAGCGAATTTAAGCCAGCTACCGTTAAATTGGCGAAGTGCCGAAATTACGTCACCCTGGCGAATTTTCGCCAGCGTTAGTCACTACGCCCTTTAGTGAATTTGCCCCATGATGTCTGGTGATGTAAAAGAGTGAGCTCTAAAACATCTTCTAGGTAAAATGAGCCCCCCGCCTATAAGATATATTGGATCTAACTGTCACCCAACTGCTGCATGAAGGGAGAATGAAAAGAAGCAGATGCTGAGAGTGGGATAGTGAAGATAAATTTGATTATTTCAGAAATGGTACCAAATTTTTAATTGATTGTATTTAGAAAGTTTCTTAGTTCAGTATGCAAAAGCTTATATTGAATTTTAATTTTTGCGATATTTCCCCTTTAAACTATTACCTTTTTCCTCTGTAATAATAAAGCAGCAGATTGTTCTTGATCCCAACTAAGATATAATTAATTCTTATTGGAGGCAAAACAATCCTATTGGGTTTATTTAAAGTTTAAATGATTGTTTAATATATGTAACAAAAGGAGATCCAAGTTATAGAAAGACCCCTGGTCCCCAGCATTCAGGATAAAAGGGAATTGGTTTTTCTCTCTGTTATAAAAACATTGTTCAACAAGAAAACGTGAATAGTAGAGAATCAATGTAACAAGTACAACTATAAGCAATATATTTAGCACCTTCATATCTGTACCAGTACTAATCGGCTCATGATTAGCAGCTTGTTCTGTGGGGTCTTCTCTTTTTAATGGAGAACCAGTGCCTGTGCCCCTGAAATGAAAGAGAAAATGGCTTTTATCCCCCCAGCCTCTGGGCAACGAGGCTGGGGGGCTGTCATGTCGGTCCTACAAAAGGATTGTCGCAGGGCCAACTTAAGAGAAGCAGAAGCAGCAGCAAATCGGCAGCGCAGAAAATTCATTTACACTGTTTTTATTTGGAGTCCGCACATGCCATCTGCTTTACTATATCTATGCATATTGGGCATCAAACTGTTCAGTAGACCCTTGGTGTCAATATTTTGGGTGTTCTACAATTGTATGTAAGAAATTGGGGGGAGATAAATGTGGCCCAATTGCAATATTTTTAGGCGATTTTAAGAAGCTGCCTTACCCAATATGGATTTGGGGGAATGTGTACTTTCTGAAAATATATGGTTTTCTGGGGTGAACGTACTTTTTGCCACCGTTGCTCCCTCCCAAAAAACTATGTAACTGTATTGATTTTGCAGTACCTGAAATGACAGACCATATGGGGGGGGGTCTTCATTGTGGGGCCCCTATATGCCACGTGCTTAGGTACACCTATACATAATTAGGGATAAAACTGTTCAGAGGACCCCAGGCTTTCATATTTGGGGTGATTTATCTTGATACCTAATAGTCTGTGGAAAATAAGATGCTGCAGGGAGGAAGTTTTGAGGCAATTTTAGGAAATGTCACCAAAATTGCCAAATTTAGGAATGGGTTGCAGCTTGGTGTTTGAGGTACAAAGACATGCATACCCAATTCGGATTCGGGGGATTGTGTACTTTCCACAAATATATTGTTTTCTGGGGTGAACTTACTTTTTTCTACCTTTGCTCCCCCCCCCCCAAACTATGTAAATGTGTTGATTTTGCAGTACCAGTAATGACAGGCCATATGGGGGGGTGTCTTCATTTTGGGGCCCCTATATTCCACGCGCTTAGGTACACCTATACATATTGGATAGCCTATGATATGAGCACTTATAGTAACAGTAATATCCCAAATTAAAGGAATAATCTGGGTAACATAAATTAAATATTATATATAACAGGCGACTATACAGTTAGAACTAGTGATGGGCTAATTTGTCCCGAAAAATTCGCGAAATACATTGAAGTCAATGGGCGTCAAAATAATTTTGATGCCAGTCAATTTTTTACGCCCGCCTATTTTGTCCAAATGCATAAAAGTCAATGGGCGTCCGATTGATTTTGACGTGCGGCAATTTTGACGTATCGGATTCGCACCTGCCGAATTTATTTGCCCATTACTAGTTAGAAAGTGTTTGGCACACTGCTTCAGGAGACATTCCATTTACCGAATGCTACCACTAGAGGTCAGCAAAGCATTAATTAAGGATCATTTAAAATTATTTCGCTTTTTTTTATCTCTAGGTTGCAATTTCCGCAAAAAAAAAAAAAAGGTCAGTTGAAAAGCTTAGAATGAGCCATACTATAACATAGTAAAGGTTAACTTAAAAGTGAACCACCACTTTAAGACATGCATGGCAGGGTGTAAAGTGCAAAAATCCACATCACGGTGCATCACTAGGAGGCATGTAGCTGACATCTTTGAGCAAGAAAATCCTTGTCCTATATTGGAACTCAGTCTGGACATGGCACCTTAGCAAGGGACAATCAGGATATAAGAAGTCACTGGGGCATTCAGGAACAACATAAAGTCACAAGGCTGCAGGCTTACTTATACAAGTCAGGATACTCTGGAGCAGTGATCCCCAACCAGTAGCTCGTGAGCAACATGTTGCTCTCCAACCCCTTGGATGTTGCTCCCAGTGACCTCAAAGCAGATGATTATTTTTGAATTCCAGGCTTGGAGGCAAGTTTTGGTTTCATAAAAACCAGGTGGACTGCCAAACAGAGTCTCAATGTAAGTTGACAATCCACATAGGGGCTACCAAATGGCCAATCACAGCACTTATTTGGCACCTTAGGAACATTTTTCATTTTAGTGTTGCTCCCCAACTCCTTTTTCTTCTGAATGTTGCTCATGGGTTCAAAAGGTTGGGGATCCCTGCTCTGGAGTATCACTCATGTATTATAAGAGCTAATGTTCCCCCTACTGTAAATTGTAAGGATATTAGGAGTCACGGAGGGGTTCTGTGACCATATAAAGACACAAGGCTGCAGGCTGAGTTATACAAGGACCTCTGGGTATCACTCATGTATTACAAGGGATCATGTACCCCCTACTGAAAATTAAAAGGATATTAGAAGTCACTGAGGGGTTGTTCTGTGACAATATAAAGGCACAAAGCTGCAGGCTGAGTTATACAGGGAACTCTGAGTATCATTCATTATTGTAAATTATAAGGATATTAGAAGTCACAGAGGGGTTCTTTAACCACACAGAGGCAAAAAGGCTGTAAGTTGATTTATACATGGAAATCGCAGCATCACTCATGTATTTTAAGGTTATAATGTACCCCCTACTGTAAATTATAAGAATTTTAGAAGTCACGCAGGTGATGTTTAAACACGCATGAGGCAATTAGGCTGAGTTATTCAGGGAAATCGGGGTATGACTCACTCATGTATAATAAGGGTTAATGTACCCGCTACGGTAAATTATAAGTATATTGGAAGTCACTGAGGAGTTTTGTGACCATATAAAGGCACAAGGCTGAAGGTTGATGTGTACAGGGAACTTGTAGTATCACTCATGTATTATAATGGATAATGTACCCCCTTTTGTAAACTATAAGGATATTGGAAGTCACTGAGGAGTTTTGTGATCATATCAAGAGTTATACAGGGAACTCGGGGTATCACACATGTATTTTAAGGGATAATACACTCACTATTATAAGGATATTGGAAGTCACAGAGGGGGTCTTTAACCATGGAGAGTTAAAAAGGCTGCAGGCTGAGTTATACAGGGAACTCAAGGTATCACACACTCATGAAGTATAATGGATAATGTACCCACTTATGTAAATTATGAGGATATTAGAAGTCACTAAGGGGTTCTTTAACCACACAGAGGCAAAAACCTGAAGGCTGAGTTGTACAAGGATCTCGGAGTATGAATCATGTATTATTAGGGATAATGTATCCATTACGGTAAATTATACGTATATTACAAGAAACTAAAGGTTGCTCTAACCACACAGAGGAAAAAAGGCTGCAGGCTGAGGTATACAGGGAATTCATAGTATCATTCATGTATTTTAAGGTATAATGTGCCCCCTACTGAAAATTAGAAGGATATTAGAAGTCACTGAGGAGTTCTTTAAACACATAGTGGCAAAAAGGCTTTAGGCTGTTATTCTGGGTACTTGGGGTATCACTTAATCATGAATTAAATGGTGTACCTCCTACTGTAAATTATAAGGATATTAGGAATCACTGAGGGATTCTTTAACCACACAGATGCAAAATGGCTGCAGGTTGATTTATACAAGGAACTCGTAGCATCACTCATGTATTTTATATTGTAAAGTATAAGGATATTAGAAGTCACTGAGGAGTATTGTCACCATATAAAAGAACAAAGCTGCTGGGTGAATTTTACAGGGAATTCGGGGAATTGCTATATGGGAGAATATACCCACTACTATAAATTATAAGGATATTGGAAGTCATTGAGGGGTTCTTTAACAGCATAGTGGCAAAAAGGCTGCAGGCTGAGTTATTCAGGCAACTCAGGGTATCACTCCCTCGTGTATTATAAGGGATAATGTACCCACTATTGTAAATGTTAAGGATATCTGAGGAGTTTTATGACCATATAAAGACACAAGGCTGCAGGCAAAGTTATACAGAGAACTCAGAGTATCACTCATGTATTATAAGGGATAATGTACCCCCTACTGTAAATTATAATGGTGATAGAGTTAACTGAGGAGTTCTTTAACCACATGGTGGCAAACAAGCTACAGGATGTGTTATACACGGAACTCACAATATCACTCATGCATTCTAAGGGATAATGTACCCCCTGCTGTAAAGGCACAAGGCTACAGAGTTATAGAGGTCAAGGGACTAGTATAAATCATTTATTATAAGGCATAATGCATCTCTACTATAAATTATAAGGATTTAGGAACACATTGAAGAGTTCTGTGACCATATAAAATGAACAAGGTGCAGTGTTATGCAGGTTAAGGAACTCTATCACTTGTATATTACGAGGGATATTACATCCCCTACTGTAAATAATAAGGATATTAGAATGTGATATGAAGACACAAGGCCCTGCACAATGGAATTGTGAGACTACTGTACATTTTTCTCATATCAAGTAACAGCTAATGGCAGGGTTTTGTACTCAGACCTCCATCACAGAGAACGATCACACATTGTGTAAATACGTAGAGTTGCTGTAACTTTCTACGTTCTAGGACAAAATTGCATCCCCTACTGCTGGATATATATCCGGCTTAACCAAGAGCAGTGTACAATAATGTGTACAATAATGCTGTTCACATCATTTTGACTATACAGCAAGGATATAAAGCAGCTACTAGAAAACTGGCACTATATACAGCAAAGTATGTAAGTGCCGCCTTAGTACTCGTATATCCCTAGCTGAGGGATAATGTACCCACTACTGTAAATTATAAAGATATTGGAAGTCACTGAGAAGTTTTGTGACCATATAAAGGGAAAGGGCTACAGGCTGAGTTATACTATGAGTATCACTAATGTATTATAAGGGATAATGTACCCCCTACTGTAAATTGCAAGAATATTAGAAGGGACTGATGGGTTCTTTAACAAACAGTGACTAAAATGCTGCTGGCTCCGTTATAAAGAGGACTCAGAGAATCACTCATGTATTATAAGGGATAATGTATACACTAATGTAAATTATAAGGATATTAGAAGTCACTGAGGGGTTCTGTGACCATATAAAGGGACAAGGCTGCAGGCTGAGTCACACAGGGAACTAGGAGTATCACTCATGTATTATAAGGGATAATGTACCTCTTAGTAAAAATTATCAGAAGTGACGAGGGGTTCTTTATCCATGTAGTGGAAAAAAGGCTGCAGTCATATTTATACAGTGTATATATTATAAGGATATTAGAAGTCACTGAGGGGTTCTGTGACTAAATAAAGGGACAAGGCTGCAGGCCGAGTTATACAGGGAACTAGGACTATGACTCATGTTTTATAAGGAATAATTTACCCCCTAGAGTAAATTATAAGGTTATTAGAAGTGAGCGAGTGGTTCTTTATCAAAGTAGTAGTTTGCAGGCTGATTTATACAGTGAAGTCGGAATATTACTAATGCACCCCGTACTGTAAACTATAAGGATATTAGAAGTCACTAAGAAGTTTTATGACCATATAAGGAACAATACCATGCTTAAACAGTGAACTCATAGTATCACTCATGTATTATAAGGGATAATATACCCACTGTAAATTATAAGGATTTTGGAAGCCAGTAAGGGATTATTTTACTACATAGTGGTAAAAAGTAGGGCTGCACCGAATCCACTATTTTGGATTCAGCTTAACCCCGAATTCTTTGCGAAAGATTCGGCCGAATACCGAATCCAAAATCCTAATCCTAATTAGGTCTAGAAAGGGGAAAACATTGTTTACTTCCTTGTTTTGTGACAAAAAGTCACGAGATTTCCCTCCCCACCCCTAATTTACACATGCAAATTAGGATTCGTATTCGGTTCAGCCAGACAGAAGGATTCGGCCGAACTGAACCCTGCTGAAAAAGGACGAATCCTGGATTCGGTGCATCCCTAGTAAAAAGGCTGCATGTGGTGTAATTCAGGGAACGCAGGGTATCACTCATGTATTATATGGGATAATGTACCCCCTACTGTAAATTATAAGGATATTAGAAGTCACTGAGGAGTTTTGTGACCATATAAAGGGACAAGACTACAGGCCAGTTATACAGGGAACTCAGGGTATCATTTATATATTGTAATGGATACTATACCCCCCCACTGTAGATTTAAGGATACTGGATGTCACTGAGGGGTTATTTAATCACACAGAGGCAAACAAGCTGCCCACCACCCACTACTGTAAATTAAAAGGATGTAACAAGCAAATGGGGTTTTGTTATCCCACACTGGCAAAAGGGCTGCAGACTGAGTTTAATTAGGATTACCACTCATGTATTATAAGGGATAATGTACCCTCTACTGTAAATTATAATAAGAATATTAGAAGTCACTGAGGGGTTCTTTAACCACACAGAGGCAAAACGTCTGCAAGCTGGGTTATAAAGGAAACATATATTATAAGGGACAATACACCCCTATTGAAATTATAAATATATTAGAGATCACTGAGGAGTTTAGAGACCATATAAAGGGACAAGGCTGCAGGCTGACATATACAGGGATCTCAGAGTATAAAGAGATTAGAAGTCACTGAAGGGTTCCGTGACAATATAAAGGGACCAGGCTGCAGGCTGAGTTATACAGGGAACTCGGAAGCATGACTCTTGTTTTATAAGGGATAATGTACTTCCTACTGTAAATTATAAGGATATTAGAAGTGACTGAAGGGTTCTTTAACCACATAGTGGCAAAAAGGCTGCAGGCTGATTTATACAGTGAACTCGGAATATTACTCATGTATTTTAAATGATAATGTACCTATTGTCTAACAAAAGTGACGCTGTAATGCCACAATATTCCTGCAAATTAAAAAAGGAACACACTTTCTTACTTCCTATTTTTTGAGAAATAATAATATTGTACTTGGCTATTATTCCCAGCATATTGCTCCATACTGAAGGGAACCGATTCCTTCTTGACTTCAGAGAGATCTTTGCGTTCGATGTCAAGGTTGGTTCTGTCCCATGCAGGAGCGATCTAAAGAGATGCTTGTAGACCTGAAAGGAAACAGAGTATTAACATAGTCAGTTGCCAGATGCTACACAAGGGTTAGCTGATAAAAATAACCACACATTCACATAGCTGAAGTAAATGACCTAACTTATCCACAGGAAAAGTCATTTATCGGTGCAGATATTGCAGCTCTCAGCATTCCATAGGGGCACTGTAAGAGTTATAGTTCTGCCACATCTGAAGAGCCATGCAGTTGGTCCCACTAACTAACTACTGTGGTTTGTACTTTGCTCACTAGTCCAGCAGACACCAGAGCAAATATATACAAATATCAGGGATATGGTCAATCTCACGGCACTGCTGATGGATAAAGCTCTGTGGCAGCTCCAATCCTGGGAAGGAGATTCCTGATGTCCCTAGAGAAGTGAAGCTACAGCCATGTGTATTATAGAGCTCAGGAAAGTACAGGCCTAGAGGGATGGAGAAGCCTAGTCAAATGTCATTCAATTTTTTTTATAAAGTAATAAGAGATGAAGAGTTAATATCCTGACACCTATTGGCAGGAGGTTGAATAGCCCTCTCTCTATGCAGCGACATCAGCAGGGCAGTGATCTTTCTCTGTATCATCTCAAGAATGCAGGTTAAGCACAGGGAATCTACGTTTTTCCATTCCCCTCCGTTTACATTTTTTATTTGAGACAATATATGTGAGCTGTGGCAGGGAGGCACCATATTTATACAGGGCGAGGAACTCGGTGTCCAAGTACCGCACTTGTGGCATGTGCAGGCCCGGGCCAAGTCGGCCGGCCACTTTTGGGGAGCATGCATGGAAGAGCACGCGGGGAACAAGGGTCTGGATCAGGGGTAGGAGAAAGAAGAGGAACGTACTTGGTACCCCCACTTCATGCAGCCAGTTTTACCGATAAACCACTAGGAATCTAAAGTCTAGTATTTTATATTGCTAGAGGATAGTGATGGGCGAATAAATTTGCCTGGCACAAATTCATGGCGAATTTCCGCGTTTTGCTGCCGGCAAACAAATTTGCGAAAATGACCCCAGTGAAAATTCACCCGCGTGAATTTTCGATTTTCATGATTTTTTCGTGAAAACGTTCCAATTGCTCCATTTTTTTTTTTCGTGCATGATTTCTTAGTGAAAACGGTCGAATTTCACAATTTTTTTCAGTGAAAACATTAAAATTTCATGTTTTTTCTGTGAAAATGTTCAAATTGCACGATTTTTTTTCCGTGAACTTTCATGATTGTTCGCTGTTTCTTCTTCTTTTTTATTTTGCATTGATGTTTGTAACCATTTAGTCCTCTAGTAGTAACAGGCAAATTTCTCCCGTTTCGCTGCGCCGAAAAATATGCAAATTTCCTGCAAAATTCGCAAATTTTTTGGCGAAGCGAAACAGGAAAAATTCGCCCATCACTAGAGGACTAAATGGTTACAAACATCAACGCAAAATAAAAAAGAAGTAGAGGCAGGGCCAGAACTAGGTGTAGGCAGTGCCTAGGGCACAAAGCTTGGGGGTACCTCCTCTGCCTCCTACCCCTAGTCCGGTCCCCTCTCTCCACTTGCCTCACTCTCAGTCGTGCCCGGCTGTTCCCTCATAGTGAGCATTTGCTCACACGTGCACACGCTTCTTCATGTGCATGCTCATGCTCCTTCACACGTGTCAGGGGGTTGGAGGCGGCAAGACAGCCCAGGTTGCATAGGGAGCCTAGCCAGTCTGGCCCGGAGCCGAGAATAGGTATGGGACATGTTATTCAGAATGCTTGGGACCTCGGGTTTCCTGGATAAGGGGACTTTCCCTAATTTGGATCTCAATCCCTTAAATCTACTAAAAAATCTTTTAAACCTTACACAAACCCCAGAGAATTATTTTTCCTCCTATACATAGCAATTATTTGCCAGTTAGGATCAAGTACTTTGTACTTTTTTATTATTACAGGCCTCTTTCTATGGTGCTTGTCAGCACAGGTAATCCAATGTGGGGAGAACAATTTGGCAGGAAAATGTTAATGGGAAATGTGACCTGCCACAACTTAGAAAACACAAGCGCACCGCATATATAAAAAAGTTTGTTTTTGTTTAATTTCGTTATCGTTATAAACAAAGCCGGCATACTTTACTATATAGAAAAGACCACAATCAGCAAATGTATGTCCCGATTCTTCCTCCACTCTGAGCACTGCTCTACCCATAGTCCCATTCTATCAGGTCTAAAAGCATATTGGAAAAGTTTTGTCGCCTGAACACGCCAATACCAAATATATATAATTTTATGGGGATTTCTCACTTGTAGTGTACAAACAGTACACTACCAAATTTCCAAAGCACCACTCCACAAAACAGCATACTTCTGATTTCAAGGCCAAACATTCCAATAACAGTAGGTTTATCCTAGAAAACTATACATTAGTAGAAAGAACAGATTCCAATAACCACAAAGCTTCCAGTTTGCAGCACTTTATATCCCACATACCATTAGCCACCAAGATAAAACACCCCAAATATGAATGCATGGGGTCCCCTGAACAGTTTGATTTCCAATATGTATAGGTTTGTGGCATATATCGGCCCCCAAAACTGAGCTATCAGTTCTGTAATTCCAAATATTGCAAAATCAACATATTTACACTTACCATATTGCAAAGCTACACTAAAGGCACTGGTTTTTGAAAATCACCTTAAATATTGCAATCTGCAGCATTTATCTCACCCAAGTTCTAACATACAATGGTAACCCACCCTAAAGATGAATGCCAGGGGTCTAATGAACAGTTTGATGCCCAATATGCATAGATATCTCAAAGCTGCTGTCATGTGCAGACCCCCAATTAAAATAGTGCATATGAATTTTCTCAGCAGGCAATTTGCCTTCTGTGAACAAAGCCCCTGACTGTATTATGTGAAAGACCCCCTAAAAGTACAAAGACCCCCCTAAAACCATATATTGTTGTAAAGTTTACATTCTAACAAATCAAAAATAGTAAACCCTCAGAATTTTTTCCTTTGCTCATCTTTTTCACAGTTCCTCCACTGGATCATCAAATCAAGATACAATTAAAGATCAGTGCCACAGGCTTTGGAAAAATACAAATAACAGAACCTAGTGCACTATTGTTAATATTCAGTGCAATCACCAAAGTGTTACAACACTAATCTGTGTGTGTCTTGAACCATAGAAAGTCTGTTCTCTATTGTTTTTCTAATCTGTGCATAGACTTTCTATGGTTCAAGACACATGCAGAGGGGGGCAAAGATGGCCAGGCGCCCTAGGCAACCCGGCCGCCTCCTCCTTCACATGGTGATGTCACATACGCATACGCTCAGTTGTGCAGTGACATCACTTGGGCGCCACAGAGCAAATTTGAATATGGGGAAGAGGGCCCAGACTGAGGGTAAGTAGGTGGAAGAGGGCTGCGAGCTGAAAATCGACTGTGTTCCACAAAAAAGGGGAGAGAAATGGAGAAGATAATGGCACAGGCGGAATGGGAGAACGGAAAGGTGAAAAAAAAAAACAACTGCACATAGGAGACTGAGAAAGAGATTGTGAATATCATCTAGTTATTGGGACAAATGGGAAACAAAAGTGAGAATGGCACATGAAGAAATGGAGAAGATAATGACCCGGGAGGCAATGGTCTATCGTGAATGTGAGAGTGCAAGCCTGCAAAGAGAGTGGTTAGCAGGGAATACGTAAAGGCAGATAAAACAGAAAGTAGAAAAAGATGTAAAAGAGAAAGGAGGGACTGCTGCTGTAATCTAACTGATCAGGCAGGGCCCTAATCTGACAGCCAGAGGGCAGCATCCATATGGCAGTGTAACCAAGTCCAAAGCACAATTTGCACATCACACTATACAATTAACATTAGAAGGAATTTACCCTTAAAAGATGACTTTTGAACAATTTATAAAACATGATTTATTCCTTTGTTCCCAAAAAAAGACTATTTCCCCGTAAATACAGGAAAAAGCAGTCATCCCTGCAGATATTGCAGCTCTCATCATCCCACAATGGCACTGTAAGAGACTGAGTTATAGTTCTGCCACATCCAGGGTCAGACTGGGCCATCGGGACACCAGGGAAACACAAGGCGGGACCTGGTCTTCGTGGGCCCCACCAGCGCAGACCCGATCCCTGCACCATGACCCTGCCACTGCTTCTGATCTCCCTACCTGGCCCCCCGCCATGGCCAAAAGAAGAACTAGGTACATGCAGGGAGTTGTGGCTCGGAAAGGGAGCCAGAGGGGGGCATTGCGGCTGTGGCATGGGGTGCAGTGGCCCTGATGAAGCTTTCACGGTGGGCATCAGGCCCCCCAGTCTGACATTAGTTGGTCTCACTTAATTAGCCCCACTAACCAACTACTGTGGTTTGCCCTTTGCTCACTAGTCTAGCAGACAGCAGAACATATAGAAATATCAGGCATATGGTTTATCTCACGGCACTGCTGATGGATAAAGCTCTGTGGCAGCTCCATTCCTGGGAAGGAGATTCCTGAAGATTCCTAGAGAAGTGAAGCTGCAGCCATGTGCATTATACAGCAAAGCACAGGCCCAGAGGGATAAAGAAGCCCAGTCACATGTCACTCAATTTTTTTTTTTTATAAAGTAATAAGATAAGCAGGTTGAATAGCCCT
Organism: Xenopus laevis; assembly: GCF_017654675.1. Classification (NCBI taxonomy): domain Eukaryota; kingdom Metazoa; phylum Chordata; class Amphibia; order Anura; family Pipidae; genus Xenopus; species Xenopus laevis. Next base: position 30,042,598 of record NC_054371.1, on the reverse strand, counting down.
CTCTCTATGCAGCAACATCAGCAGGGCGAGGTTCTTTCTCTGTATCATTTCAATCATCCGCCCCTTCTCACTCACTATACCAAAGTGTGACAGGAAGTGGTCACAAACCCTCTTGGCCACTAACTGGGATATGTAAATTACAACTAGATACATGAGCATCTGCCCAGCAACTAGGGAGATCAGGAAGTATAAGGGTTTAAAGCGATAGGGGCACATTAACCCTATAGGGCCCTACACTCATAAATAGTGACATCACAAAGCACTATTTAAAAGGATATATACTGTATTTTGCAGGCTATGTGTGGCTCTTTTGTATCATATACACGTAAGGGGCACTTTGTGCTGAATAAAAGAATCCGATGCAGAGTCTGCAGGCACAGGGCAGGTGGTAAGGGAATGTAGGCAGCGCCCTGTTTATTAGGGTAGACAGGGCCAGATTTCAGTGGTGGGCAGACCTAGGCCGTACGGCTCTAGTGAGAGCAGGCACACCGGAGCATGCCACTCCTACCAACTTGCCGCCCTAGGCCTATGTGGCCTTGCCACAAATCCAGGCCTGAGGGTAGCCAATGGTTTGCTTTAAAAAAAGAGAGCAGAGACCAGGGGCAATTCTTTATACAAGGAAGGCAGTCCTTAAAAAAGTGAAATTGCATTTTGCACACTGCCTTCCATGAATAGACAATTGCCTTATAAGCGAAAAGCATCTGGACATCAGCATCTCATCCCCAAGGGCATTAATATGAAGTTGGTCCTCCATTTGCTCCTATAACAGATTCTACTTTTCTGGGAGTTCTTTACACTGTTGTTGGGATTTGCTTCCATGCTGTACCAGAGGCTGCGCACTGATGTTGGGATCAGGCCTGGTTTGATCCAGTTCATTCTACCTGGATTAAGATCAAGGATCTGTGCAGCCCAGTTAGATTCTTCCATTTCCATGTCAGCCATCCCGTACTGATGGACCTCACTATATCCCACTGCATGGGAGCATTACTATGTTTTAACAGGAAAACCAGGAAAGCCTTCCTCTATTCAAGAAACACAGCATTTTTAGGAATTTCCTTTTACACTTTAATAAAAACATTTGCTTTCAGTGGAACTAGGGGTCCTTGCATAACCATGGAAACAGAGCCAGACCTTTATTCCTACTCTACCGTACTTTAGCATTGAGGTAAGTGATGCAGTTATTTTATCAGCATGCTTATGATTAAGGGCGTCTGTGCCCCAGAATTGCGCCAAGCAACATTGTGCAGCGTGTCTTTTTAAACATGGACGAATAAAGATATGGTTTTTAAATACTCTGGTGTGCGGAACCACCTCTTTTGTTTCCATATTGTGTGGGGTGGGACGCCGAAAGAATCCAGCACCCGAGCTTACACTTATAAGCTGCCAGACCCTTATACCGGCACATGCGGTGAGTCGGAGCAGTTACGCTTATCTATTTTCTCCAATGCATACATGCACCCTCCAACCTCAGACTCATCAGTGGGACTTGCAAAAGGTAAAAGACAATTAAATCACTCCAGAAGACTACTTTCTACTGCTCCAGTTGCACAGACTTTTTTACACTACTCCAGCCAGCACATATTACATACAGTATGGAAAAGGGAGATGTTGTGGATTGTGCAGTTACATCTGGAGAGTTACCATTGTCACTGCTAAATATATTATTTCCTGTAACACTCTTTTTTTCCCCTCTCCATAAGGAGGCGCAGCAGGAATTTCTGAAGGTCATGTATGTCCCGATCTTTTGAGAAAGCATCAAACACCTTCAATTTCTCAGTGCACTGTGTGGTGCAAATAAGTTCTTATATCAATTACAGGTATGGGATCCGCAATCCGGAAACCCGTTATCCTGAAATGCCATCTCCCATAGACTTTATTTTATCCAAATAATCCAAAGTTTTATAAATGATTTCCTTTTTCTCTGTAATAATAAAACAGTAGCTTGTACTTGATCCCAACTAAAATACAATTAATCCTTATTGGAAGCAAAACCAGCCTATTGGGTTTATTTAATGTTTACATGATTTTCTAGTAGACTTAAGGTATGAAGATACAAATTATGGAAAGATCCGTTACCTGGAATCTCTCAGGTCCCGAGAATTCTGGATAACAGGTCCCATACCTGCATAGCATAAACACATACTGTTTCTCAGATAAAACAAACAGGATACTTACTTGCACCCCCTGTAGACAAAATTATACTGATCTTGTGGGCCGCAGACTGAATTTGGCCCCTACAGGTGTATTTTGAGACTCAGCAGGGAGTTAGAGCTGAGGTTTGAAAAATGGTTAATGTAAAGTAGAGGAAATTTCTCCCTGGTTGTGCTGGCAGATATTGAATGACCTAGGGAGTCCAAATGCTTTTCGAGTGAGAAAGGATTTTTTCCTCTTCTGAGCAAAATGAAGACAACTTCAGATGGAGATTGCTTTAAATTAACCTCTGGATCAACTAATCATTCACACTGATCACACATCTGACAAGCTTTATCCATTAAAGGAAAACCTTTGTAGATTTCCTAGCTGGATAGGACTTGCAACAAATAAATATCCCGGGGATCTATTAAGGGTACACTAAATAACAGAATAATCCAAATAGAGTCAAATGTTGGCTCACAGGAAGGGAGGGATAATCTTACACAGTGTAAAACAGAGGTGTCTAAACCTTCACTTTGCAACGAGGGCCAGATTTGGTGAGGTGAAAATGAGTGGGGGCCGACCATTCAGCCTGACATTCTTTGAACCATTAACATCATTAAACTCATTTAAACAAGGAATAGAGTAGCCGTAATATTTGGGCACATTAGTGAAATGATCTGCCACTTGGTCAATACTGCTGTCTGTGTGCTGAGGGTGTTAGCAATAGACACGTACTGGCACGTAGTGAAGCACCGATCTCGCATACGTCTTTAGTTTACTGTACTGGCACGTCAGTATGACTATTGTACCTTCAGCCCTAAAGAAGTATGCGAGAACGGCGCATCACTACGTGCCAATACGTGTCTATTACTAACACCTTCAGCACACAGGCAGCAGTATTGACAAAGTGGCAGATCATTTCACTAATGTGCCCAAATATTACTGCTACGACTACACGATTCCTTATCAAACTATGCTGGCAGGCCACATTATTATTAATTTCATGATGGAGGCTGAGGGCCGGTGTAAATTTGAAAACAGGCGGCAACTGGCCCCCGGGCCTGACCTTGGACATGCCTGATATAGAGAGTCATATTCTTGGACAATTTGGAAATGGTTTTAATTTTTTTATTAGTTTTATATGTATTTTTTTTTTTTTTAAGTTATTAAGCTTTTAATTCAGCAGCTCCCCAGTTTGTAATTCTAGCAATCTGGTTGTTAAGGTCCAAATTAATTTAGCAACCATGCATTGATTTGAACAATAGACTGGAAAATGAATAGAAGAGGCCTAAATAGAAAGAGGAGCAATATAACGTAGCAATAACTGTAAAATTCAAGCACAGGTGATTGTCAGGCTAAAACCACGGCAGTATTTTACTTCAGAAAAATCTAAATATATGTACGCTCATTTGGTGCTCAAACTGATTTTTTTCTTCCTGTAATGCAAATTAAAGAAAATAAATTATTTTTTCCAGTCTTGCTTTACACAAAAAAAAAACAAGTATATATACACACACACACAATGATTTTCTTTTTCTCTGTATTAATAAAACCCATAGCTTGTACTTGATCCCAACTAAGATATAATTAATCCTTACTGGAAGCAAAACCAGACTAGTGGGTTCCCATACCTGTACATATACAGTATAGTAGCCAATGAAGGACTGGGAAATCAGTGGTCCACAAGATAATCTTAAATCCCCACTACAAACTATTTTTCCTTTTTGCTTTACTCACCTCTTTGCTATCATATAGAAATAGGGAATGGTCATGGAATGGGAATACAATGCCTAATTGGGTGAGCAGGAGGACCCAGTGCATCTATTTCAGTAGCCTATGGGTCCAGTCTGGGCAAATGTAACAGATTGGCCATTTTCCTCCGGCTATGTTTTGTACAAAGGCAGGGAAAAATCTGCTTTCATGAGCTCACTCCTGTGTGGCGCTACAGAGCGAAAATGCACACTTTCAAATTTCTGTGTCGCTATCTGCTATGTGTAGCTCCACAACTGACCTGTCATTGAAGCTACAGGAGTGAGTGCAAGATGTCCAAAGAGCATAATGGAAATTTTCCACAGACTTTGTTTTAAGTCATTGTGTGCAGATTCAATTAACAAGTAAACGAAGCAGAAAACCAGTATGTGCATCACACAGAAGAATGTTGTCGCATGAAGTTAGGAAAGAATTTCTGTCTGCACTGATGCAAAGTGGAGATGGCTTTGAAAGTTTTCTTCTTCTATGAAAAGGTTATGTACCGGTAGGTGTCAGTTTACAAAAAATATTTCAATTACCCACAATCGCAGTTGTCAAAAATTGTAGTTATAACCTGATAAACAACCTTGCCAATCATCACTGAAGACGGTATAAGGATATAATACACAAAAGCCATGAAATCCTGTAAATTATATCCTTATAAACTGTGCTTAGTGATGTCACCAGTTATAATAGCTATTTAGTGATGTCATTTCTGTCACATGATTCACTGAAACTTGTGTATTATAAAAAATAATGTACCCACTGTTGAGGATGAGGATATAGAAAGTCACCTTGAAGTTGCATGGTCATGGAACTCCCCACTGATCTATAATATCCCAATATTTTACAAGGGATACAATATTCACTATATACAGTAATTTAGAGGTTATTTGGAAAAAAAATATCTCGAGTAAAGAGCCCCACTGACCACTAGAAGGTTGCTTTGTGCACCTATTTTGCACATAACAAGATGCTCCTTTTGTCACAAAGTTAAGATAGTCTGCCATTATGACTATAAGGTTGCACGGTTTCAAATTCATTACATTATCACTTTAAAAATTGCTCTTGAAAACTAGAATAAAATTTATGTAAATAGCTTAAAAGAGTATACCAACACTGTAAATATAAATGACACCTGAACTAAATAAGATATACTGTATCAGTATATATTTATAATGTTTAAATTAACGTTTTGTATATGAAATACCACAAAAATGCAATTTTTTTTTTATTTGTTAAATCTAGTACATGTAATTAGATATATGCAAAATTTGTTCTGTGAAAAATACAAATAGCACCATAACATTATGTTGATTTAGTTTCATTTAGGCTTTCAGTCAAATGTAGGTACAAGAATGCTGTGTGTTAATTAAACAGTCTGATTGTCTTCACTAAGACGAGTAGCAAATTCTATCAATGTCCTTGTGGGGCGGCCTGACATGCCTTTGCGAAGGTACGGAACCTCGTCCTTATTTGACATCACGCCAGCAATATCCAGATGAGCCCAGTGAGGAGCAGTGACAAACTCTTTCAGGAAGGCAGCGGCTGTGCAGGCTCCTCCAGATCTGTAGGAAATATAAGTGGATAAAAAATTTAAATAAACACACGATCAAATATTGAGTCAATGAAACCAAACAGCAAGGGGGTTTTGAACTGCTGAAATTTCCGATATAAAATTGCTTAAAGAAGAAATCAACCTGTGGGGAAAAAAATCCCTACCCCCCCACCCCAGGTAGTCCTCCCTCCCTCCCCCCCCCAGGCTAACTACCCACCCGGGGAGATGCCCCATACCCATATACTTACCCCTCGGAGCAGATTCTTTCAGCGAAGTTCCACGCGTCCCATCTTCCGGCTCCTCTGTAAGCGGAGAGATCGGTATTTCTGCGCGTGCGCAGTTGGAGCAGTTTGCGACAACTGCGCATGTGCGGAATTATACGGAAATTGCCGATCTCTCAGTCAGTTTACCGAGGAGCCGGAAGATGGATGCATGGAACTTCGCTAGAAAAATCTGCGCCAAGGGGTAAGTATGGAGTATCTCCCCCGGGGGGGGGAGGAGGAGGGAGGGCTACGTGGCGTGGGGGGTTGGGGTTTTTTTCCCCCACAGGTTGATTTCTCCTTTAAAGATATTCATGCCCAAGCTTGTTACCTGTATTTTCCAATATTGTTCAGGTCTGCAAGAGCCGATTCAGTGACTTGTTTGCTGTAGTGCTCAAATAGCGGCATTCTCCATACACGGTCCCCGGTAATAACACTGGCCTTTAACATAAAAAGACATTGTCAGAAAAGGTATCCTAGGTTTTTTTTCTGTGGTCTTTATGTGAAGAAATTTGCAGAATCGTATAGTACAAGCTGGTGAGCATGACAACTTCAACCTGCACCAACCCTATCCCAACCTCACCAAACCTGAAACTGTTCTGTCCTGCCAAAATGATTTATCTTTCAACACCCCCACCTCTGATATCACCAGAGGGGGTGGGGTGTATGCATGTAAATTAATAGAAACAGTGGTTGGTTTTGGTGTCAGTGTCAATGAAGTAGGTTGGGACAGGGCTGTCTGGCTTTGAGTCAGACCCACTGTAGGTGCAATCGGTTGGCATGAATGGTTTTGGGCCTACCTACTCATCACCTAATACACTAAGGGGCAGATTTATCAAAAAGTGAAATTAGATCACACCACATAAACACATCCACTTTCTATTAATTATGATGAACATTTTTAAAAGCATATTTATCAAATGGTGAACTCGAATTTTCACCCATTGCTACATAAATCCCATAGGAATGAATAGAAAGTGAGTAAATTCTTCTGTGGTAAACTCTAATCTCATATCTTGATAAATCTGCGCCAAAGTTCAACATCTTAAGTGACTTAATAGGAAATGACTGTAATCTTACAACTAACAATAAGTGCCTTCAACTTCTGGTTGTGATATAAATAGGGTACACTGGACACAAGCAACCTGAAATCATTTGAAAAATTCCCTCAGAATATCAACTTCAATATCATACTAAAGTTTTATTGTAAGATAGGTGCTTTTTAGTTAACCCCATTTTGCTATGTTTTTTTTTTTTTGTTTTTTTTTATAATATATAAATATCACCAACCTCCTGAAGGTGAGTCCAAAGCCAGGAAGAGTTTGTGAATACTCCAGCTGCAGCAGATCCTAACGCCACATCCATTGCACCTACAAAATTGAGAGGGGAGGTTACTGCAGTGCTATGCTGTTCTTTTATAAACTCTTCCATCATTACACTGTGCCTGTTAAAATGTCACCCATACAACCAATCCAATATGTTGGATCAGCAGTCATCTTAACTCACATAATTCAACACCCCAACTCTGGTGCAAGAGAAACTTGCCCATTTGCTCTAAAAACATCAATGTACACATCTTAGGTGTTCGGAAGTTGCAGAAATACCCCTTCTAGAATCCTCTTGGCAGCTAAGTTGTTGTAGGGACAGAGTGTGACTGTGGAGCGTTTGTGTACCTCGCAGGCCCTGCTTTACCCGATAGAATTGCATGACTGGGGTGTGGGGTCCCAGAGGGCCCTGGACACCTTTGTCTGCCAATGAGTATGGAATGGGAATGTACTGAACCATGCAACATGAGTTACAAAGCAACACTGGAAGCTAAAGCCTGGTGTGAACTTGAGCATGAGTTCACAGAACCTTTGTAAAATTGCCTAAAAAATGTACAAGCTCCTCAGTTTGAGGATAATTATAGAAACAATGCTGATCCAGCTGGTCAGATATTTTGATACTGTTCTTCTCAAACCTGGATCAGAGAACACTGTATATTCCAATGAAGTGATTTTGCTTCTTCTTGTCCTGTGAACATTCTAATGCTGTAATTGGTCACAGGTTGAAGAGTATGCAGAAATGTAAAGTGCTCACACCCCATTGTTAATGTCTATAAAATAGAAGGTTACTTGGAATACTAGGTGACATTCTACATGATCTAATTAAAAGTAAAACATGATTAACACAATCACAAAGGTGATTTTTTTTACCTTGTCAGATTTACCCTCTGATTAAGGAATCTATGCCAGAATAGTCACTGTACCTGTTAATGTTGCAGCATTAACAATCGCTCTTGGATTAAAACTGTGTGCATAACAGAGAGCATCAGCTAAAATGAGTCTTCCTTCTGCATCAGTATTGTCAACCTGCAAGAAACAGATTCGGTTTATCAGAATATAAAAATAACAGGAATAGTACATAAGCCGGCTTTCTTCAAATTTGGATTTCTGGCATTTTCCCAGCAGTTCGATTCACATTTATTAACCTTTTTTCCTGACATTCTGGAATTTTGTTAACAACAAGCCTGCTGTATTTATTGAAGTGTTGCCCCCCCCATCCCTACGCTTTTTCATCAGAAAGTATTCCATAGCTTTGAACAGATTAACTATATAGTTTTCTATGGAAGAAAAAAATTGCAAATCTGCACAGAATTCAATCAGGGAACTGATTTATAAAATTGCTAAAAATAAATAAATAAATAAATAAATAAATAAAAACCCACTACGTTGACTTCAATGCAAGACTATAGGGTGGAGGGTAGCAATCAGAAATAGGTTGTCTGCATTATTTTAAATGCTTAATGTGTGTTTGGAAAGAGAGTGCTATACATTACATTAAAACCTGACTGATACAAAGAGTTAGGGATTTGGACACAGGTGTGGTCAGGGATAGGCCTGTGCTGTGGTGCCAGAAAGTTAAGTAAAGTTTGAAAGAAGCCAATGATACAGAAAAGCCATCTCCCATAGTCTCCATTTTAAGAAATGAATTCCAATTTTTAAAAATGATTTCCTTTTTTCTCTGTAATAATCAGTACGTTGTACTTGATCTTAACTAAACTGCAGCAACCCCATATTGATGGCAACATAATTCTATTGGGTTTAACATTTAAACGATTTTTAGAAGACTGAACTGGCAAACCAAATAACGGTAGCATCACTTCCATCTGAAAACCTCCAGGTCCCAAGCATTTTGTTATATATCCTATAGCTGTATATAAAGCACTATGTTTAGGCAGGGCACTTCTGGATAACTTACATAGATTCAGGATGACCAAACCACACATAAAACAGTTTCTATTTACATGTGAGAATTGCCTGGCCATTGTTAAATACCTGAATGGTCTTCCCATTCTTAGCCTTGACCACATCTCCAGGTTTATTTGCTCCTCCGCTTGGCATATTTTCACACAGAGGAGCCAGACCTTGAATAGATAAGAGCCACAAGGTATTGTCAATAATTAAACATATGTCCTTTTTTGGAAGTTCTGAAGAACATAGTCCATTTCTGTACATGTCTATCCAAAAGTAAAGATGTACTTACCGATAATATTGATAGGTAACTTAAGCTTTGCAGCAATCATGATGGCAGAACAAATAGTAGCAGCTCCACCCATATCAGCTCTCATTGCATCCATGCCCGAAGAAGGTTTCAGTGAAATTCCACCACTGCAGCAAAACATAAATTGTACAAGAAAATACTACATTTATGGAATTAAAGCACCATGCTCTCATCAGCATGAAATGTATGAAATATCAATACCAATGGACACTATGTTTTTGTCAACTTAAGGTGACCATAGACAGAGATCCGCTCTTTTGGCGATGTCGCCGAACAAGTGTATTTCTCCCCCATATGCCCACATTGAAGTGGGTGATAGGCTGATCCGATAGTGTGCTCTAGGCCCCAACGATCAGATCATAATGGATCCAATACGGGCAGTTGGATCGCGGGACCGCATAGATGTGGCTGCGAATCCAACGGGACTTTGGGCAGATATGGAATGGGGAAGCCTGTCAGATGGCCACACACACAAGGGCCAATAAACTGCCCATGTATGGGGCCTTTAGAGTCAATCAACTGGATTATGTTTATTTGTGCGAAGTGTATGCAGAGATACACTTTCTGCTAGTACTGGCAGCCCCTGCTAGCCCTGCAGATAGGCCATTTGGATTAAGTGTGTAAGGATCTTCCTAGCTGCTCTTGACATTTAAAGGTCAAATACAGAGATATAAGGGCACATAGGGACATTGGTCATGAGGCATAAAAGAAGTGGCATTCTAAATGCCTGGGCTTTTTCATCTCCAACACAGTGGAAAGAACTGAAAATGTATAATGCAATTGTGTATAAACACACACTTCTTAGGTGTTTTATTTCTGGAACATTCTGAAAACATATAATGAGCAGAGAGTGTACCTGTCAAATGTGACTCCTTTTCCAACAAATACTAGAGGAGGCTGGCTTGCATCAGAGCTACCGCTGTAATGAATTTCCAGGAAGATCGGTGGCTCTTCAGATCCTTTGGCCACACTTAGGAATGCCCCCATTTGTTGTTCTTCAATCCATGGTTTTGATCTTGGACATATAAATGCAGTTTTTTTTAGAACTGGATCACCAACAGTACGAAGGTCCTAGCAGAACTTGACTCTATGCTGTACTTAAAGAAAATTACAATTTCCATGGCCAGATATTACTTCCAATTACTTTCCAAACTCAGTCACAGTGTGTTTAAATACTAGCCATCATGTGATTTCTAGTATCCCCATGAAAAAAATAAGCATGCACAAACTTAAATTTTTAAGTGTCACCCCACATTATTTCAAAAAAACATTATTCTGTTTCTTATATTCACTTCAGATAATTGTGTTCCCCAAAGAGTGAGGCTTGGATATCGGAGATACTATATCTTCAGCCTTACCTGGTAAACACCTTAACACTGCTGTCCATACTTGCCAACTTCTGTTCAAATATCTCTGCAAATTTTGTAGGTGTAATGTAATTGGCTGGAGCTTCCATCAAGTGGCGAGCCAGGTTCTGTCCCTCGGCATACAACACTCCCTTCTCCCAGGCCTTGTGCTCACTGCTAAAAGTGAAAAAAGAAATCTCTCTGTAACAATCCTATTTTCTGTTAGTTACAGCTACTCATTTTTGTTTCTTATAGTTGAAAGTTTCTCCATAGTCCTAATAGTCTATTAAGCACAATGACAACATTATTCTGATATCAATGTGTACTGAAACATCCAAATGGGTTGGAATATCTAGGCTGCATGGTCATAAAGCATGTGCAGGTCTACGAGTAGAATATGGATGATCCTTCTTTTAGAAGACATTCACCTTCCATGAAGATGAGTGGTAACTGCTTTCTTCTTTTTCTTCTTCAGTTCATCATATTCAAACAGTCCAAGGACAGCTCCTTCAGCAGCAGCCTGTGCATCTCCACATGGGTCCACTTCTACCTGAGCAATCTCCATATCTTGCATCTGCCTACAGCCCACTGGGCAAAAATGATAAAATACATTAGATGGGAACCAAACATTTGTAAAGGAAACAGGAGAAATAAGGCATCTTATTTGTAGAGGAATAGAAAGATGCAGAGGGGAGAAACACACTGCAGAAAGTGGCACACAGTAGTAGTCACTAGGTGGAAATGAGGAGAATGGAGAAGCAGGCTGACTGCTAGGGTATATGCCTTTATGAACTCTTGGGGCTACTCCCACATAGGGCTGATTCTCAACCTGTGGATAACAGCAAGCTGAAAAGGAGTTCCTCCATTGGCATCAGCCTTTCACTAGGACTGCACCCACAGTCACTGCATTGGCCTATGCAGGCAGACAGAGCGGATTTTAGTACCCGGGCCAACATAGTGGCTCCAGAAATAGTCACAGTAGACGGCTGATGCCAATGGAGGAGCCAATTCTTGGCCTGATTTACCCACAGGCTTTGGCCTGCTTTACCCACAGGTTCAGAATCTGCCCCATGTGACAGTCTTAGGCTTAGAGACAGTATGGCAAATACTGAAGAAACTTCAGGACAAAAAAAGGGGTACGTAAGAGGGCAGATTTATCAAGGGTCGGATTTCGAAGTGTAAAAAACTTCGTAATTCGACCATCAAATTGTATTACTTTGATAATCAAAGTCAAAGTTTTTTTTTAATCGAATTTGGCTATATTCGGTCGAAGTGAAATGGTTCGATCGTACGATGAAAGCCTTCGAATCAAACGATTTAATCGATCAATCGATTTTACTTCGACTTCTAAAAACTTAGCCAAATGTTGGCTATGGGTTCTAGGAGGTCCCCGTAGGCTAACATAGCAATTCGGCAGGTTTAAAGTGGCGAAGTCGAACTTTTTTTAAAGAGACAGTACTTCGATTTTCGAAGTTGAACTCTTTTACTTCGAATCAAAGTTTAGGCCTATTCGATGGTCGAAGTACCCAAAAAAATAGTTCAAAATTCGAAGTTTTTACTTCGAAAATTCACTTTGACCCTTAGTAAATGTGCCCTAAGGTGTGTACATAAAGTAAAGTGGAACTTCTTTTTAGCATAATACCTCGAAGAAAAATACATGATGTGTGGAAACACTGCTTTTATGAGGTATATTTCCTAAGTGATAAACATTGTTCTCCCTCAAAGGGTACACGTATGAAGGCTGCCTACACACTGTATTTACAAAGTACAAAAAAAAAAGTGTATATTCAGCTTACAGTTGATATATATACTAGAAATTTCCTTTGATTTAAGACAGCTTGTTAATACCAACTAGTTTACCCCATTCAAACAGATGAGAAGAATTCTGAATGGCTAGATGGGGCTTGACCGGTATTGACCACCCCAGACAGAAACAAAAAGAACACTTGGTGCAAGTGCATTAATAGTGAAAAACAGCTTATGCATATAGACATGTTTTTTTTCTAGAAAAAAAATCTTACAAAAGAAAGGTGACCATGACAAGTGCTCACACACTAGCAAAACACTAGAAATGAAAAAAAAAATGGCTGATCCTTTACCAGACACTGCTGCTCTAATATTCTCTTTGGCTTCATTCCAGATTTCTTGCTGATTTACTCCTATGGATTTCTTGCCAAGGCCAACCACAACAATACTGGAAAAATCCTAAAGAAAATAAATGGATAGATAGACGGTGTGGAATAATTAATTCATGTACGAAAGCAATATCCATCAAATTATGATTGTCTATCAAAGAACTGAAGTCTTAGCATATTTGGAAGGTTTTCCTATACTAATGGATAATAATAACCAGGACTCTAGTTATTTTTATAGCAGTTCCAAAAAGACCCAAACTGGTGCTGTAATTAGAAACCTGTTATATTCACAGCACCTTTTAGAATTTTTCAGTGCACACTTGAGGCACTGTTGGCCTTTGCTTTGTACAGTTTACAATCAAATGTGGGGTACTATACATTGCCAGTGCACTTTTGTACTAATTTACGGGTATTGTTAACAGTATTTTTCACTTTCACTTTATTCAACTGCTTTAAATGATAAACAATTAACCTAAATTTTATGTGCATAAAATTCCAAGCCTAGTTTCCTTGACCCCATTTCAGAGAGACTTAACTCTGCCTTACAGTGTTGGACTTTCATTTTCCATTGGATACCTGAACATATATTTAAACCTTTTTAAAAAAAAAAAATATGACCGGGTCTCTTTTTTGGTATGGATCCACTAAATGCATAAAATGAACACATATGATGGGACAGAGAAAGTTAAACATAGGACTAACTATATAATAATAGAGTAGCTCATTTGACCTCCAAAATTACAGCATGACTTACCTCATGCAAACCATAAAATATTCGTGATTTGCCTTTTTTGAGAGCTGGTCCAGATCTGTTAGAAAAGGATGAAGAAATCCTAAATTAACCATCAACATTTACATACAATAAGCAACAGTGAAGTCTAAATTTGCAAGAAAAACAAAATACAAGACAAATGTAATTTTTTGAAGCGGATAATGAAGAATGTTTTTGTTTAGGCAGTATTTGGATTGATTTTATAGGATCGAACAGGGGATATGGATATCCTGTTGTGGAGATATATTCTCTGCTGTTATTGTGCCTTTGTACAGTGCACCACTTTTTTTTTGCACTGATAAAGCAGACACACAAAACAGGTGCTGTATCATGGTTAGAACAGTTTGTACTAAAAAACAATTTAAAACAACAGGGGTAATTTACAATTGTTAAATTGGCCAAAGTTAGTAGCGTGATAAACACCCCATAAAGGTACTTCTTGCACTTCCATATAGCCGAGGTTGGCAATGCTCAATCCTTCCTGCCTCCTGTTCTGAATTGTATGCAGTTTCATCACCTGTACGAGATGAACCCTGAAGCTACCACTTCCTCCAATCCTGGTGGTATCTCCAGGTTCCTATAGTGGCCTGTGTCGTTTGCCACTGGGTAGTTACTTAGAAAAGAATAGGGCAAACATCACTCTCATAACCCTAAAAATTATGCTAACCAAACTTAAGGAATTTTCAGAGCAGTTTCTCCGATTTCTGTTCAGGTTCTAACCAAACTTGCAACCACAACGGTGTCATATTAGCAGCCATTGTGTTAGGCGCAACGCCCCGAGCAACCAAAGTGACATCTGGTATTATGGGGGAAACCACAGCAAACTCGGTAAAGAGCATGGTGTTTGCATCTGAAACTGCACTATGCACACTGTGGTTAAAAATTACCACTAATGCGCTTCTGGCGTAGACAATGACCTTTATCAGTCACTGTTTTATTAAGGACTACAATCTGGAAACAGGAAAATACAAAAGGTACCTGGACAACTGGTCACGCAGCTTTCCAGAAACAGCATTATCAAAGTTCTCTCCTGCAGTTGTGAGAATGAGTGATTCTTCTTCCTTCTCTTTCTCATACACTCCAAGGACAAGACCCTGCAAAATAATACATGTCAATAAATGGAAGTAGACACAGGCACATACAGGGCAGGAAATTCCCAACGCAAAGGCACAGACAGTGGCTGGTAATGTTACGTTTTTCATTAAATGGTGTTATATGCTACAAAGCTTTATTTTGTGTATAGTGTTTCTTTAGAAAGAAGCACCAGCTGAAACCATCAGACTACCTCAGATCTAATTTCACATAGACACTTATGTTGTATAATTAAACTTGGCTTGAGCAAAAATATATAGACGTGAAAGTCAACGGTCCCCATACATCACCTACAGAAGTTTTTTTATGCGCAAATCCGTCCCTGTGACTATAATTACCTGTATTGCAGCAAGAGATGAGAGAGAGAGAGAGAGAGAGAGAGAGAGAGAGGATTTTGTACACAGAGCTTTGTTATACGGTAGGTTTAAAGTGCAAGTTGAATACAGCAGAGCGAGGATTTTGTACACAGAGCTTTCTTCTACAGAAGGTTTAAAGTGCAAGTTGACTACAGCAGAACACAAACTCATAAGCACGACATTACTTTACCTTTTTGGCACTGGTGTAGCTCTGTGGTGACACAGCAAATGCCCTGCTGCAGCTCCTGTTAACACTCCATTTTAGCAAAGTTCTGAGAGGCAGCATCATGCCTGTTATTCAGCTGTCTCTGCCCTCTAACAACATGTGCAGTCACTGACACTGCATCGTGACATCATCAAACTGCGCCCACACCCTCCCCTCTCAAACAGAGACGAGGCAAAATGAAAGAAGGGTGCTGATTGGTTATGCTAACAGAAAGCTAGTGACAGGAAGTTCAAGGTGCATTCCAGTTTGGCACACAAGAAGCTTTATTGATACATGGACATTTAACACATGTACAGAGCCTGGAAAAAATACTTCTGTCTTTTGAAATTACAGAGGTTGGCTTTTCACTAATACTACAAAGACATTGTTTAACACCAAGATACCAGCAAACCATCAGGTACCACAATGAGTAGCAATTTTTAATTTGCTTGCGGAAGGCATATTTTTTTGCATGAACAGAGTTCCCAATATCAATATTAAAATCACTGTCATTGAGATTAAGCAGCAGACTGAAAACTCCCAGCACCCAATGCCAAATGAATCACGCCAAAGGGTTCTGGGAGTTGTAATGCCAAACCAGCAGCATTAAAGGGGTTGTTCACCTTCAAATTAACTGGCCAGAGTTGCCACCTGGCCAGTATTTTACCAGCCTGGCCAGTAGAAATTATGGCTGATCCCAATGTTATTAATAGGAAAAAAAGATAAATATATAGGAAGGCCGGTAATGGCAACCCTAATGATGTAGAGTCATATTCTGAGACAATTTGCAGTTGGTTTTAATTTTTTATTGTTTGTGGTATTCAGCAGCTCTCCAGTTTGCAGTTTCAACAGTCTGGTTGCTAGGGTACAAATTAGCCTAGCAACCATGCACTGATTTGAATAAGAGACTGGAATATGACTAGGAGAGGGACTGAATAGAAAGGAGAGTAATTAAAAGTAGCAATGACAATAAATGTATAGTTTTATAGAGCATTTGTTTTAAGATGGGGTCAGTGACCCCTGTTTGAAAGCTGAGAAAAATCCAAAGAAAAAAGGCAAATAACTAAAAAACTATAAAAAAAAAAAAAACAAACGGAAAAGTTGCTTAGAATTGACCATTCAATAAAATACTGAAAGTTAATTTTAAGGTGAACCACCCATAGGGAGGAGCTGGGCAGTTTTCAGAAGGGAGGCATGTGCAGAGATGATCAGTAATTATTCTTTAAAGGGCCAGACCTCCCTCTGATTCTGAACTGAAGTCCTTCCAGCTCTCAGTATGCAGAGCAGAGGGGAGATATGGAGCTACGTAGAAAAAACATCCTCTGCTCTGCATATTACTGAGCTGTTGCAGCTATCCCCAGAGCGTGACTTCTGAAGTGTATGTCTCAGGCTGACTGCAGAGCAGATACTGTCCCTCCAGACAAAGCCACCCCACCCCTTCCCCAACCACCTGTTCTCTCTGGCTTTGAAGTTGGCTTCTGGACTGGGCAGGGCTGCATGCAGGCTGACATTAGTATGCAGCATGGTAGTAATAACTGAAGAGACACACACAGCATTGGCTTACTTTTCTCTGTGGCTGAATGTCCATGATGATCTGTGCGTTTCACACAGCCTCCGTCTCTTCACATGTACTCAAAATGAACTTTGCACAGTGAATGTCATTACTGATTTTATAGCAACTCTAAAAGCTCAGTGCACATGTGCACAACTTTAGTCAGGATATTGAAGAAGGGAAATTGTAAAAAACGGGGAATGGCTTGTAGAGACAGAAGGCCAGGAGGTGGAGTAGTTTTGTCACCTGTCCGGTTTTGACCCGGACAGCCGGGTTTTCAGAATGGACTACCTGGGTCAAAACTGCCTGCCCAGTTTTACAAATTAGGAAAACCGAACAGGACTCTCCTAGACTGATGTGGAGATCGACCAATAGCCCTGCCCCTGTTGTATTGCCACCTGGCCAGTATTTAATCGGCCTAGCTGGTAATTCACTAGCTAGGGCCTGCACCAATAAAAATCACCAGCAATGTACTTGTCGGTACATTTAAACTGCCCGGTAAATCCCTCCCTCTCTTATCCACCTCCACAGTCAATCTTCCCTTCTACCCGCACACCTGCCCATTTGCCACCCAGTCCACCCATTTTCCTTCACAATTTCCAGCCCCATCCAGCTTAGTTCCATCCATCCAATTTTTTTTGCCCCATATGTTTTAGCCCCAACCCCATGTGACGTAAATTCATTTAGGGCCCACCTGTAACCCCCAGATTGTTTCCACCACTGGAGCTGCAGGCTAATAGAGGCCAGTCTAATAACCCCCTCCCTCAATTGGTCTGACACACCTGAGTCCTATTCATAGCACTGCAGGCACAGGAGACATGAGGACTCCGCACACATTTTGTGCTTTTGCTGAGTGACCTGCCTTTGGCACGTGTCCTTCCATTCAGCACACACCTTCCTCATCATATCTGTGCCGTGCCAGAGGTCCTGCCTTGGTTGCGTGTCTTGGAGAAGGCTAATTAACAATAAAAGCTGATTTGACTTTGTAGTTTGACTTTTATACCCACATTTTGAGTCCCTGTCATCTGCACAGCCATTTGCCTGTAGCATTGCAGAGGACATTCATTGTGACTTTATTGTGAGATTAACTGCACTCTATTTAGGGAAAACAGTTTTTTTTTTTTTTTTTTTTAATGGCCCCCTCAAACACTAAGTTGCCTGTACCAGAAGGGAGCTCCAGATGTGGGCGGCCATTTGTGGCCACAGCTTTCAATCATATGTGAGTTGGACCGTGCCATCCCCATGAGAGCTGCTACAATAAAGTCTTCCTTGGTTCATCACAAGGCATCACTGTGTAACACATTTACACAAGACCTGCCCAAACATCTGTTTAGCGATGGGCATTTACCAGGCACTGGGGGGCCCATACCAAATGCTCATAAATATTAAGCAAGCACTAATGTTTTGTTGGGCTCAAGTGAAAGTTATTCTGAAAAATTATTCAGAAACACTAATGTCTCCTGGGTTCTGAGAATAATTTATTTATTTCTATTATTATTATTATTATTATTATTATTAATAATAATAATACTATTTTCACTGTGTAATTAAGTTTAAAATGACTTTTAGGGCTGTAAAGCAATGTCTACAATTTGGGGTGTTACAGCACATTTGATTATTCTAAGGTTGCAATGGCCTACAGCAGATTCTTGCTGCATTTAATATATCACTGCTGTTAAAACAACACAAAACATCAATTGTAGGGCACAGGATAAAGTTAAATCACAATCATTACTCAAACCCAAAGCAGCTACACCCCATATTAATGTCAGTAAAAGTAAGGGCATATGTGATATATATACAGTATGTATATACAGTATGTATGTGTGTGTATATAGTTGTCAGTACATGTGATTTATTGCAAGTGATCTCAGTCAAATCATTTTTGAACATTTTAGGTGATTCACCTTTGTTAACTTTAAGCAATTTTTCAATTGGCCTCATTTCTTTGTAATTATTTGCTTCTTCTTCTTACATTTTGCATCTTTAAAATGGGGGGTCATTGACCTCTAAGACTACAGATGTATTGTCATTACTCATCTTTCTATGCATATTACAGTCTCTTATTCAAATCAATGCATGATTGCTAGGGTAATTTGGACCCTAGCAACCAGATTGCTAAAATTGCAAACTGGAGAGCTGCTGAATTAAAAGCTAAATAACTCAAACAACACAAATAAAAACGAATTGCAAATTGTCTCTGAATATCACTCTCTACTGTGTGTTGCCCCTTATGTTACCATATATGTTCGAGGTGGGTGTGAAAAAGAATCAAATTTCTGTTGAATTGATATATAGTATCCAAGCCCCTGCAGTTGAAAAGAAAAAGTTTCTGTTGAAATAAAATGGCTTTATTAGTCAGTGAATAATTTTTATATACCCATATAATTTTGCTTTGAACCCATGTTTAAAGATCCAATCCCCTGAAAAACATAAATGGGGGATCTACTATATTAGTCACTATTTTTACATTTACACATGGAAAAGAAGCACTTTATTTACAAGTCACTCGGATTAACTTTAAAAAATAACATTTTATATCAGAGTCTCTGTTCATACTATAAATGCCAAGGAAACCAAGCCGAAGGACAAAGGGCAAACTTGCTGTACTTTTATTTCACTAGGGGTTCTTTTTATCTTAGGGATATATACTAGGCATGACAAAGCATTATTTTTAACTCATTTTATAGCATAAACAATGTGCACTTAAAGGGAAATAAACTGGATATAATGCATAATTATAAATAGGGTACATTATAATAATATGGATAAAAATGCCAAGTTTTATATACTGAACTTATTGCTCCAGCCTAGTTTCAGTTTCAGCTTGTCAATAGCAGAAATAATCCAGGACTTCAAACTTGTCACAGGGGGTCACCATCTTGGAAAGTGTCTGTGACACTCACATGTAATAATTATCTGTATTAATTACTAATCAGCCTTATATTATGACATTTCTATTCTATGAGGCCCATTTACTATTGGTCGAATATCGAGGGTTAATTAACCCTCAATATTCGACCTTCGAAGTTTCATCCTTCAACTTAGAATATTGAAGTCGAAGGATTAACCGCATTTCCTTCACTCGATCGATCGTAGGAAAAATCGTTCGATTAAAACGATTCAAAGGATTTTAATCCATCGATCGAACGATTTTCCTTCGATCAAAAAAAGCTAGGAAAGCCTATGGGGACCTTCCCCATAGGCTACCATTGGTGCTTGGTAGGTTTTAGGTGGCGAAGTAGGTGGTTGAAGTTTTTTTCAAAGAGACAGTACTTTGCGATTTTTAGTTCGAATCATTCGATTTGAAGTCGAAGGTCGAAGTTGCCAATTCGATGGTCGAAGTAGCCAAAAAAATACTTCGAAATTCAAAGTATTTTTTATTCTAATACTTCACTCGAGCTAAGTAAATGTGCCCCCTAGTGTACTGTATATTGTGAGTGGGTCCCTAAGCTCAGTAAGTGACAACAGCACAGAGCATGTGCAGTGAATCAGCAGAAAAGAAGGTGGGGAGCCACTGGGGCATCTTTGGACACAGATCTTTACTGCTAAAGGGCTGTGGTTGCCTTGGGCTGGTACAGAAGCACAAAACATAATGTACAAAATGTGTAGCCTACTTCTTTAGTTAAAGAACTAGTAACATCAGAATTTTTTTTTTTTTTTTTAAAAATCGTTACTATACATTGAAAAAAACCGCCAAGACAAATTAAACGTTAAAATCGCAAAGTCTTTACTAAGAAATAACTTACCAAAACTCCGCTTGCGCTCCTCTTCAGAAAAGGCGACAGGGTGACGATCCATCGCGCGGCACTCGATTTCTCCTACCTGGCTATCTCTTATAAGGAAGGCAGGGAGGAGAAACCAAGCGCTGCACGATGGAACGCCCAATCGCTTTCTGAAGAGGAGCGCAAAAGGGAGTTTCGGTAAGTTATTTCTTAATAAAGGCTTTGCGATTTTAAAGTTTAATTTGTCTTTGTGTTTTTTTTTTCAATGTTTACTAACGATTTTTTTTTTAAAAAAAAATGTTGATGTTTACTGGTCCTTTAAGCTTTACTTCTCCTTTAAACGGCTATTGAACCCTCATACTAAAAAATTGTGCTTAGTAAAGGGCAATATATATATCCTGGCATAGATTTATGGTATTTCTCTATACAAAGAAACCAGTAGGGGTCATTTACATCCACAAGTGCAATGAGCAATGCAGCTTTTCCCTGCCTGATTCCAGCATAATGTTCCCGATGATTTCATATGATACCCCCTGGTCTGCTTGGCTATGGTCCTTTCTGGCTTCTTGTAATGGGATTGGAACTCAATAGGAATGCCCACATATATGTATACAGTGTGTATTAACTAATACATGATATCTTCTGCCGTTACATTTGCCTCTTGTGTTTTAGTCTTGAATTTGGGGAGACGGATATTGCTCATTGCCATCAGTAGCATGTTAAAGGCATGCGTCCCTCCACTGGCAACACACAGCCAGAAGGAGTCTTCATAGTGTTCTTCCAAAATAACAATCCTGAAAACATTTTCTCTGAAATTGGCTATTCTTTCCGTTAGGCTGTGAAGCTGCACTGCGGCAATAAAGCTACTGACTGCAAACACAATAAACAGACCTGCAAGGAAAGAGAAAGACATTGTTGGAGTGGGAGGACCGAAATATCGATGGGGCTTTATACAGTGGCAACATATTCTACATCACTTTAGAGAGATTATACATCACTTACATTTACCTAAGGTCCCTATTACATTCACACTACAACAACAAAAAGTGTTATCTCCAGGAATCCCAAGGATTAATTGGAGGCATTAATTTGGTCACTATCCTTTTAATGTCTTGAAATATTGACATTTCATATCTCTTGTCATCTCTTCTGAGCCGTAGTAATATGTATTTTATATATTTACATCTTTTACAACAGTAATGTCTTAAAACCTATTGCAATATGCAATTTAAAATGAATTATTTTTGAGTTACGTTGACCTTCACTGGAAGGTTTTGGTTTTATTACTATGAATTAGGGCCTCCAATATGGAACCTAATATTCAAGGTTAGTTTTGACCAGATACCATAAAGGGGTGGATCACGTTTAATTTAACTTTTAGTATCTGATAGAATGGCTAATTCTAAGCACACTTTCAATTGGTCTTCATTATTTATTTGTTATAGTTTTTAAATGATTTGCCTACTTCTTCTGCATCTTTCCAGCTATCAAATGGGAGTCACTGGACCCAAACAAAAAAAAACAAATGCTCTTTAAGGCTTAAGGCTTTATTGTTATTGTTCCTTTTTATCACTCATCTTTATATTCAGGCCTCTCCTATTCATATTCCAGTCTCTTATTCAAATCAGTGCATGGTTGCTAGGGTCATTTGGAGCCTAGCAACCATTTTGCTAAAATGACAAACTAGAGAGTTGCTGAATAAAAATGTAAATAACTTAAAAACCACAAATAATAAAAAAACGAAAACCAATTGCAAATTGTCTCAGAATATCACTCTCTACGTCATACTAAAAGTTAATTTAAAGGTGAAACAACCCCTTTAAAACCTATTTAAATATTCAATTTAAAATTATTTATACCTTTAATGAGTTAAGTTGACCTTCACTGGAAAGTTTTGGTTTTATTACTATTAATTAGGGCCTCCAATATGGAACCCAATATTCAAGGTTAGTTGTAACCAGATACCTTAAAGGGGTGGTTCACTTTTAAGTTAACTTTTAGTATATTATAGAATGGCTAATTCTAAACAATTTTTCATATGCCTTCATTTTTTATTCTGTCACGTTTTTAAATGATTTGCCTTCTGAGTCTTTCCAGCTTTCAAATGGGGGTCACTGACCCCTTCTAAAAACAAATGCTCTGTAAGGCTACACATGTTTTGTTATTGCTACTTTTTATTACTCATCTTTCTATTCAGGCCTCTCCTACTCATATTCCAGTCTCTTATTCAAATCAATGGATGATTGCTAAGGTAATATGAACCCTAGCAACCAGATTGCTGAAATGCTAAACTGGAGAGCTGATGGATAAAAAGCGAAATAACTCAAAAAGCAAAAATAATAAAAAAATAAAGCCAATTTTAGATTGTCTCAAAATATCACTTTCTTCATCCTACTAAAAGCTATCTTAAAGGTGACAACCCCTTTAAAGAGACAATATAACCTTCCTAACAGTTGGAGTGGTATATTTATCAAAGAGTGAAGTTAATAGTGAAGTTCCGCAACTTGAGTGAAATTGCGCCACTCTCCATTCATTTCTATGGGATTTTTATAGGCGTATTTATCAAAGGGTGAACTTTCACTTTCACCCATTGATAAATACGCCTTTCAAAATCCCATAGAAATGAATTGAGAGCTGCGGAATTTCACTCTAGTGGCGGAACTTCACTCTTTGATAAATTTACCCCTAAGGGTCATCATAAGGCAGTCCTAATCTTATACCTACTGGGACCCCACAAAGTTGTCTTGCCTGAAGCCTCAACACAAGATAATCCAGTGTGTATGAATAGAATAATACCCAGTTACAAGCGTGTTTAAACTGGTGTGCTATATTTAGAATAAGTCATTAATATTCTATAATAAGAACTGTAGCACACATATGCTGCACAGACAGAGAGCAAAAGTGTTGCTTTATTTACCTGCTATTAAATTCCAGAGGCAAATTCCAGCAGGTCCTTTAATTGATCGATATGGAACTTTGATGGCATTGTATATGCAGAATCCAAAGCTGATCAGAGCAAATGCTATGGCAGAGCAAAGGAAGAGGATTATGAACACGTGGAGTGAGGTATTCAGTTTTTTCACCATATGTGGGAAGACTGGAAAACACAAATAAATCACATATTCAACAAATACATAATCCCCACAAATATATATATATATATATATATATATATATATATATATATATATATATATATATATAGTGAATAAAGTACCCCCTCTTGTAAATTATAAGGATATTATAAGTTACCGAGGAGTTTCATGACCATATAAAAACACGAGGCCGAAGGCCGAGTGTTTTTATACAGGTCATGGAACTCTGAGGTAACTTATAATATCCTCATATTTTGCAAATGGGGGTACTTTATTTATTATAATACACAAATTTCACAGTCATGTGACAGAAACGACATCAGAACTCACCGTTTATAACTGATGACATCAGAACTCACCGTTTATAAGGATATAATTTACAAGATATTCATGGCTTTTGTGTATTATATATAAATATATACATATTAAAAAATAGCCGCACTCACACTTGTCTTTATTCAACATTTTGGCCCTTACATTTGAGGGTTTTTTTTTGGTTGAAGGTTCAGAACCCAGCTACAAGTGATAAGGAGGGCATAATGTCTTTACCAAGCTCTGTTGGTCCAACTTCTTACTGAAATAGTTGTGTTTGCTTCAAAAGTTTACGCTGCTTTCAAGCATGTGTTAAAAGTGCACAATGCACAATTAAAGTTTGACATGCAATAAAACTCTAATGAAGAATATTTCATTCCAACATGAAAATTTTTATTCCTATTTGTGAGCAAATTTGTTCTCTTTACGAATGTTGTTACATTTCCCTTAAATGTATCATTTGCACTAAAGCAAAAGAGAGAGATTTTTATGGTAATTATTTTTCCACTAAAAGAAAACAAGACTAGGAAGGTTATGCTTAGATTAGTAATTTAATTTAGCTCACTGGAAACATATAAGGGCACATTGTTTTTAATGTCACATTGCACAACAGAGTGGTAATTACTATCTGCAGATGCGGCCTAACGAGAACAATATGGAAGCATTTGGTTTGTGCGTACAGATGCTACTCTTCAAAGTACAAACAGTATGTTCACTGCCTAAATGGAGCCAGTTAATTCCCCCATATGTAATATAAGGCACTAACTTTGCCCAGGAGTATGTTACCAACCAATTACATTTAGAGTGTAAAGCTGGCCACAGACGTAAAGATCCGATCGTACGAATCAACGCATGATCGGACTTCCCCATCTCCCGACCTGCCACTAACCATTCCGATCAAATAAAGTAGAAAAGAACAGATCAGCCGATGTTCTGCCCCTGACAGCAATCGTACGAAAGTTAAGTCTGACAAAAGCTGGTGACAGTCTCCCTCTGAAAATCGTACGATCGGCAATACACGCAGAGATATTACCCGCAGCCGACAGAAATCTTTTAACCTGTCCGATTGACCAAACGACCGATTTCCGCCGGACGAAAAATGTCGGGACTCTCCACACACGGTCCGAAAATCGTACGAATCCTAGATTCGTACGATCAGATCTTTGCTTCTATGGCCAGCTTTAGACCTACAGGGTAGGGTCCTCAATCCTTTTGACTCCTTGACACTGAGCACTTAATCTGTATTTTAATTGTATTTCTAATAATGAGCTTATCGTTACTTATAAATGTAGTGAACCTTGTTTGTTACTACTAATTTATTGTTTTTCTGTACAGTGCCCTCAAGGAGTGCTATACAAATAAAAATATACATAAATACAAGATGTTTGCTTTTAAGCAGGAGACCAGCAAATGATTCCTGCTCATTGGTTGCAATAGGTTACTGCACCTGGGCATGTTTAGTGCCTTTTATTACATAACTCCCATTGTTTTGTAAGAGGATAATCAGGCATGTCTATTAACACACCCCATTCATGATACAAATGGCAAATAAAACAAGTCATACAAAGCACATCACAGAAACTCTACTGCTACACAAATTAAGCCAATGTTGAGTGAGAGCGGGAAATAATAAATAACAAAATCAAACTACTGCAAATTTGAAGGATTTGTCTCTATTAATCCAAATAATTAGATATGTTATGTATACATTTTTATATCATCTTTGATATGGCTTGTTTGCTGCACTTTGTACAGTTATGAGTAGCTATCAGTTAGCTATTAGCTAAGCTCAGGTTTGACTGGGCTGGTACGTGGTGTTCAGCGGTGGCGGGGGTGTTTTTGCGCTCAAAGCTGGGATGGGGGCCCCCAAGTTCCAGCTCCGGTGGGCCCCGGACACCCCCAACCCAACACTGGCTAAATTATTCCAAATAAGTTGAGATGCAACAGTGGCTGCTCTATCTTTACACTAGTATGTATAATAGTAGTTTGGACCTGGTCAATTCCTCTTGGTAATATTGTATTCTTCCACTGATAAACTGACGAATATTTGAATTTTGCACTGAAAAAAATTTCACCTGGGGAACAGATGTGAATTTTTGCCAATGTTAATTTGCCAAAATTTGTTGTACTAGCCTTTTAGTGAACTGCAAATGTGGTGACGAATTTTCATTTTTGAAGATAATACCCCAAATTTCAACATTCACCTTTAGGAAATATTGCCCTTAATAAGGCCAATTGAAAAGTGTATAATACATATAAATATATAAATAAATATACATATTTTGAATAAATATAAAATAAATAAATATACATATTTGACTTCTAACATGTTTTGAAGGGGTGGTTCGCCTTTGAGGTTAACTTTTAGTATGCTAATTCTAAGCAACTTTTCAATTGGCCATATTTTTTTTCCTGTTTATATAAATGTATATATATATATATATATATATCCCCCCCCTTCTTTCCTTTCATTTATTGTGTGGTTTGGGGATTAGCAGGCAATAAAAAGGAACATCTTAATACTGTTTTAAGGAGGGATTTTATAAAAAGTAATATGTTATTAACTGTTTCTGGGAGTAGAACAGAGTACCATATGGAACCGATTTTTGTAGCTGGAATGTCAATATTATTATGAGAAACATCAAAAGGCCCTTGCAGAGGATAAATGCATGATCTGCTTGAAAAGTATCTTATTGTGTTATTTCAGATAAGCACAGCTTATTAAAAATG
Source organism: Xenopus laevis (assembly GCF_017654675.1). Taxonomy (NCBI): domain Eukaryota; kingdom Metazoa; phylum Chordata; class Amphibia; order Anura; family Pipidae; genus Xenopus; species Xenopus laevis. The sequence goes on along the minus strand of NC_054371.1, from coordinate 30,016,032 downwards.
TCTTAAGAAGGGGTTGTAGCTACCTGTGTTGACCCTGGACGCAAGAAGGCCCTAAGGCCCCTTCAACTATAAAAGAAAAAAGAACTGTAGTCTGAAAAGGAAAATTCACGATTTCAAATGCAGAGAATGAACAATAAAGATTGGTGTTTGCTTGGGACAGATGTGAATGATAAGAAGGGGCACCATACCAAATTCAGTTGTGCCCCTGGCTACGGAAGAAAATAAGTGGTATTTTAAAAAATATATATAAAATATATTTGTAACTGAATTCTATTATTGTTTGTTGAATTGTCTTCTGCTGTCCTTTGCCCAGCAGTGTGAGGTAATGTCAAGAAATATAAGATGGGTCAACAGAAACTCTATGTCTTATGTCCCTAAACCCAGGGTGAGGGGTATGTATAGATCCCTAGTAGACCTTTTTAACGGAACCACACACATGCACTTATATGCAGTTAGGGAGCTTACCCCACCAAGTATCAATGTTGGTGGTTGAATAAATGGGGTAAAAAAACTCTACTGTATGTCAAGGACCTAGCTGGACAAATAGAAGCCCTGCACCAGCAGTGCAGTTTGTGGTTGAATGGCGGGTGTGTAGTGAATTAACTACAAAGTGGGGACTACCTGTGGCGTGGCCTTTGGATCCAGCACTGACTGCGTTAATCAATGCTGGATCAAAGAGAGGCAATGCACATAGGTGTTCCCCCCTCCAGCCCCCTACCATGCCCATTATTCAAAGGCGCGAGGTAGGAGGTGCAGCACGGCATCCACGTCCTGTCTATACCACTAGTCCTAAGGAAGTTGTTCAATACAGAGTGCAACAGACCCATAGGAGCAAGTGCTACTTAGTTGAGAACTACTTAGTACTACTTAGTTGAGAACTACTTAGTGCTACTAAGATGAGAACTTCTTCATGCTGCTTAGATGAGACTTACTTAGGGCTACTTAGATGAGCCCAAGGGTGTTGTAAATTTCCATTATGCTCAGTGGAATCTCAAACTAGCCAGCAGCAATGTGACATGAGTAAGGGAAAAAATTTCAGCTCTGTGGTTCCCTTTTACTTTGGTTTCCTAAGGGTATTAACATAGATGGTATCTGACGCATGAAGCAGAAGAACGCAACTCCATGAGAGCATTATAACTGAAGTAGGCAGTTCAATACACTTCAATGTAAGTTACTTATTTTTAATTGAACATACTTTTACAGTGTTTATAATATGTAAAAACTTTATATCAATAAGAATTACAATAAGAATATATGGAATCCTTCAAGTCAAACCCAATCCCTAATGTAGATTATTCTCCAGAACAGTGATGTTCAACATCTGGTCAGGCCCTAGGCTCATGTCAAGGTTGCCGATACATAGTTCTATAGGTGCTGCTGTGTAACCCATACTGGGTGCTCTGAGACCATAACATGGTTAAAGGTATATAAGAACATTTGTGTCACCCTGCTCTAGGTCATTTAAACAAATGGAACCCTAACTGGCATTGAAGCTGATCCTTTCCACTATTTTAAGCCCAATAGTAGGGCCAGTCCTACAGTTTGAGAACCTCTGTAATAAACACAGTGTCATGTTTATAAGATACCTGAAAGGTTGTTGCTTTAAATAAATACACAAACAATATCCTATCACAATAACTTGGAAGGGGATATAATACAGGTTCTTGTATGCAGTGTTGTTCTTAGGTAATAAACCTAAGTTGTCCTTCAATGACAACTTCCAGCACCCACTGACAGTCCAGTAAAGAGTTTATATATTTTTCCATGTCTGAATAAAGAATGAATATTCTACTCCTGAAATAATGAGCTTTTAATAATTAACTGAAAATGTATACTTACTTGAGAACTTGAACCACCTCTTTCCTAATCCGCACTGCCGTACCTTACCCCCTTGGAACAGTCCATAGTAAATATCTCCAATGAACTTTACCAGCTCTGGATCTGATGCATTGACTAGATCGACCCCGGTCTGACACAGAATTTTGCCAGTCATCCACTTCTGAGTTCCCATGGCAACAACGATTAACAGGAAAGACACAAAACTGACCACGGATGCCAAGGAGAATAGGATTTTCTTAAAACATCCAGGCATTCTAGAGCTTTCAAGAAATCATACCAAGGGCTGCCATGCAAGAGTAGAACCCCTTAATGCCCTTTGCTGACATTTGAAGATTGATGCACAGATCAAGGTCAAGTTCCATTTTGTAACCAGGGTTTTTTTTTTATCAGCTTCAGGGTATGGAACAGACGATATAGCAATGATGGATGTAGAAAACCATCTTGAGCAATGGAGATCTTGAGCTGAATACAACAGAGTTGTGATGCTCTTGAAGGCAGTAACTCTATCTACGTTGCACTTCTAGGGTTTCACCAGGTGGTTTTACTGTCTCTTGTTTTAAATACTCAGATGACAAGCACTGGAAGCAGCAAATACTGTACCATCAACACACTGTATTCGACATGTATGTTATTTTACGTGTACAGCCAAATCCAATGATCCTTTTTTGGATCTGACATGTATACAATTGTATGAAAGGTTTTCATGTCATAATATTTTGATTTCAGTTTAATTGGATAACAATAAAAATAAAGTTGTGTAACTAAATACTAGTGTCATCTTGATACATATCATGATGGAACATTCTCCAGCTTTGTATTTTGCCCAACACAAGGCAACGTGTTCATTTCTATTGAATGGTTTTCCAGTGTAGCAAGTTGCACAAGAATGTTGAGCAATAATACAGCATCAATACCAAGCCCATCTGTATGGAACTACTTGCAGAATAGAGTAGACCAGAGTCTTCTTCGCCATTTTGTAAGGACAATATTTGTCTCGTCAGTTCTAGAGAGTCTCCTCCAAAAAAGCATTCATATTTTACTCTTATAAAAAGAAACTTAGCAAAACACATTTTTGTACCCAAGTAGCTTTCAGTGCCCCTTTATTTCCCTTTAAATATTACCTGCATCTATCACTCAAGTGGATGGGGCTATTAAGAAGTGATCTCATTGAGCACTGTATCTTTATGTCTCAGAAGGGTGCTTTTATCAGCTGGTAATTCTATGCCAAAGTCTCTACCCAGTGTTTTGCTACTTTCTCCCACTGAAGAGAGGATATTTTATTCCAATCTGGCTAGAGTTCAAAAAAAAAAGGAAATGAGTACAGACAGTTTTCAAAAGTCTAAACCGACTCAATAATTAAATTCAAACATAGTCCAGTTAAAGGTAATATAAAAAATGTACAATATGTACAGATGTTTTAAAGGCTTCTAATCAGATATTTCCGGGTGTCCGAGCAGAGTTAATACCCCCTGGTGAATGGAAAACGAATCCAAACCAGATGATCATCACAGTGTCTGTTATTTAAAACCTTTTCACTGTATAAAAGTGTAAAGTTTAGTTTTCCACTTCCACAGTTCTGAATGCTCTGTGTTAAACCATGCTGTAGCCAGCTGCATCTTATATGTTGCATTTACTTCTCCTGCTATGACCCTTAGGGCTCTTACAGACGAGCGTTTTTACCTGCGCTCCGCTGCGTTCCGGTTTCATGCATTCAGCCCCAGGGGAGCGCAGGAGTAGACGCACTGAATTCTTTTCAATGGGGCTGTACTCACACACATGCATGCAAGCGCCAAACGCAGAAAAAATGCAACATGCTGCATCCCAACCTGTGTTCGGAGCAGAGCCCTTAGGTCAATGGGACATGTTGTGCTGTGAACTTTCCGATTCTGTAGTAAGAACCAGGAAATCACAGAACACTTGCTAGGAACACATAGCAGCACAAAGATATTATTATCATTTCCAATGGAAAGTAGCTGCCATTGAATGATTTATTGATTGGTTTGGTTCTCTGTGAGGGCCTCCAAGGCAATTAAAATACATGGAGTGCCTTTACATTTTAAAGGGCACCTGTCATCTGAATATTCCCCTCCCCAACTGAGGTGCGGGCTTAGAGAGTCCTCACTCCGGTTGAGGAAGAGAGCTCCCTGTGTAGGCTGCCATGTAGCATGAATGCTCATAATGAGCGAATCTCCCAACTTGATCATTATGCACATGCCTCTGACATAGGCGCAATTAAATTCAGGTGACAGTTGTGCTTTAAATTCATAAAGGCCAGATGCATGGCTTCTTAGAAAAAACAGTAGTCTATAATATAAAGCAATACTTAACAATGGCTCACCTATATGCCAAATTAGCCTGGTATATGTACTGTACAGGATCGGGCCTTGGTTTCTGCGATCCATCTACCAGGAAATGCCTTTGCGCCCAGGGGGTTTCCTTCTCCTTTAAGTCCTCATACCTTCCAACTGTCCTATTTTTTTGGGAAAGTCCCTATTTTGACAGCTCAGCCTGCAGTACCAGATTTTCATTAAAATGTCCCGAGTTTTATTTGATCTCCTGCACTGGCACCAGAAAATGATACAAAGTTTCTGAAACTTAATTAAACAAGAGGCTTTTGGCGTTTGTAACTAATAAGATAAGCAGGTCTCTTGGGAGAACAGCTTAAAGGGGAATTTCACCTGCATTAGCATAACTGTTATAACACATAAAACGTACCTGAAAACACCAGAAATGTGTTCAAACTTTGCCTAATTTTGTAAAATGGACCTATTATTTATGTGGTGTGCACCCAACCTGCTCAGACCATGCTTATTTACAATCATTGTTCAATCTACTCCAATCCCTTTGATTATGGCTGCCCTGCAACATAGGCTTAGAACATATGGCAAGTATGTATTTGACTGCTGACCATATATACACAAAGATATCATATGAGCATACAGTATATCTGCTTCATTTGGAAATCCAAGTAGTAAGCCATATTTAGCTAATCTGTTGGTTCCTGTGCCAAAGAACAGGCCACATGGCAGACCCATGGGGGAGGGGATGACATTCACAGGCCAAAGCAATTATCACCCAGGCTTCCTGGGCAAAATATCTGACCCAGCTTTGATCAGATTTAAGATGGGAAGGGTATCACTTTTGCCCCCAGGAGGCTGCAAGTCAGGTCAAGGGTAACTAAGCTGGAAGCCAATCTACATTGGTGTATGCAGCATTTATTTATTATTATTAACATGTATTTATGTAGCGCCAACATATTGCATAGCGCTGTAAAGTAAGTGTAATTATACAACTAAATCACATGAATTATATACATAGAACATATGGAGTTACATACATCACAATCAATACTGATCCAAAAGGTGAGGAAGTCCCTATGCAGAAAGAGCTTACACTCTAAAGGAAAGGGAGTAATACACAAGGTGTGGGAGTGGGTAAGATCGAATTAAGTGGTTGAGAAATGTGGTACTGTATGTGGTGTTGCATTTGGTAGTTAAGCAGAGTAAGGGAAGGCTTCTCGAAAGAAGTGCTCTACAGGGCAGGGGCCTTCTTCCTACTGTGAATAAATCTGTAGTACATTGAAAAGGAATATTCTGGGAGCATTTTATTGTATAGGACAGTAGCACTTTAATTACAGTTAGAGTTGCCACCTTTTCTGGAAAAAAATACCGGCCTTCCTATATATTTATCTTTTTCCCCTATTACTAACATTTGGATCAACCATCATTTTTAACGGCCAGGCCAGTAAAATACCGGTCAGGTGGCAACCCTAATTACAGTACATGTTAGATAATGCAACATAATGTGTAATAAACAATGATTATGTTTTTGCTGCTAAGTATGCTAGCCATGCTGGAGACTGTATCTTTGTCACTGTGCATTAATTCCAAATACTCTGTCTCATTTCTAAGGCTGCCTTTCTCTCTAGCCCAGGGGCCACATGAGCCCTCACAGCAAAACTGGCAGCATGTTCTAATAAAGAGAGACACAAAGCTGACTATATTGCCCTGCTGACCTAAAAAGAAAACACTGCTTGTAGACTTAAAAGCAGACATAAATCCAGGGTCAAGGGTCACTCCTGACAACACTTAACCTTTAGAATTTCAAGCTGTGGTTACTCAATTTATCCATTAACTTTTCTATAGAAAGTTCGGGCATTCACTTGGTATACATTAATAACTGGTCTTGAAGAACATGCTGGGTGCAAGCGCTATGCATGCTAATTATTATTATTAAATTTTTTTTATAAAGTGCTAATATATATATATATGGGTATATACATCAAACATACAAACTTGCACTCAGCATCCTATACAAATATTGCCTGTGTCTGTCGCTGGTGCCAGTTGGCTGTTAGTCACAGAGCAAAGGATTCTCTTGGACAAGGGAATTTACTTAATGGCTAATGAATGCAAATGGTGTGCAAGAGGAGGCCCATGTGTCTTCCCTTGTATATGCCATGCTGGCCGTGTAATCTGCAGAACCAGGAATTCTACCTGCCAGTTTTTTTGCACTATGTTCCTTTCTTCCTATTTATAAATGAGCCCCAATATCTTTTAGCTGATGCAAATTGTGGTGTACACACAAACGTACAATATATTGGTAGATCTGACTGACACCAATAATAATCAGCACCAAAATAAAGTTCCTTAGGGCAATGGCGCAGGTAACATTGCTGGTCAGCTAAAAAAACCCAGGATTGCTTCCCATTGTGGTGGTGCTATAACTACTTCTGCCTTGCTACTAGGGATTCCCACTACACAAGGATTCTGACTATAGACAAAATGCAATATGAGGGTGGGATAAGTAAATTTTCATTTTGGTTAAGGAAAAAAAAATTAAAAATGACTGTTCAGCCTACTTATATTCATAAATATTCCACACGTCACAAAGTGACATAAAGATAATACCAGTTAAAGGAAAATTATATCTATAAAAATATATTGCATAAAACAGCTCATATGGAAACCCTGTTTCATGTAAATAAAGCATTTTCATAATAATATACTTTTTTAGTAGTGTGTGCTATTGGGTAATCATAAATAGAAAATTACAATTTTAAAAAATAAGGGCCGCCCCCTGGGATTGTACGATTCACGGTGCACACAAACATACTAAACAAACCATACATGTTAGGTCACATGAGCCAATTAATAGGCAAAGTTGTGTCTTTTGTTGCCACACTTCTTCCTGTTACAGTTAGAGCTGCAGTATTTCTGGTCAGGTGATCTCTGAGGCAGCACACAGACCATCATGAAATGGTGGCTCAAGGCAAGAGATGTAAAAGGGCAATATTTACTTAAATGTATATTCCAGTTTGGTAAGATTCTTTAATATGCCACTTAATATGATATAAACTATCTGTTGCTTAAGTGTTCATTTTGGGAGTATAGTTTTCATTTAATAGATGTAAACACTAGAGTATTGAAATATTTATCTTTTAACTGGTTATTTATATGTAATCTACTGGCATGCAGTGTACTTAAAGATACCAATACATCATTATATATATAACTATTGGAAAAATACTAATTGGAACATAACCTGTATACAGTGTGTTTGGAAATCCAGGTCACTAGTGTAAGCAACTCTACAGTACAAGCCCTTTTGGTTAAAGGGGTTGTGGACCTTTGAGTTAACTTTCAGTATGATCAGCGCTGTGAAATATGTTGGCACTATATAAATACATGTTAATAATGTACAGAGTGATATTCTGAGGCAGTTGGTTTTCATTAGTAATGTGCATTACTGTAAATATTTGTTTTTTATTAGCAGCTATCCTGTTTGCAATTTCAGCAATCGGGTTGCTATGATCCAAATTACCCAAGCAACCATGCATTGATTTGAATAAGAGACTGGAATATGAATAGGAGAGGCCTGAATAGAAACACCAGTAATCGAATGTAACAATAACAATAAATGTGTAGCCTTACAGAGCATTTGTTTTTAGATGGGGTCAGACAGTGACTCCCATTTGAGAGCTGAAAACAGTCAGAAGAAGAAGGCAAATTAGTATCTGGGTGCCTAACTTGTAGCCATTCTGCTGTTGGAAACTAGAACTACCAGCATTCAACAACTGCTACTGATGAATGCTGGGGGTTTACAATAGTAATGGTATGAATAGCCAAGGGTTTAAAACCACACTGTAATCTTGTTATTGCAATTGGATGGGCACCAACATTCCATTGTACTGTGTGAATAAAAGCAAACTAAATAAAAAAGTGAAGCAACTTTTAAATAAATATATAAAATGAAAAAATGGAGAGTATTTTCCATTCATGTTAGGCCTTATAAAAGTGGCATTAAATTAAATTTACTAACAATAGAGATCAAATAAGTGACTAATTGCACTTTTAGTCTAAAAGTTGAAGTTTAGTGTGACACAGAAAGTGATATTCTGAGACAATTTGCAAATGGTTTTCATTTTATATTATTTGCGATTTCTGAGTTATTTAGCTTTTTATTCAGCAGCTCTCCAGTTTGCAATTTCAGCAATCTGGTTTCTAGGGTCCAAATTACCCTAGCAACCATGCATTAATTTGAATAAGCGACTGTAATATGAATAAGAGAGGCCTGAATAGAAAGATGAGTGATAAAAAGTAGCAATAACAATAAATGTGTAGCCTTACAGAGTCACTGATCCCCCATTTGAAAGCTGGAAAGAATCAGAAGGCGGCAAATGATTAAAAAGAAGATTGATTGAAAGTTGATTAGAATTAGCCATTCTATAACGTAATTCAAGTTAACTTACAAAATTAGCATCACTGTCCTTCAGCTTTAACACCTTGTGGTAGATGGCCAGCATCATGCTTTATAAACCTGTCTTAGGGCTCTTACACACGGGCGGTTTTTACTATGCTCCCCTGCATTGCGCTTTCTTCCATTTAGCCGCAGGGGAGCGCAGGAGTAGACATACTTGTCAAGGGGGCTGTACTCACACAGACGCATGTATATGCCGAATGCAGGTGAAATGCAACATGCTGCATCCCACCCAGTGTCGGACTAGCCAGACAGGACACCGGGGAAAAACCTGGTGGGCCCCGACCCTCATGGGCCCCCGCCAGGCCAGACCCCTTCTCCTGAAGACCTCTCTCTATGAAATTTTCAGCGCATGCGTGTGGTGCCGGCGCCTTCATGTGTGCATGCAGAGAGGCGTGTCAGCGTAGGGGGTGGGGGGGGCCCCCCAGTCCGACCCTGGTCCCACCTGCGTTTGGCGCTTACATGTGTCTGTGTGAGTACAGCCCCCTTCACAATAATTGAGTGCGTCTACTCCAGCGCTTCCCTGCGGCTGAACAGAAGAAAGCACAACGCAACGTGTGTAAGAGCCCTTACAGCCTGTGAAAGGGGAGCGAAAGCTATAGCTGAACTTTAACTCCCATCATCCCCTGCCAGCCAGGTTTCCTGGACCATTAACCGTTAGCAATAATTAGTTATTATAATTTAGTTTATATCAGGAAAATGCAACCTGCAACCCTCCAGCCGTTCCTGTTCTCTTGTCTGTTTTTGGAGACAGCAATTTCAATGTTTATTACAACACCAGAGAAACACAGCGTAACAGTAGCAAGAAGCAGAGAGCCGTGCAACTGAGCTCCAGCAGAACAGCAAGTAGGTGGGAGCCTTCTGGCCAATCAGCACACAGCAGCTGGTGACATCACAGTAACAGGGAAAGGAAAGGCATTGAGTGGCCAGGAAGGGTAATGACATCAGTGAGGAGGGAGTAGCAATGTAATGGGAGGGTGTAAGTAAGGCATGAGCTGCAGATCAGAGAGCAGTGTTACCCAGGAACTCAAACAGAATGGCAGCTGTCAGTGAGTTGCAGAGAGTGCTGATCTATGGTGGAAGGGGAGCCTTGGGCTCCAAGTGTGTGGAGTATTTCAGATCCAAACAATGGGTAAATACACAGAGCGCAGCATGGCTTCGTTTAGCTGTTTGTGTACTCCTCATGCATTGCATTTGCTTCTTTCTGATGTCTGAACAGTACTGGGTTCTTGTAATGTTACACCTGCCATACTAATGTTATACACTGGATTCTTTTATAACTGACTGTCGTTTATTTGTAATCCGTCATTTGCCCAAAGCAACTGTATCTGCCACCTGTGGCTGTCCCACTGTCATTCGAACTACAACTCCCAAGATCCCAGGACAGCCAGGAGAGTTGTAATTCAAAAACAGCTGGAGAGCCCCTAGTGAATGTATGTGAAAATGAAAGGTTTACCCTCCGGCTTTGACGGTCTCTCTCTCTCTCTCTCTCTCTCTCTCACACATACAGTGGGTAGCATCTATAGACATTACAGAAAATGCCAGTGCAAGTGCCAGCATTGTGGTGAAACTGTCAGATTCATTCATGGAGCAATCAGATCAGGTGAGTGATAATGTTTTGCTTTTATGTGAGTCCAGGGAGCTGCCATTATTAAACTACTGTACTTTTATATCATTAGCTACTGCCTCTCCCTGTAACACCAACTCTTCTAAGTGCAATGATCTGCAGCAGCACACTAGGGCACAGACACGCTCCTGAGTTGTTATCCTTAAAACTATTAGGAGGTAGAGAGTCAAGCTACTATAGCTTTATAGCTTCCTAAATTAGCCTGTCCTTAGGCTGCATCACATTCCTCCATTTCTGATCAGGATGTGGCAAACGTGGCATAGGCAGCCCCATGCTGTTCTATCAAAATAATGAAGCATTTATACACATTCCATGTCCTTTATATGTAAGTATCTCACAGCTTAGTTGTTTAGCCTCTTTAAAGGAGAACTAAACCCATGTACCTAAGTTGCCTGAAGACCCAAACTGCACCTCTGCACTCCCCCACCTCTGGCACCAAGTTAGAAAAAGCTTAGGCAAGCCACTTGCCATTAATCTAAAGAGTATTATGATGTACACAGGGCCGAGATTCAGAACAATATAAGCAATAATAACTAAGAAGAACAATAAATCTGTGTTTTGGTTGCCAGATTCAGTGACCCTGGCATTTTAAATTACAGGTCATAAAAAGATGCAGAATAGGAAGGTGATTTATTATTTTTATTAACACATATTTACAATAAATGTGTGTATACACTGAACAAATTACATACCAAAGAGCTTACAGTCTAAACTGTTAATCATTTGAAAACCATAAAACAAATAAAGACCAATTGTTCGTTGCTTAAAATAGGTATAAAATCACCCTGTAGGTATGATCAGGAATAGTGACTGGGTCCCCAGCTATAATTTTGATTCCGATTTGCCAGAACCGCTGTGATAAAACAAATGGGCTATGGGATAATTTTTAAGTTCTTTATCACCAGGGACATTATGTTGTTAGGCTTTCTTTCCTTTGTGGTATTAGGCAAAAAAAAACAAAAACTAGGAGCATTACAGGTAATGGATCCTATTTCTAATAGAATAGCTATAATGATATTATGTTATGTCGTTTACTACTGTCTCTGCCATCATATCCCAAAATCATGTTGTTTCCATTTGTTTGTTTAGGTCACTGCAGCAGTTGAAGAGGTTTTAGGTGGCCAAAAGGTTGATGCAATCCTGTGTGTGGCAGGGGGCTGGGCAGGCGGCTCTGCAAAGGCAAAGTGTAAGTTCTATATGTATTTATTAACCTAGAAACCACTGAGCTGAGGTATTAGAGACTGAGACAAACTGCCTAAATAAAGGGTCTAGTGGACAAGCCACCTCAATATTAACTGCTCATTTGTTGCAATAGGTAACTGGATGGGGCCGTTTTTTTTCCTTTAAGACTTGTATAAGTATTGAATTCTGTGTTGCAGCTAATGTTGTTTCCCATTGTTTATGTCGTGTCCTATCACTCCTCTGCTAAATCTGTATCATGCTTAGCTCTGACTGCACCAATCTGCTAGAAATTCCCCATAAAGTCCTATTAGCTGGTTCATAGACTGTGCAGTTGAAGACAGTTTTGTCATGTAAAATTGCTGCTGTTTGATCAGGAGTCATTACAAACAGACAACTTATTCATCATAAAACATGGTTTATCCCCAGAATGCTACCAGGTGCTTCTTTATGCTGTATACTTGTACCCCTATTAATAAGATAAGGCTGCATGTCACTGCTGAACCTTATATGAGTACTTTCAGGCTGCAACTCTTGTTCATATACCACTGCACACCATTTAATTTTCAGTGTTTCTGTAAAGGTCTTCATCCAGGTCATGGTATACAGTGTCAAGTAGTGATAAGTCTAAAGCAGTTGGAGAAGCCCCTCGGATGAGTGGAGGTTTTCAAGACCATTTGCTTTAGAATATTTAGTATTAGATATCCAGTGTTTCAATGTTTCTTGTCTTTATGATCTGAAAATCAGTCCCTTAGTGCTTAGAGCATTTCCATCTGGCTGGCTGCATTTTGCACCTGATGAAGCTGCCATAAGATAAGTACTGGGTCCCACTGAGGCCGCATCCATCAGCACTCGCTGAATTACATCCAGGGTAGGGGGCAGGAGGGTGGATGTCCATGTGCCACCCCTCCTACTTGTGACTACAACAATGTATTTATGGTGATGACCGCGGGTTCTGCTCCAAGATGGACAGCAAAGACCTGCAGCATTTTAAAATATTGAAATGTGCACAAAAATAGGCGTGCTTTCCACCTTGCCATCCATGATGTAAATAACCCCTTTTATCTATTCCTGTGTAATAAGATATAGAATATTCAGTTAAGGACATATTCAGTTTGCTGAAGAACCCGATGCCCAATTTTATTCTCTGTAAAACTCCCCTACTCTCTTCCGCCATATTTTTCTAGAGGCCAGTATGAGAACCCATGGCTTTGTTATGGATGTTCTGCTTGTGGGAAGGGGGGGGGGTGTTTCCCCTAAAGAAGAATTGCTAGATTCATTGTGAGTCAGCACTTTCCTTAATTTCAATTTCTGATGCCAGATGTGCCTAGGAAAGCACTGGGTTTAATGAACCCAATGTTTTTCTTTTTTTACTCATCATCTGGTTTGACTTAAAATGCCAAACCATGAGTGGAGACTCTGCCTTTAACCACATTTGGTATTAATTCTTGCAATAACATACACAATTCTTCTTCTGTTGTTAAAGCTTAGGCAGATTTTATTTTTGTGCTGTGCACTTACACCCCTTCATAGATTTATTCTTAGGAGAGGTACTATGGCATGGACACACATCCATGAAGTTCAGCATTTGTGAAGCTCAGCCTTTTTGATTCATTTTTGTTCTTAACAATATCATAAGATCTAAACATGGATGTTGGGCACCGAAGACCTTAACCCCTTCTCTGCCACAGCTCTTTGATCTTGTTGTGTTGAGTTTTTCCCAGTAGCATGACATGTGGCAAGACTTGTTTTCTGGAAAAAACAAGTTTCTAATCCAGTTGTAAAACTAGAATGTCGCATATAATATGAGCCAGCTCTGGACCGTACTCCCACTTTATCATCTAGCGCATGGGGGGGGGCGGTTGCATAACCTGCTGAAGTGATTGACAGAGGGGCTGAGGGTATTGGTAGTAGGTTGTCTGCTGGAGCCTAGATACCCCACTCTCCCAAGCATTCTATATAATAGATGATCATGCCCATATATACAGTATAAGTATATAATATGTAGGTTTATAAGCCTTCAGGTTTAATACCCAAGATATTGACCCAATGTTGGTTTGTCCATCTGAGGCTGCAGTGCTTGAACTTGTTACTTGTGTCTTTTTTTTTCTCTTGCTGTTGGGTACTGTATAAATCACTTGTTGTCATTTTGATCTTCTTGACATAGCCTTTTATAAGAGCTGTGACCAGATGTGGAAGCAGAGTGTCTGGACATCTGCTATATCCAGTCACCTTGCAACAAAGCACTTAAAGGAAGGGGGCCTGCTGACACTCTCTGGGGCGAATGCTGGATTATCTGCAACACCAGGTATGTATCTGGCACTGTCTCTGTGCTCTCTGCTTTATATGTTACCAACACGCAGGACTATTAAACTATAATACTGCTGAAACCTAATATTTCATTTATAATATAAACCTTGTTTTATCTTCTGCACTTTGTTATTGAAACAGCTCATTTTGTTTTCCTAAAGCAAACACCTGATGGCTCCAACATCTGCTCCGGGGTAGTTCAAACACTCAATAGATCTGTTTGCATTGCCGGCACTGTTTTTTTTTTTTTTTAAATGCAAACAGATACTGTATATTTAAAGTGTGCAAATGAATGGAGACAGGTTTTTTATTATACATGTAACGCTAATCTGGGCTATCCAAACCACAAGTAGTTAAGTCCAGCTAGTGATAGGAGCATGGGTTACATTGCGACTCACTTCAGGATCTTCGCTAAATGGAAGAATTCCTATAGGGTGTAGTAGAACTACAACTCTCAGGCTACTGTACTGCAAAATAGGAATGATTGGACGCCAGGAGGTTCTTATAGTAAAACAAAAAGGGCGATGTACAGTATTAGTCCAAGACAATGACCACAGGTTTACTCACATAGGTTGAGGTATTAGCAGATGTAACATCAAATGAGCATAGAACAGGCAGATGACATCATGAAGGTGACTCCCATAAGGCATTGTAGTCAAGCACTACATCAATTCCCTCAGGCAGATATACCTCAAAGTGGTCCGGATCCCACCCAGTGGAGTGGTCCGGGAGAAGGAGTCTAAGCCTGAGACCCTATCCACTGGGGTCCCTGCACTAAAGGCAATCTAGGAGCCTTGGGAAGCTACTCCCTGCTACAGATCCTCAATCGAGCACAAAGCTGCTTTTACTATCTAAGCTCTCTATCTCACTCTACTAGAGAGTCTATTACAGAACTATCCTGTTCTAGCTACACCCCGTTCATGGGGTTCCCTGGTCCCAGACTTAAACACTAATGGGGTTATGTAATAAAAGGCAATACGTTTGCCATGGGCAGTAACCCATAGCAACCAACCAGCAGGTAGAATTTACTGATCACCTGATTAAATGGAGGCATCTTATTGGTTGCTGTGGGTTACTGCTTCTGGGCAAACTTAGTGCCTTTATTACATATGGGGGTAACGGTGCTGTCCCTTTAGGGCAATGGCTTTACTGGGCCTTGGTGTACCCAGGCTTAATGGGAATATCCAGTAGGTAAGGACACCAGCAGCCAAAGAGGAAGATCCAACCCTTTCCCAGCACTATATTGAAGTGTGGTAGGAAGTTGTCATTACACCTCTTGGCCAATAACACTGGTTATGTAAATATGAACTAGATACATGGGCTTTTGCCCAGCAACTAGGGAAAAGGAAGGAAGGGTAGGGATTTAAAGCTATAGGAGCATAGCAAATCCTATAGGTCCCTCCATACATATTGCATTATGTTCAGATTAGATGCCTAAAATGGAAATTGGTGTATCATGGTAACATATAATTGAGCTGGAAACTGTTCTTGTTGTAACATTTACATGCTTGTGATGGCAATAATCATAAAATACATAGATACAGATGATTTTTTGCATGTTGGCATAACTATAGAGGCAGCAGACCCTGCGGTCGCCTGGAGGGGCGGTTACATGGAAAACCCTCCTCCCCAGCCATTAACTTACCTTTGGCCAGGGACGGGGGATGCAAGCTGCTCTAGCGCTGGGAGGGAGGGGGTGTGCATGAGATGGGAGTGGGCATTACAGATGGGTGGGTGAGTTGGGAAGTTCAATGCGCCAGGCCCTCTGAAGATTTTTTGCAGGGGGCCCGGCACACTGTAGTTATGCCGCTGCTTTTGCATATAGGAAAGCTGCAGTTTGGCATACTTTTCATTTATTTTTTTTAACAGTTTTATTTAACATTTTTCAAGGATTATAGAAGAGAAAAGGGGGAAGGGGTACAGTGCATGTTACTAAACTGATGTACAATACTACACCATGTCAGACTGCTCACAGTGTTCCACTAAACAATAAATAGATAGGTCACCCTATTAAAGGGGCGGTTTACCTTTGAGTTAAATTTCAGTATTATTTAGCTTTGCATTCAGCAGCTATTTAATTTGCATTATAAACAATCTGGTAGCTAGAGTCCAAATTACCCCAACAAACCATGCATCGATTTGAATAAGAGACTGGGATATGAATAGGAGAGAACCTTACTAGAAAGATGAGCAATAAAAATGCGGCAGTAATAATCAGTTCTTTTCTTTATATATTTTGATTCATTTGACGACTTCTTTTTCTTCTTTCCAGCTTTCAAATGGGGGTCACTGACTCCATTTAGAAAGCAAATACTCTGTAAGGCTACACATTTATTCTTACTGTTACATTTTTTACTCAGCTTTCTAATCAGACCCTCCCCTATTCATATTCCAGTCTCTTATTAAAACCAGTGCATGGTTGCTAGGGTAATTAGGACACTAGCAGATTGCTGAAATTACAAACTGAAGAGCTGCTGAATAAAAAGCTAAATAACTCCACAACCACAAATAATAAAAAATGAAAACCATTGCAAATTGTCTCAGAGTATCACTCTCTACATCACACTAAAAGTTAATTTAAGGCGAACAACCCTATTTAAGTGCTGTGTTCAAAATTACGCAGCCTTGTATGAAACAAGGTTCAGATTGTGTTACGTTGTACATAACTGTGTACCCCAGTCTATGAAATACACTCAATTTGGATTGTAATCTCTTGCCCCTATTCCTGCTGTTCTAGTCTATAACATGCCACTGTTTGAAATGATGCTGCTGTGCTGTGTAACACATTGTATTGGAATAACTGAGTTACTGTTTGATGTTGTATAGGAATGAGTGCTTATGGTATGTCAAAAGCAGCCGTTCACCAACTGTGCCAAAGTCTTGGTGCAGAAAAGAGTGGCATGCCAGTTAACTCAGCAGCTGTGGCCATCCTTCCGTAAGTACCCAATGTCTGGTAATTCTCTTTATTGCAAATGCTGTGTACTCAATTCTTGCTTTACACAGACACAATTGATTATACATTTGCAGAGCAGAAAAGCAATACACAGAGACAAACGATCTATATTTATGTTTATTACAAGCCTGGAATGCCTGACTGTACATTCATAGGAAGCATTTTCTTCTCTGGATTATGAGATTGCAGGGATGTGAACTGAATGTTGATCAGACTCTCCACTGAGCCTTCTAGACAATGAGATTCTGCTTCTCTACACTGTCTGTGCCATTGGATTCTGTTTTATACAAGTAGAGGAGCAGCACGTTGTACCAACCTGTACTGGCAGATTATGCATTGCTTGTTTTTTTTAACAGATTAAAACAAGGGCACTCCCTTATTTAAAATATATTAAAAGTGAACTATCTAAAAAAAAAATTTTTTATTTAAAATGTAAATTAGAATAAAGTCATGTGTTAATGTAAAGACGGGTGCATCATTTACTCTAGGTTTAGTAACACATAGCAACCAATCAAAAGTTTATAATGAAATGCACTTAGGGCAGCAAGACCCGTTCCATCTGTTATGAGAAAAAAAAGTCATGAAGGTGTTAATGCAAAGACAGGTGCAGAAATTGCTGATGTTCTAGTAACCCATAGCAACCAACTAATCAAAAGGTTATAATGAGATGCACATTTGGGGCAGCACAATCTCTTCCATCTGTTATTAGAATAAAGTTACTAGGTCTAGTAACCCATGGCAACCAATAAAAAGATTATAACAGAATGCAAACATGGGGCAGCAAGATCTGTTTCATCTGTTCTCAGCAAAAAGTAATGTGGTGATGTGGTTACAAGAAAAAACAGAAGAAAGACAGGTACAAAGATTGCTGCAGGTCTTGTAACCCATAGCATATACTCAATAGCACTAGTCTGCTGTTAGACAATTGATTGATATTATTTGCTAGACCAGGACCAAGAATATTTGCCTGTAGCCTGATAAGGAGCAAAGTACTTTTTCCCATGAATTCTCCCATAGTTCAGCAGTGAAAATAAAGCCTATCCACTGTATAATAACAGTTATAATCCCTTAAAGGAGAAGGAAAGGTCTTTTTACTTGGGCGTTCCAAAAGTAAGGCACCCCCAAGCGATTGCTTTTACTTACCTGAAACCCCGGTGCTCCTGTTAGGAG
The DNA here is from genome assembly GCF_017654675.1 of Xenopus laevis. NCBI lineage: Eukaryota > Metazoa > Chordata > Amphibia > Anura > Pipidae > Xenopus > Xenopus laevis. The sequence continues at coordinate 29,998,195 of NC_054371.1, read as the reverse complement.
AAAACTGCACCGGCCCGGGATTCTTCCAGCGAGCACCACTGAGCTTATTCTTTTGTCTCGAGGCTGCACATGTGCAGTAGCCGAACTTTAACGAAGAAGTCAGCTATTTCATTCAATTTGAAGAAAGCAGAAGGAAGACGATTGCTCTGTGGTGCTTGCTGGAATAACCCCCAGATCGATGCAGTTTTCTCCTAATAGGAGCACCAGTGCGGGGTTTCAGGTACATGCGATCACTTGGGGGTGCCTAACTTTTGGCACCCCAAGTAAAAATTACTTGTCTGCTCCTTTAATAAGCAAATCTGTATTTAGAAATCCTAATTTGGGCTCAATAAGTATTCTGTAACCCTTTCACTGTTGCCTCTAAAATATATAAATTAAGTACCTTTAAAAAAAAAATATATAAGTTAAGTGCAGCTGCAGAGATGGTGTTAGCAGGCAGCTTGTTTGTGTGTATAGAGATCACTTTAATGAGCTTATCTCTTTCCATCATAGGGTTACCTTGGATACCCCTGCCAATAGAGCGTCTATGCCTGATGCAGACTACACTTCCTGGACACCGTTAGACTTTATCGCTGAGTGAGTACACACTATCTGGTTATTATCTGTCAGCAATACAATGCAGTCTGTGTTTTTCATTATTAGCTTCCGGAAAGGATTCTTTGTTTGGGGACTGCTGAACTAATTCAGGTTACCTGTTTTAATTTGTTACCCAAGAAACAATTATTGTGCTCTGAGTGTGTCTTTATTACTAGGCACCGACATGATAAGGAGATTTTAGAAATAATAGCAAAATCTAAATTTCCTATTGATTTTAGATATCTACCATATTATCTAATGTGTGTGTGTGTGTGTGTGTGTGTGTGTGTGTGTGTGTGTGTGTGTGTGTGTGTGTGTGTGTGTGTGTGTGTGTGTGTGTGTGTGTGTGTGTGTGTGTGTATATATATATATATATATATATATATATATATATATATATATATAACTTCTAATATCCTCAACTGGGGGTACTTTATTTAATATAATACACAAATTTCAGTGAGTCATGTGACAGAAATGACATCAGAACTCACCGTTTATAACTGATGACATCAGAACTCACCGTTTATAAGGATATAATTTACAAGACTTAAAGGGGTTGTTCATCTTTGAAATAACTTTTAGTATGATGTAGAGAGTGATATACTGAGACATTTTGCAATTGGTTTTCATTTTATATTATTTGCGTTTTTTGAGTTATTTAGCTTTTTATTCAGCAGCTCTCCTGTTTACAATTTCAGCAGTCTGGTTGCTAGGGTCCAAATTACCCTAGCAACCATGCACTGATTGGAATAAGAGACTAGAATGTGAATAGGGGAGGGTCTGAATAGAAAGATGAGTAGTAAAAAAGAAGCAATGACAATAAATGTGTAGCTTTGTTTTTTTTAGATAGAGTCAGTGACCCTCATTTGAAAGCTGAAAAGAGTCAGAAGAAGAAGGCAAATAATAAAAAAAACTATAAAAAAAAAATAATGAAGGCCACTTAAAAAAAAAGTTACCTAGAACTGGCCATTCGATAACATAGTAATGAATTTTTTAAATTTCCTTTTTGTCTGTAATAATAAAACAGTAGCTTGTGCTTGATGGGAACTAAACTGCGTTAATCCATATTGGTGGCAAACCAATTTTACTGCTTTTTTTTTTTTTCATGTAAATGTTATTTTACTGCTTTTATTAAATGTTTAAATAATAGTAGACTTAAGGTATGGTGATCCAAATTACAGTAAGATCCCTTATCTGTAAAACCACAGGTCCTAAGCATCCTGGATAATTGATGCTATACCTATTTAGGATTTATTATCCAGAATGCTTGGAACCTGGGCTTTCCTGGATTACCACACCTTTAGGGCTCTTACACATGGTCGTTTTTTAGTGCATTTACTCCTGCACTCCCCTGTGGCTGAACGGAAGAAAGCGCAAAGCAGTGTTAAACGTGCTAAATTATTTTCAAGGAGGCTGTACTCACACAGACGCATGTATGTGCCAAACGCAGGTGAAATGCAACATGCTGTGTCCCACCTGCGTTTGGAGCTTACATGCGTCTGTGTGAGTACAGCTCCTTGGCAATAATTGAGTGCGTTTACTCCTGCGCTCCCCTCGTGTGTACGAGCCCTAAGTCTGCTAAAAATCATTTAAACATTAAATAATCCCAATAGGATTGTTTTGCTACCAATATGGATTTATGCATCTTAGTTTGGATCAAGTACAAGCTACTGTTTTATTATTACAGAGAAAATGAAAAAAAAAATAGAATTATATGCTATGAGAGATGGAGTTTCTGTAATTAGGAGATTTACAGAAATTCTGTTTCTGGATAAGAGATGCCATAGCTGTATCTGTCATGGAGCCAGTAGAAGAGGCGTGCCCCCTCTACTTTAGATATGCCTCTGGATCTGGGCTGGGGGCATGTAATGGACACCCATTTACTACTGAAGCAACCACCCAATTCAATGGCTCATTGGTCTCTATTAAAGGAAATATATAGGATACATTTAAAAAAACCAAATTTTGCAATTATAAGTAATAAAGGCAGTTGCTTTACATGGTGCTAAAAATGTATATTATCGTTAAAAATAGCCCCATTATTGGAGTTCCCTATAGATGTCCACTGGTAGGGCCACCATCAGGGGGGACAAGTGTCCTGGGCCCGGGCATGAAGGGGGGCCCGGCAGTGCTGCAGTTTAGAAAGATCCAGGCCCCCCTCCTTGCCAGCGCCGAAGATCTGCATACAGCTGAACAGTGGAAAATGTGGAAGTGCCGAACAGCCGAACTCCTGAAGCAGCGAAAAGACCCGAAGCCACGGAAATAGCCGAGGCCCGAAGCGACGAAAAGACCCGAAGTCACGAAAATATCCTAGCTCCCAAAGCTGCAAAAAGACCCGAAGTCACGGAAATAGCCGAAGCTGAAGTCCCGAAGTGGCGAAAAGACGCAAAGTCACGAAAACAGCCGGAATTGAAGTCCTGAAGCGGCGAAAAGATCCAAAGTCACGAAAGGAGGCGAAGTTCTGAAGCCACAAGTTCAATTCTACTGAACACCAATTTGTGTTTTTTTAATCCCCTGGCCACCAATGTATTATTTTAATATTCTATAGGCCCCTTTTTTTGGGGCCCCAATTTTTTTCAACTTGTAAGGGGGGCCCTAGCGCCAATGTTTTTTTTAAAAATATTTTTTTGGGGCCCCAATTCTTTTTAACTTGTAAGGGGGGCCCTGGCGCCAATGCTTTTTTTAAAAAAACTTTTATGGGCGGCCCTGGCGCCAATGTTTTTTTTTTTTTTAAACTTATAAGGGGGCCCTGACCATCAATAGCTTTTTATAACTTGTGTGGGTTACTTTTTAGTGCTGATGTCTGTGTGGTCTTTTAACTGTGATGTGTAGTGCGCGGGGTCTGGGACGGGGCTTGGGGTACAGGGCCCTGTGATTTCTAATGGCGGCCCTGTCTACTGGTCCCTGTTTCAAATGAGGGGTGGGTGTGTTCTTACAGTCCCTGCAGAAGCCCAGTAGGAGGGGGACAGCCAATCACAGGCCTGCAGTCACACAAGCAAAGACAGGCTTCAGTTCCCCATCAGGTCTGCCTAGCTGCTGGTTTCTATCCTACAGTGCAGTGTGCTGAATGATGCCTGATTCTCTGCACAGCTTGGGAAAGGAGGCAGCAGGATAGGGGAAGGACGGGATTATTAGGGTTTTTGCAGAAATAATCCTACATTAAAAAGTAGCTGTATCTTCCAGCATTTAATTGCTCACTTATACTACTGTCTACTGGAAAATACAAACACAGCCACAAAAAATACAACATTGGGGTACATTGTGACACCTCCATTTCCACTTTTCATTATTAATATCACAATGAAACTTACTGACACAGATTTCGCTTTTTTCCCCCAACACAGAACCTTTTACAACTGGATCAACGGACAAAACAGACCACAGTCCGGGAGTCTCATTGAAGTGAAAACACAGAAAGGGATAACGGAACTGGTTCCAGCTCATCTATAAGATTGCAATCGTTTTAACCCCATGTGGGAGCCCTCAGTATTGTATCTCAGCCCATGGTATCTGTTGGTTTGATAGCTGCCTTCCCTTGTTTCATGTACGGATACTCTGTATTTCATTAAATAGCTGTAACATTATTATAAACCCAAAATGCCTTCTGACTCTTTTCTACTCGTGTGTCTGTGTGAAGCCACTCATGCAAAAAAGGGGTTATTTGTTTCACACCAGCGTTTATTTTTAAGGGGAAATGAGGAAACATGATTTTTTTTTTTTAACAGGAATTAATTACAGGTATGGAACCTGTTATCCAGAATGCTCAGGGCTCTTTTCATAATCTTCATACTTTAATTCTTCTAGAAAATAATTTAAAAATTAATTAAACCCAATAGGCTGGTTTTGCCTCCAATAAGGATAAATTATATTGTAGTTTGGATCAAGTTCGGGTATGGCATCTGTTATCTGGAAACCTATTATCCAGAAAGCTCAGAATTATGGGAAGGTTGTCTCCCATAGATTTAATTTTATTTCAATAATCCAGATTTTTAAAAAATTATTTCCTTTTTATCCGTAATAATAAAACAGTAGCTTGTACTTGATCCCAACTAAAATATGATTTATCCTTATTGGAAGCAAAACCAGCCTATTGGGTTTATTTAATGTTTAGTGAAAAAAGGGAAGAATCAACTAATCAATTAAAATAATCCCCTTGCTCCACAGACACCCAAGGAGTTGTGAACAAACTTAATTAAAAAAGAAGAAGAAAGAAAAACCCATTTGTACTTAGGAATTTTTATTGTTTTCATTAACCAATTCTCGAAACCTCAAACGTGATATCTTCTAGATTCAAGATCGATTACTAAATTATAGTCACTTCCTTATACAACCCAATGAATTTTAACCTCCACTTCTTCTTATTTAATGTTTTACATGATTTTCTAGTAGACTTAAGGTATGAAGATCCAAATTATGGAAAGTTAGTTATCCAGAAAACCCCCATTCCAGAGCAATCTGGATATCAGGTCCCATACCTGTACAAGGTACTGTTTTATTACTAGAGAGAAAAGGGAAATCATTTTTAAAAATGTGAGTTATTTGATTAAAATAGAGTGTATTGGAAATGGCCTTCCTGTAATTCGGGGCTATCTGGATAATGGTTTCCGGATAACCGATCCCATACCTGGCATCCTCCTCAAGAATAATCCTGTGCACTGTATTGAAAGCTGAGAGCCAATCTATTTTTTTTGACAATTAACTTTAAAAATCTGGATTAATCGAGCCCTGTAAATTAATGTCAGTATCTACCCATCAGTTGATATAAAACGGTCTTTTTCATCCTGGCCTTAGAACAATAGACAGGGAATAAGATAACAGCTCCCCTAACAAAGATTCAGCTCTCTGAAACAATAGGACTTCTATATATCTATGCGGCTTCCACTGCTTCAGGCCAATAGCAGGAGCTGGTGGGGAAATAGTCCTGTATTTTAGCGAGTTAAAAACTGCTGATGTTGCCTCCCATTCACTTGAAGATCTACAGCATATTGGGGGTATGTGACTTTTTACTGCTGTCCAGAGAAAACCAGTGAAGGCCCCGGTCTGCCTGTCATGGCTTCTAAAAATATAAAATGAAATGCACTTTGGCTTAGGGTAGGACTACGCGGACGTTTTTGGCGCAATCAGATACACGCAGCGACAAAATGCTGGCGTCAAATAGCATGCAACGGAAATAAGGTAAGTGAAAGCATTGTGGGATGGTGTCGCAGCGTTGATCCGGCACGACACAACTGTCGGATGCAGACGCTGCGACTTCATCCGACATTTCCATTACTTATCTTATTTCCGTTGCATGTGATTTGACGCCGAGGTTTTGTCGCAGCATGTCGGATCGCATTAAAAATGTCCGTGTAGTCCTACCCTAAGGCGTGAGGTTTCAGGCATTTCTCATAAGCTTTTAAATGATGGTACAGTGACTTCCATGCACAATAAACTCACATCCTAAGTTTATTAAATACAGTGAGAGGCAATGGCTCCTGACACCCCAGACATCCACCCTTTATTGAAAGGCACGCAGTCAATTTCATTTATTGACATTACTATCATGTACAGGTATGGGACCTGTTATCCAGAATGCTCAGGACATGGGGTTTTCCGATAAGGGGTCTTATCACCATAAAGTAAGTTTTCTATAAATCATTTAAACATTAATTAAACCCAATAAGCTGGTTTTGTGTCGAACAAGGATTTATTATTTCTTAGTTGGGATCAAGTACAAGCTACTGTTTTATTATTACAGAGAAAAAGGTAATCATTTTAAAAAATGTGAATTATTTGATTACAATGTGGGGGTTGGCGTTTCTGTAATAGGTTTCCGGATAACACCTGTATTTATAAAGCACCAACATATTCCTCAGTGCTGTACTATAAAATGGGTATATGCACTGAACATACATCTTTACACAAAGCAGCCAATAGTGATACAAGTGTTAAATAGGGCCCTGCCCAAAAAGCTTAGTTACTTTTCTTAAAGAGCTAGGGGTAGCATCAGGGGGTGCTTCTCTTCAGCAGGGATACCAATCAATGTGACATCGGAGTGGCTCAAGAACAAAAAGATGGATGTAATGCAATGACCCAATCACAGCTGTAACCCTGTAGCCCATTGTAAAGACCAAGGTGCACAATCATCATCCAACCAACCTAAATACGATTTATTATTATTGTTTAATTACATGTGACTTGTAGGATGCGATCTGTTGTTCCGACACCATCCAACAAAACCTACCATGTAGTTTAGCCTTTAAGGATCATTTTTATAACCTAATACTGTGGGACCACATTGAAGATAAAATGTGAACTACATTACATTTTATACCACTAGGTGTCACAATCATTCTACTATAATGAGAAGAAATAGAAAAGGAAAATAATTAGGAGCAAAAGCATGTACCAAGTATTTTAAAATAGAAATGTTAACCTTCATCAGATTTTAAACATTTGTTGCCTTGTCAACATCAGTTAGATTCTGTGTACTCCCCACTGCTTTAAGCATCTTTCTCCATAGTTCCTAATTAAACAAAACTCTAGAAGTGAACTAGAAAAAAATGTGTGGATAGGTGTCCACCGTCTTGTAATAAAAACAATAAGCTAATGAGCTTAAGTTAAAAACGTGTCTGTCTGATCACAGGTCAGATTCAATCATATTAAAGGAGAACTAAACCCCCCTCCTTGCTTTCTCTCCATAGTAGCTTAGTTGAAAACGTGTCCCCTGCATTAACGTTGGCATATTCATACAGAGAAGCGCAGCAGAGCTCTTTGGAGCCATCTTCAGTATCTTTGGATTATTTTCATTTGGCAATCTTCTGAGCTTCTGGGCATGTGCAGTAGGCACGAATACCAGACTGGCCCCAACTGCGCATGTGCGAAAAAACTCTTGTGTTGGCGCTCACTTCCGCGAGGAATTGGCGCCCAATACTATACTACTACTATACACTAATATGCCACTGTTTTTGCCTTTTTCATTAAAAGCTACTATGGAGGGAGAAAGCAGGGAGGGGGCCAATGGAGGGAAGGGGATGGAGATGTTTGATTAACGTGGGTTTAGTTCTCCTTTCAATACCCAGGTGCTTGGAAGGACATTTTATAAGACTGTGATGGTGAGCCCAAGGCACCAAAGGGATAGTTAAGCGGCCAATTCGGACCAATCAGATTGAATTGGTAGTTTATAGTGTACAAGGCCTACAACTTATATCTGATGAAAAATCAGATGTTAATTGGACAGGTATGAAAATCTTGTTGGGTGAGGTCCACATTGGAAAGATTAGCTCTCTTGCCAGTATGACCAGTTTAAGGATTAATGCTCTTCATGGAATGGCCATCAAGGGGATACGGGGGTGAAGGCACAATTTGCAAGTCACAATAGGGGCTTTCAAGGAGCTGGCAGATCATTTACAGAGTTTTAACATGATAAGGGACATTGCCTGGCAGATTAGAGTTGTGACAGTTGTGCATTTGAAGGACATTTTTTTTATTTGGGCCTCTGATGAAGTGCCAGAAAGAGGCATGAAACGCGTCAGGTGACCTAACATGTCATAGGGTAGGAGTACATCTGAAATAGATGCCTGTTTGTTGTTTTATGACCAAATAAAGCTGGAATTTTAAGCCATATGTGTGGATTGGTTTCCTCAAATTACCTTATCCCCCACATGTGATGTCTGCTGGAGTGGAGACCAGCATGAGGGAGCCAGCACAACATTGGGAGTGGACATAGTGGAGAAGTAGCCAAGACACGGGCATGTGAGTTTTCTTTTTTCGCCTCATTTTAATTAAGGCATAGAGGAGTGGCAGACAATATTTGATTGACAGCTGAGATTTTTAAAAGAGTTTACAACAGCTATGAATGCTTTAATAAAAAATAGAAATTGGATTTCATGTTTAACGCGAAAAAGGACTTTTATTATACAGCTTTTTATGTCTGGGTGACAGGTCCACTTTAAGGGATTGGGCCTCCTGCTGTTCATTCATTCAGTTCTTATGTGCAACGATTCCATTAGCAGCCAGACCCCACAAAAGGGGCGGGGCAAATATAATTTAAAGTAGGATTAGGTTAGACTAACGAGCGCAGCAAGTTTAGGTTGCCATAGAAACATCACATCTTGGAATATGATGTATACGGCTCAGACATGAGGTTTACAGTCTTTTTTTCCCCCTCTGTCTTGTTTAAAGACATTCTCTGCCTAATTATGTAGGAAATGCAGTTCGCTTGGTTATTAAAGTGTGTGTGGGGGGGGGATAAGAAATAAAAAGTAGAGTGATTCTGTGTGTTTGGGTGCAATTTATTCCAGACGTTACAATAGTTATGATGCTGTAAAACTTTGAAAAGTAAACTGTCGAGCAAACATTTTCAGTCACATCCTGGAGATTGCTGCATCTGCTTTCTGATTTATGTGTGTCACATTAAATTCCTTTATACAAGTCTTATCTGCTTGCATGTCACAGTGCCGACTCCCCGAACGCTGCTTCTTTCCCCGGCTTGTTAATAGATTTTGTGACACGCAGAAGGTATATGCTTATAGAGACTGTTTCACTTTGCAACGTTTGGTGGAAAAATAAGCAGAAGCAGTTGGGTGGTCAGGCCAGCAGTAAGATGATTTCATATATATTACTATTTTATATAAATAAAGACCCCTATTAAAATAGACCCCTACCAAAACACTGCCATTTACTTGTACTACCATTCCATCCCTCTGGCTCATACGAGGCACTGCACTCACACACTAACTAAGGGTGCACATACATGCTAGGTTACTCCAGCCAATAAATGGACAGAGGCAATATATAAAAGGGCATTGTTTACTGATATGTACATGCAAATTAAATAGCATTCTTTAGGTTACATGAAACAATTACTGTACGTGTTAAAGGAAAAGGACTGTTATTATATTCTGGACCCTGTATAAGTACAGAAAAGGTTAACGGAAACTTTTATAGCCTAATTGTGAATTTAGTTGGGTATACTTTTCCATAAAATAATCATTCACATTACTGTCACAATATAATGTTTTATACAGTATACACAATTTGGAATCAGTATTGTATGGGGCAGGAAACTAGTTATCTCTCTGTTAATACCCATGTTTCACTGCAACCTGTTCCCTAGTCACCCCCATGCCATTTTCTTTTTTTTAGTGTACCTCATTCTCCAATCTCCATTCCTCACTTAGATTTTTACAGTAACATACCTGCATCATCTTTGTCCCACACAGCTTGCCGTACTGCTTGTTTCCTCTTTAAAGTCTAAAGGAAAACGATACCCCCAAAATGAACACTTAAGCAACAGATAGTTTATACCAAATTAAGTGGCATATTAAAGAATTTTATCAAACTGGAATATATATTTAAGTAAATCTTGCCCTTGCCCCTTCTCCATCACAGACTGCCCTCTTTTCTTGTCAGCCCCCTGCCAGTAAGTACTTTCTAAAAAGGTGGCAACCCTAGTTGAGGGGATGGGCCAATGACAAAATCCAGGGGTCATGGCATAAGGGCTTGAGGATTGACTGTCCAGAACAAGAACTAACTGGTGGTAAATGCAGAAATCTAAGTCCAATTGAGGGACACTGTGAAAGAAAGGTAAAATGGCAGTGGGATGCTGCAATTTTACTTTTGGGGCATAGAATTTCTTTGAATTTCTATGATTTACTTTTGGGTGGCTTTTTAGACCAAATCCCAGTGAAATGGTAGTTTGATGTAGCGTTGCCCATATCCTGAACAGAGTATGGGACCTATTATTGTAACCTAGGGTTTTCCAGACAAGGGGTTTCCAGACAAAGGGTCTTTCCATAATTTAGATCACATATCTTAAGTCTACTAAAAAATTATTTAAACATCAAATAAACCCATTAGGCTGGTTTTGCTTCCAATAAGGATTAATTATATCTTAGTTGGGATCAAGTACAAGCTACTGTTTTATTATTACAGAGAAAAAGGAAAAAACATTTGAATTATTTAAATAAATTGGAGTCTATGGGAGATGGCCTTCCCTTAATTCGGAGCTTTCTGGATAAAGGGTCTGCGGATAACAGATCTCGTACATGTAGATATATTTAAAATGCTTTAATTTCTAGTGAACGCTTCTCTTCTGCACAGCCATAGCCATTAGAGTGCCTCACAAGATGGTAGAATCAAAACACTATGAAATGAATGTCGCCAAGGGAAGCCTTGACATTGGTAAGAGATATTTTCATATTGGTATGGCACAAATACCAACAAGGTTGGTTCTCATTCACTCGCAAACCCACAGATGTTAATATGTAAGTGCACGCAAAGGTATTCTATATTATTCTTGCTTTCTTTCTCAAACCCCGCATTTCTGTTTATTTCACATACATTTCCATTATGTAAAAATAAACTCTGACGCCTGGAGATTATTATGTACTCAGTGGGAAACATTATTTACAGTGAGTGAAGGCCATCCTGTAGTGACAATTGTGTCTGACAATAGAGTAGTGTGTGGAGGCTAATAGATATAGTATGGCATCTTGTACGGTAATCCATCAAGTAACGCTATGGAAAATGTGACCGTGCTTCGATAACTATTCCTTAAAGGGACAGAAACTCATAAAAAGGGACAAAGCTTTATACATATTTATGGATAATCTGTCCCTCATCTGAGTATAAAAATATTCTCAACAATTTTAACCATTTATTTGTTATTTGTTATGAATAGAACCCTGTGTTGTTCTGCCAATGCATAAATGTTTTGGGTATAATATAAACCTATTGGTGCACATTTACTTAGCTCGAGTGAAGGATTAGAATAAAAAATACTTTGAATTTCAAAGTATTTTTTTGGCTACTTCGACCATCGAATTGGCTACTTCGACCTTCGACTACGACTTCGAATCGAACGATTCGAACTAAAAATCGTTCGACTATTCGACCATTAGATAGTCGAAGGACTGTCTCTTTAAAAAAAACTTCGACCACCTGCTTCGCCACCTAAAACCCACCGAGCATCAATGTTAGCCTATGGGGAAGGTACTGATCGAAGGAAAATCGTTCGATCGATGGATTAAAATCCTTCGAATCGTTCGAACGATTATTCTTTTGATCGAACGAATATTGGGCTAAATCCTTTGACTTCAATATTCGAAGGATTTAACTTTGACGGTCGAATATCGAGGGTTAATTAACCCTCGATATTCGACCCTAAGTACATGTGCCCCATAGTATAGTGATCCCCAACCAGTGGCTCATGGGCAACATGTTGCTCAACAACCCTTTGGATGTTCCTCCCAGTAGCCTCAAAGCAGGTGCTTAATTTTGAATTCTAGAATAAAGAGAGAAGACGCACACCCTTAAATCAAAATGAGGGGTGCTTATCCATATGGGACTCCACTTAAGGGTCTCCAAGTAAAGCTGTAAATATTCAGAGTAATGGATAGCACACCCAATTTAGAAAAAATAAGTAAATTTATTACAAAAAAGGAAAAAAATCACAACAAAAAAATAATAAAAATTATACAAAAAGATATTGGTGAGCCCAACGCATTTTCGACCTTAAGGGTCTTCCTCAGGGGCACAAAAAATAAAAACAATAAAAACAATTGTGAATTTGGCCAATAGTGATTCAACTATAGATACTTACTATGCAAATATAATGGGCCATTACAGGTGTTTTTTTCCCCTGGAGGAGGTTTTTTTAATACAATACAGGTATTTTCAAGTAGCAGCTGCATGTTACATTTTTACAACTTTTACATTACAACTTTTACATTTATTAAATAAACCATTTTTTTCAAACTGTCATCTGTCGATCAGATGGTGAAGTGTATTTGGTCGCTGTTTTCTTACACAGCATGATAAATAGGCCCTACAGCGTGAAACTAATGCATTTAGATTAGCACTCCATTCATAAATGATACCCAAAAGGTATATATATGGAATAAAGATACCCAATCTGTCTACTCACCCACATCTACTTAAAACTACTTGGGAAGTTCGAAGGATACACATATATCTTAAGGGGGAGGGGCTTCTTTTGCCTAGAATATGTGTTAAAGCTCAATCTATTAAAATCACTGGAAATCATGTCTCTCTACATGCAGAATTTGTGCAAAAGGCAGTTATTTTGTTAGATTTTGTTTGTATTGGAATCAGTTATTTGAATGAGCTCTAATTCATCTGCTAGGAAAGGAAGCCCCCCTATAAGATATATTGGATCTAACTGTCAATGATTATCTGACACCAACCCCTGCATGAAGACAGAATAATAAGAAACAGATGCTGAGATAGGAATAGTGAAGATAAACTTACAGTGATAATATATACAGTGATTGATTGTATTTAGAAAGTTTCTTATTTCACTATGCTGAAGTTTATATTAAATTTTCATTTTCACAATAGTTCCCCTTTAACTTTCAAGACTAAGCCCCAATAAAAAGTAAGAAAGTGAGTTCAGGTTTGCAGACAATGGGGTTATGTAATAAAAGGCACTATGTTGGCCCAGGAGCAGTAACCTATAGTGACCAATCAGCTAGTAGCATTTATTGGTCACCTGTTTAAAAGCAAACATCTTATTGGTTGCTATGGGTTACTGCACCTGGGCAAACTTAGTGCCTTTCATTACATATGGGGGGAATGAACATGACCAAGTTCAGAACTCTGTCTGGCAAGTGTTATAGTGGTTAAAAGGTCCAGAATGCACCTGGCTGAGTTCTGTGTAGGGGTATTTTACAATGGGCCAGTTCTATTCTGTTTGGAAACATTTACTAAATACTGTAAACCATTTTTTTTACAAAGTGTCGTCTGTCGATCAGATGGTGATGTGTGGTGTATTTGGTTGGTGTTTTCTTATACAGAATAATAAATAGACCCTACAGAGTGAAACTGATGCATTTAGATTAGCCCTCCATTCATAAATGATACCCAAGAGTGAAACTGAACGATGCATTAAGGTATTTTGAGATATTTTTAAGATCCACAGCACTACTTTGCTATATGGCTTTTCTTTCCTTTTGTGCTGGAACCAGCCTAGTGGCCACCTTTCCAGGTTTACTGTCCCCCTCTAATACACTGACAGTGAACTATATAGCATAAGCAGTGTAGATACACTGAATATACAAAAACACAACTGATATGATGATACATTGAAACTACTAGCATTGTCAGATTGTCGTGCATGTATATTGCAGGACCAATGTACCCATATACAGTATATAGAAGACATCCTTGGTTATTTGAATTTCAGATTCAAAAATATATCCAAGAATACCAACGTGAGCAGAGAACCTAGCATATAGCCGCTCTTTATACACACACATCTCCCACTCAAGAGGATCCGTTTCTAGGCACATGCTATTTTAATAACAATGTATCCTGTTTGAAAGTAGATTGTGCATAGCAACCAGTGATTCTATACGTCTCCCGAAATGTGCCCAAGGCTAAGCACAAATTAGGTAGGCTTCTGTGGGATTCGTGCCTTTTTATTTTGTTCTGCTATGTGTTTGGAATATTTGCTAAAGTACCATCAGAATAAAGAGCGTTGGTTTAATAATTACTATTAGCACTGCATCTAAAATCCGCAACAGGATTCAGCGAGTTGGGCAATTCTCTAAATGCACGGGGTGGGCGGCAAATTAACAAATATGAAAAGGTGAGGAAGAAAACATTTTTACTAATATTTTGAAAAGCAAAAGTTTGTGTGAAAAATTGCTAAAAAGATGAAAAATCTGAATGCAAGGATTTATCACATGGTCTTCGATTTCACAGTATAAAGGGTAATTTAATGTGTATTGACGCTATTCAATAAAAAGATAAGAAGCCTGCAGGTGTATGTGCAGTTGGGGATAGTCAGGAATCAGATTTAACTGCCTATGTGACTGCAGGCTTTGTGTCGGCAAACAGACCCGAAGAGGATATGAATGGACAGAAGGCAGAGCCAAGAGACTCCAAAGATGAGCTCAGGATTCCAAATAGGAGTGCTAATATAGGTAATACACTGTGCGGGGAGGAAGTGGTAAAGGGGCAGTTTGAGGGCAGTTGAAAGGGCTGTTATATCTTGGGGTTTAGTTCTCCTTTAATGGAGTGTTAATTGACCTTTTTTCAGCGATCTTGCTTGGATTGATCAAGTACACATTATCCATTTCTACAGTGATTGTACTGGCGCAGCTGGGGTTAGTATGCTGATTATTCATTTTCTGTAGTAATTATATTGGTATATCTAGGGTTAACATGCCCATTCACCTTTGAGTTAACTTTTAGTATGATGTAGAGAGTGATAATCTGATACAATTTGCAATTGTTTTTCATTTATTATTTGTGTTTATTTTTTAATTATTTAGCTTTGAATTCAGCAAACATGATTGATTTGCATAAGAGACTGGAATATGAATAGGAGAGGGCCTGTGTAGAAAAATGATTTATCAAAAGTAGCAATAACAATACATTTGTAGCCTTACAGAACATTTGCTTTTAAATGGGGCCAGTGACTCCCATTTGTAACCTGGAAAGTGTCAGAAGGTGGTAAGAAATTTAAAAACGATAAAAAAGAAAAAATGACAACCAATTTAAAAGTTGCTTAGATGTACTAAAAGTTAATTTAAAGGTGAACCACCCCATTTAAGGATTATATTGGCACGTCTGGGGTTAATAATCCCATTATCCATTTTCTGTATTAATCTCTAGTTTTTCCACCACACAGGAACACATGACTTTTCCATGTTGCTTATACCCACCTCCAAACCCAGGTGAGAATTTGCTTGCTGTGCCCAGGGCCGGAACTAGGGGTAGGCAGAGAAGGCACGTGCCTAGGGCACAAAGCTGGGGGGTTGCCAGGCACGTACTATCTCTGCTGCCTGCCAACCCCTAGTCTGGTTCCCTCTCTCCTCTCTGGACTGTCGGCTTGCGATTGCAGGTCCATTCGCGCACACGAGCCATTGTCAGTTCACGCATGTGCGCACCAAGTTGGCGCTGCGGCCAGCCAGGTTGTCTAGGGCGTCTGGCCGGCTTGGCCCGGCTCTGGTTGTGCCTCACCTGCATTTGCTGGATTCGGTATAGGAGAACTGTATAGGCAAAAAGCACTGATCTAAGTCTTCCACCTCACCTTTTCTTTTTCTCATTCCTATTTACCATGACACAGCTGACTGTTCCATAAATGTACTGTAAACCATAGTGGATTATTTAGTAAACAAATCATTTTCCCCTGTCACCCATAGCACTCTTTTCAATTGTAGATGAAATGTTGTTACATTTAGTAAAACCCCCTGAGTTTAAACTGAATTTGCCGGCTTGTGATAAAAAGATGAAAAAGAAATCAGAAATAAAAATGCAACCGCTGCTCTCTAAACAGGGTAAATTGACAGTAAATGAAATAGCTAATTAAACATTTATAACACTAGAGAGGACACACAATGGCACTCAAATAATTCTTCTAAAAGTCAAGTAATCCTCAAAACCGGATTACTGCAATTTATTATGGTCTCCCAGTAAAAGAACTGCACCGATTACAGTTGGCATAAAACTGGAAGAACTTCTGGTTTCTACTACCCACGTCTTCTCTCCATTCTTCAGGAAGACTCAAGGTACCCAAAATCTCACCCAGAATCTGGGTTCTTTAGATTTTGTGCTTTCTGTCAAGTAATACCTACAATATGGAACTCTCTTCCATATAGGGTTGCCACATGTCCGGTTTTAACCCGGACAGCCTGGTATTTTGAAGGGCTGCCCGGGTCAAAACTTCCTGCCCAGTTTTCCAAATAAGTAAAACTGGGCAGGTTTTCCCCATGATTGACAAGCCGATCAACCAATTGCCGATCGCTGCGTCTCACGGGGAAACTCAGAATAGGAAGGAAACACAATTATGCCTCTTTATATGTCCCTGGTAAGGCCTCACTTGGAGTATGCAGTACAGTTTTGGACTCCAGTCCTTAAAGGAGAATTCAACCCTTTAGCAAAAAAAACCCCACCCCACTTAGACCCCTCTCCCTCCTCCTCCAGCCTAATCGCCGCCCTGTGGAAATGCCCCTAATTTTATATTTACCCCTCAGCGCAGATTGAGGCATGTGAGTTCCAAACAGCCATCTTCCAGGCCTTAGGTAAGCTGAGATGGAGACAGACGAAGCGGCGCAAGCGCAGTTGGAGCAATTTACCGGCTTGCGACAACTGCGCATGTGCCGAAATAGACGGAAATTGCTGAAACGCCAGAAGACACAAAGACCCATAAAATGGCTGCAGTGAACTCTGATGCCTGTATCTGCGCCGAGGGGTAAGTAAAAAGTTAGGGGCATTTCCCGGGGGGCAGTTAGGCTGGGGGAGGAGGGAGGAGGTTCTACGTGGGGTCTGGGGTTCAGGTTTTTTTGCTAAAGGGTTGAATTCTCCTTTTGAGAGGGAAATAAATGAGCTGAAGAGACGTGCAACTAAACTGCTAAAAGGGAATGGAACAGATAAACTATAAGGGTAGACTGTCATTTTGTTGAAATGGTGTGTCTGGCCCATGGGGCTGCCATAAAAGGTGGCAGCCTAGGTTTGCTCAGGTCCCCCCACCCCAGCCAAGAATCCCTCACCCCAGACAAGCTGCAGCCGAAATCAAACCCAACGCCAACCTGCCGCATGTTTTGACTTGCCTTAACTTTAAGTGGCCAGGCACCCATAGTGTCTAGTGTCCAGCAGAGAGCAGGCCTGGATCGATGGGAGGCCCACAAGGGCTGGGGCTCACCAGGTTTTTTTTCCCAGTGCCTAGTCTGAATTTGACTGTCAAGGTTGGGGTTGTCTTCTCTAGAGAAAGGGCAATATGGATTCTGCGGAAGAGGAAAATTTTTTTTATAAAAATTATACCCTTTTTTTTTGTTCCAGAAGTATGAAACATACGTTGTATTATCTATACCAAAAATGTTAATTCCCCCTTATTGAGTTAACTGGCTGTCTCTGTACTCTGCCTCCAGAATGCTTTACCTGTTCAAGGTGAGCTTACTCGATGGATGTACAGTATGTAGGCAAATATGATTTGACATTCTGTTTGTCTATTAAAGGGGTGGTTCGCCTTTAAATTAACTTTTAGTATGTTATAGACCAATTCTAAGCAACATTTTCATTGGGTTTTTTTTATAGTTTTTTTTTTATTATTTGCCTCTTTCTTCTGACTCTTTCCAGCTTTGAAATGGGGGTCAATGACCCCATTCAAAAACAAATGCAAATGTATTGCTAATCAGGGCCGGAACTAGGGGTAGGCAGAGTAGGCACGTGCCTAGGGCGCAAAGCTAGGGGGACGCCATCTTACCTTACCTGCCATCTACCCCTAGTCCAGTCCCCTCTCTCCTTGCCATTTCGCGCTTCCGTGCGCTCGTTGAAGCGTGTAAACTTAAATTCATGCATGTACGCATTGATGCGTGCGAGCGTCATTTTGTGCATGCGCACTAGCGTTGATTTACACATGCGCACTCCCAGCTGGCGCACTCCCAGCCGGGCGCCTGGCGGGTCTGGCCCGGCTCTGTTGATAATACTACTTTTAATTACTTCTCGTTCTGTGCAGGCCTCTCTCCGATTTATATGTCTCTTATTCAAATCAATGCATGATTGCTAGGGTAATTTGGAATTGCAAACTGGAGAGCTGCTGAATAAAAAGCTAAATAGCTCAAAATCCACAAGTAAATAGGAAATAATCTATGTGAAATTATATTTATATGAATAAATTCTAATGAAGGGAAAGGAATTCCTTATAAGCAAGATATAATCGCTGTGCATTGGATTGACTAACGTTCAGTACTCATGGCTCCTGAAGATGGCAGCAGCAAGTCAAAAATGTTAAGAGGAGGCTGCGGCAATGTGCACTTTTTTAATGACACTGTATAACTAGGGTTGGCACCTTTTCTAGAGAAAAACACCAGACTCACTGAGTGTTTTCTTCTTTATTATTAACAATGGAATCAAGCATCATTTGTACTGGCCCGGTGGCAACCTGATGTGTAACTTCAGTGCAGAATACATGATTTGAGGATTGCCTCTTAAAATTCTGTCCCTTTTGAAAGGGAATAGAAGCAGCTATGTAATAGTTGACTTAATATATTATCTCCTATTGTTCTGAAATCTTTTGCTTGGTTGGCATTTAGCTGGCAACATCAAATGATTTCAATATATACAGGTATGGGATCTGTTATCCAGAAACCCTTTATGCAGTAAGCTCTGAATTACAGGAAGGCCATCTCCCATAGACTTCCAAATATTCCAATTTTTATCATTTCTGTAAAGTGCTACAGAATATCAGTAAAGGATAATAATTGAGCAAAGGCTATATAATAATTCAAATATAGGGTAATAATAATAATCAATAAACACCTCTTGCCCTGTGCTAATTCTGCTACTGTACCATATTGATAAATAAAAACACTAAACTGTTACATGTATATTTCTATCATTTTTCTTATGTGGAAACGAGTTATTCAGAAAGCTCAGAATTTAAGCAAATAGTTCAACATTTTTTAACATGAATTCCTTTTTCTCTATAATAAGAAAACAGTAGCTTGTACTTGAATGTAATTAAGGTGCAAGAATTTATATTGGTGGCAAAACAACCCTATTGGGTGCATTCCATGTTTAAAGGATAATTAGAAGATTAACCACATGGTGATCCAAATTACAGAAAGATCCCTTATCCAACCCCCCCGTGCATTCCAGATACTGTACATGATTTAGGCTAATTTTATCCTATATACATTTACATTTACAATAATATACATTCCAGTGCTAGTTGTTAAAAAAATAATATTTAATAATAATATTTATTTATTTATGTATCAAATATCTCATTAAAATATTTGATTTGCTTTTCAGCAGTGGTTCCTGCTTGTATTTTTTTTTTTTTGGCTTGCAAGTCTAATAAATAAATATAAAATGCAGGTAATGAATAGCGTTTAAACAAGCCGGTTGAGTTCATAATTAAGCACGTCTCTTTTCTCTCGCTGTGCTTATTACTGCGCCTCGCCAAATGCGCCGGCATCTGCTGTTCGACACTGTGGGATTTTGTGAGACTTGGAACAAGTTTAAGAGATCTGTGTGAGATAACGCGGACGGAATCCTGAGCTGCCTTTAGTATTTTGCTAAATGTTACACAATGCAAAACCGGCCGGCATTTAACCTCCTGAAACCTCGTTTTATATTTCAGGTGCACAATTGAACAGTCCGATAGGCTCCATCCAGCCGTGTGCAATATTGTAACAAGCTTTTATTTGTTGTAGTGCACATGATTGAGTGAGGCTTATCTGTCGCATGAAACCAGCATACTAGGCCTTTCTTTGTTTTGCAGTTCCTGCTGGTTCATGAAGGAGCAGACCTGTGACAAATGCAACAATGCAGAAAGCCAGGCTGATCTGCATCTGATTTATGTCACAGCCAATGCTCTTTCACTGCCTGTTTCATATGCTAGATGATATTCCTTCCTATTTAAAAGAGCCTCTTCAAAATTACAGATTTATTCCAAACAAGTTGCCTTTATTGATAATGATTCGCTAGCAGTAATAGGAAGAACAATCTTTCCCTTGTCCTCTCCATGTCAGTACTCACCGGGACTAGCCCCTCCCCTCATGCTCCGTCAGAAGAACCCTCCCACAAACAATAAAGGTGTCACTTACACTCTCGACGGCGTCTTTTTGGTTCTTCTCCTTTGCTCCGCTCCTTTTCTAGGAGCTCGTTTTTCTTTTAGGGGGGGATTAGCTGGGACCTGCCCATAAGGCGTCCCTGGAACCGGCCTTTTCCCTGGCGAGTCAGGGTTTTTCGCCCGCCGTCTGCCTCAAAATTATGAACTCGGCGTTCCCCTGCTTCCTGGGTTACCGGCCTGCTCATAAAGCGTCCGGCTCCCATGCGACCCATGGCAGCCGCATTTGTTTTTGGAACGCAGGCGGGGATGCGGAAGTTAGCGTTCCACGATCGGAGGAGTTCATCGGAGCGGTGACGTCAGATCCGGAAATCCTTTTCTTCCGGGTTGCGGACAAGCGGCGCGCCTTGTTTGAATTGGCGTCCTAGGTCTGTGCCACGTCCGCTCTCTGCCACTGCTGTTCTCCTCCGGGTAGGACTTAGTTAGCGGACTCCAGGGGGTACCTGTAGTTATTGGGGCTGACTCAAGGGAAAGATTCCCACCTAACAGCTACCGTATTTTTTCTTTTTACTGCAGGTCCCTTCCTGGCTGGGTCCAAGCCGCATCCCCCAGAAGTCTAGTCCCCCCCCTGCTGAGGTAGAGAAAAAAAAAAAAAAAAAAGATAAATCAAGCCCACGCAAGCACTACATTGTGTAGGACCTGGGCAGGTGGGGATATTAATAACCATATGCCTCTCTGTTTTCTCCTAGCACCATGAAACCGGCCGCTAGGCGAAAGGAATCCCCCAGCCCTACGGAGGCCTCAAGCAGTCAATGCCTGGGATGCTCTGAACCAGCGCTAATGGGCAAAAGACTATGCCAGCTCTGTCTCACAGAAGCAGCAGGCACATCGATCCCGCCTTCAGATATACGGGCCTGGATCAAACAAGCTGTAGCCCAGGAATTGTCGGGTGCCTCAGCTGTCACAACCCAAGCTTCCAAAGAGGCTCATCTACCAGAAGAGGATGCCTGTGGAGACCTATTGCTTGATTCTTCCTCAGAGGAAGATTCGGAAGAGGAACATTCTTCCTTTGACTTTAATCTGATTTCCCCATTGATTAGGGCCATGAGATTGGCCTTAAATCTCCAGGAGAAGGAGGCATCTACTGCCCAGTTCTTACCCTCAGCAAGGAAGAAGGGGCAAGTTTTTCCTCTACACCAAGAGGTGGCAGATCTGATAAAATCAGAATGGGAGATCTTGTCCAAAAGAAGTCCAACTCAACAGCGATTTACAAAGTTATATCCCTTCAATGAAGAAGACATCAAGGACTTCTGTTCCGTCCCGGTTGTGGATGCCCCAGTACTAAACCTTTCCAGGAATACGCTCTTACCCATTGATGATCAAGCCTCATTGCGCGACCCCATGGATAAGAGACTTGAGACAGACCTGAAAAGAGCCTATCTTAATGCAGGAGAGTCTCTTAAGCCAGCGGTGGCTAGTCTTGCGGTAGCTAAAGCCATTGAGACTTGGCTAGCAAATATAGAGTCTGCCATCAAAGAAGGCCAGGACAGAAACGACATTCTAGAGGGCCTTACGGAACTAAAGTTGGGTTCTTCCTTCCTGATAAACACGTCTGTGGATCAGGTTAGATTAGCCTCAAGATCATTAGCCCTCTCTGTCTCAGCGAGAAGGGCTCTATGGCTCAGATCATGGGAGGCGGACACTACTTCTAAAATTGCTCTTTGCACCCTCCCCTTCCAGGGGCAGGCATTGTTTGGAAAGAAAATGGAAGATCTAATTTCTAAGGCTTCTGGTGGAAAGAGCCAGCTGCTTCCCCAAAGGAAAAGAAGAAGGTTTCCAGAGAAACAGTCCTCAAAGGGCAAGTTTCCTTCTAAGACCAGACAATCGTCTGGAGACTCATATTCCTTTCGGAATAAGACCTCTGATGACAAATCATCAAGTTGGCGCGGGGGCCAGTCTGGATTGTTCAGGCGCTACAGAGGAAAATCCTCAGGTCCAGCCCGTCGCCCGTTCTGAAGGTGGTGGTCCCCAGGGTCTCCAGTTGGGGGGAAGACTCCGCCACTTCTGGGAAGCCTGGGATCAGTCCACAGACGATGCTTGGGTTCGCAGGGTGATCAAAGAGGGCTACAGTCTAGAGTTTGTCACCATCCTTCCGCGACCAGTCTTTCACCGGTCAGCTCTTCCAAGGAACCCAGAGAAAAGAAAGGCTCTTCTCCAGTGTCTCGATACCTTGACCCAACAGAATGTCATCATTCCGGTTCCGAGAGAGGAAAAGAAGTCTGGGGTATACTCAGTCTTCTTCCTAGTCAAGAAGGCCTCGGGAGCTTGGCGCCCGATCTTAGACCTGAAATCAGTAAACAAGACTTTACGGAAGCAGCATTTCCGAATGGAGTCCTTGGACTCAGTGAAGAAAGCCTTATGCCCAGGCGATTGGATGTGTTCCCTAGATATACGCGACGCATATCATCATGTCCCGGTCACCATCCGGGATCAACAGTTTCTACGATTTGCAGTAGGAAAGGCTCACTTCCAATTTCAATGTCTTCCTTTTGGCCTCTCTACAGCCCCGAGGGTCTTCTCCAAGATACTGGTGGTACTGGTAGCCCTTCTAAGATGGCAGAAGATCCGAATCTTCCATTACCTGGACGATCTAATCCTCCTGGCAGGCTCCAGGAAACAACTAATAGATCACAGG
The DNA here is from genome assembly GCF_017654675.1 of Xenopus laevis. Taxonomy (NCBI): domain Eukaryota; kingdom Metazoa; phylum Chordata; class Amphibia; order Anura; family Pipidae; genus Xenopus; species Xenopus laevis. The sequence goes on along the minus strand of NC_054371.1, from coordinate 29,975,399 downwards.
GAACAGGTGATATCTTTTCTACAGGGGCACGGATGGTATCTGAACTGGCAAAAGAGTCAACTTCTCCCAACTCAGAGAATAGTGTACCTAGGAGCAATCATAGATTCCTGCAGAGGTACCATCAGCCTGTCCGAAGAAAGACAACGAACCTTAGCTCTGGAAGCAAGGGAACTAGGATTACTCCCCAGAGTCCCAGCGATCAGATTGGCGAAGATCTTGGGGATGATGACCTCATCCATAGGATTAGTCCCTTGGGCCCAGTGGAAGATGAGGGGAATTCAATTTCCTTTTCTTCATCAATGGGATGGGATTTCCCAGGATCAGAGAATCATAATGTTACCTTCAATGTTGAAAGCTCTTTCCTGGTGGCAGGTCCCTCAACATTTGGCCAGGGGAGTCAGACTCTTTCTGAAACCATGGTCCATCCTGACCACAGATGCATCAGGCATAGGCTGGGGTGCAGAGTTAGAAAACCAAGTAGCTCAAGGCTCATGGCTAATTCCATCCTCAGACGTGCCCTCAAATGTGCTAGAGATCAGGGCGGTAATCGCAGCCTGTCGATTCTTCAGCGGTCAACTTCAAGGCCAAAGACTAATGGTTCGTTCCGACAACACGACCACAGTAGCCTATATCAGAAAGCAGGGGGGCACAAGAAGCATCTCACTGATGCAAGAAGTAGAGCCTCTTTTTCAAATTGCGGAAGAAACCTTGGAGGATCTCTCAGCAGTCTATATTCCAGGCAGAGAGAACCAAACAGCAGACTTCCTGAGCAGACACACGCTAGAAAGGCACGAATGGGAACTTCATTCCCGGATCTTCAGGATAATTGTCCAACGCTGGGGTCATCCCACAATAGATTTGATGGCTACTTCAAGGAACTCAAAATGCAAAAGGTTCTACTCAAGAGATCCAGAACACAAGGCACTAGCAGTAGACGCCTTCTGTCAGAAGTGGATCCATCCTTTGGCTTATATCTTTCCTCCTCTTCCTCTGATCGGGAAAGTGATTCAGAAGATCAGGGAGGACAGGGCGGAGGTCATATGCATAGCTCCGGCATGGCCGAGACGTCCCTGGTTTCCTCGTTTGCTACAAATGACAGTGGATGCCCCATGGAAACTTCCATGTGCAGGACCTCTCCTAGTCCAAGGGACATTCATCCATCCAGACCCAGGTCCATTGGCCCTGACGGCTTGGCGACTGAGCGGCAGAATCTAGAGGCTCATGGTTTATCGGGAGAAGTCGTAAACACATTACTAAAATCCAGAAAGGATTCTACCAATAGCAGATATGGGAGAACCTGGGAATGTTTCAGGATGTGGAGAGAAACTAGAGGCATGCCTTCAGCAACCATTAAGGTTGGAGAATTGCTCGAGTTTTTGCAGTCAGGTCTAAGTAAGGGCTTGAGCGTAAGCACCCTGAGGACTCAGGTCTCAGCCTTATCTGCCTTCTCTGAAGTACGCTGGTCCCAGCATCCTTTGGTAGTTCGCTTCTTCAAGGCAGCCGTTAGAATCTTGCCAGCAAAGAGACCTTCTTGCCCGCAATGGGACCTACCTTTGGTACTACAGATGCTGTCCAGACACCCCTTTCATCCTACAGAAGAAATGTCATTATGGTTCCTGACGTTAAAAGCTGTGTTCCTGGTGGCAATCACCTCGGCCAAGAGGGTAGGGGAACTACAGGCTCTTCTATACGACAACACCAGTCCAGTGTTTTTTCAGGATAGAGTAGTCCTGAGATTTGCGGCTTCATTCAAACCCAAGGTGGTATCTCCTTTCCATCTGAAAGACGAGTTATCTTTACCATCCTTTCCAGATGAGGAAGAAGACCAAGATCTTCGAGCATTAGACGTAGCAGTGGTGGTAAGATCCTATTGTGAGGCCACATCTCAGATACGAAATAGCGACCGTCTTTTTATTGTCCCTGCGGGAAAGAATAAGGGGAAAGCAGCCTCTTCCTACACGATCTCCAGTTGGATAAAGCTGGTCATTAAGAAGGCTTACTCGTCTCAAACCACTCAGGACCAAGCAAGCGTTAGGGCTCACTCTACCAGGGGGCAAGCAGCTTCATGGGCGGCTGAAGCAGGGACTCCAATGGAGGTGATTTGCAGAGCGGCTTCATGGTCATCATCCAATACCTTTCTTTCACACTACAAGCTGGATGTCTCCTCATCCAGGAACGCTCAGTTTGGCGCCAGTGTTCTCAGATGTGCTTCTGGAAAGCAATAAATGTTTTTTGCAGTTCAATGTCTGTGGTTATTTATCCCACCCTATGGATCCGGGGAGCTTGCTACATCCCGGTGAGTACTGACATGGAGAGGACAAGGGAAAAGGGAAAATTGCGTCATACTTACCGTGATTTTCCTTTCCTAGGCCTCTCCATGTCAGTACGGCCCTCCCAGACATTTAATTAAGGAGCTTGTTACTAGACACCGTCGAGAGTGTAAGTGACACCTTTATTGTTTGTGGGAGGGTTCTTCTGACGGAGCATGAGGGGAGGGGCTAGTCCCGGTGAGTACTGACATGGAGAGGCCTAGGAAAGGAAAATCACGGTAAGTATGACGCAATTTTCCCTTAACAGGTGCATATATAATAATCCCCTTCTCGTGGCTCGTTAAAACTATAAATTTGGGCTGGGTGCTTTGCCAAGGAATACATTCGGGAATAGTGAATCCTCCGGGGAAATGCTTAATCACTAGGCTTTTTAATTTCAGGATTCCATTTTATTGCTCAATTGATATTGATCAATACTTCTTAAAGGGATACTGTCATGGGAAAACATTTTTGTTTCAAAAATCATGAGTTAATGGTGCTACTCCAGCAGAATTCTGCACTGAAATTATTCAAAAGAGCAAACATATTTATTTATATTCAATTTTGAAATCTGACATGGGGCTAGACATATTGTCAGTTTCCCAGCTGCCCCCAGTCATGTGACTTGTGCTCTGATAAACTTCAGTCACTCTTTCCTGCTGTACTGCAAGTTGGAGGGATATCAGCCCCCCCCCAGCAGCCTAACAAAAAACAATGGTAAGGTAACCAGATAACAGCTCCCTAACACAAGATAACAGCTGCCTGGAAGATCTAAGAACAGCATTCAATAGTAAAGGCCAAGTTCCACTGAGACTGATTCAGTTACATTAAGTAGGAGAAATAACAGCCTGCCAGAAAGTAGTTCCATTCTTAAGTGCTGGCACAAGTCACATGACTGGGGCAGCTGGGAAACTGACAATATGTCTAGCCCCATGTGAGATTTTAAAATTGAATATAAAAAAATATGTTTGCTGTTTTGAGAATTGGATTTCAGTGCAGAAATAGTAGGGCATATCCCAGGCTTTTATTTCTCCCTAGAGTCTTCAAGCAGCCACCCAGCCTGTCCATTTCTGTTAGATACTGCCATATAATTTGCAATCTATCAGGGAAGAGAAGGTCTTTAAAAGTGACTTATTGGCTAGTGTATGAGACCGTTCGACTGGCTTAGTCGAAATTGGCAAGATGTCGATTGGTCAGACTTAAAAATACAGTTTGATCAAGGACAGCATTGGTTCGTTGACGCGGCCTCTGTGCCTTGTATTGTTTCAGAAATAAAGCTTTTATGCTTATTTGGTAGAGATATCTCTTTGTAAAGAAAGACAATATTCTTTTAGATTGCAATTTAGGAAACTCATTTCATAATCACTGTTTTCGAATGATTCAAATACAGCTTATACACCCAAAGTTAAAAACGTTGATTTTTTTAAATAAATCTCTATTGGTCTTTTTTTATTCGAATTTCGAAGTTATGGGAGTTAAAAAAAAATCCCATTACTTTGGAATTTGACCCTTGATAAATCTGCCCCCTATTGACCAACTGCACAGAGGGGTTTGAATGACAAAAGTTTAATCAGTGCACACTCTGTACTGTACCAAGTAATTATTTAGTGAATAAAGTACCCCCTATTGTAAAATATAAGGATATTATAAGTTACAGAGGAGTTCCATGACCATATAAAAACATGAGGCTGAAGGTCATGGAACTCCGAGGAGACTTCTAATATCCTCATAATTTGCATCAGGGGGAACATGTGAGTAGTGATGGGCGAATTTGCGCCGTTTCGCTTCGCCGAAAAATTCGCGAATTTCGCGCGAAATTTGCGAAATGGCGAAAAATTTTTTGCGCCGGCGTCCGTTTTTTCGGAAATTTTTTTTTGACGCCGAATTCGCCAGCGAATTCGCGCCTGGCGAATAAATTCGCCCATCACTACATGTGAGTCATGTGACAGAAGTGACATCACTAAGATCCGATTATAACCAATGACATCACTAAGCACCCTTTATAAGGATATCATGTACATTTATTCATGGCTCTTGTGTATTGTAAAAATATAGTGCCTAAAAGACAAAATGATCATATATATGCCAAATATTTAGCAGGCGTGATACATTAAAGGCTGATTAAGAGTAACTGAGACCAGGGTGCAAAATGTTTTCAAATATAAAATATCATCTTGGTAAACTGTGAAATGCATCAGTTAGAGAAAATGTATTTCTTTCCTCTGGGGCCATGTACTTATAGGTTCCTTCGTAGCCAGTGGCGTTTCTGCCCTCAAACATATTCTCTAAATCTGAGCTGAAACCAGCCATCCTGAGCAGCATTGTCTAACATAATACTTTCTGGTTTCAAATCTCTGTTAGGCAAGTTGAGATATATCCATCCATGTTAGACAGAAAAGAGAATATAACTCAAAAGAAGACAATCTGAACACTGTATGTACACTGTATATTTAATTCAGTACGTTTTATTATTGAGCTGGAGTAGACATAAAGATCCAGCTAACAGTGTCCTGGTACAGCCACAAAGACAAGAAAAATCTTGTGATCTTGTTCTGCTTAGAAAATGAAGTTAGTGAACAGAGAAGAGTCTTCTTTTTCAGAATCATTAGTTTTAATTAAGGCAACATCATAGGAATTTTCCTTTCTCAGGAAATTAATTTTCAGCTGACTGTAGCCAGTCGTGCAAAATGACCAGCAGGTGTTAATTTTTCGTCCGGCAGAGATCGGTCGTTTGGTCGATCGGACAGGTTAAAAGATTTCTGTCGGCTGCGGGTAATATCTCTGTGTGTCTTCTTACTTTCCTCTACATTTTTCTCAATTTCTTTTCCCTCTTTCTCTTACTGTAACTATGATTTTCCTTTCTTGTACACTGTATGTTCTAATTTTGTTTTTGTGATGAAAACCAATAAAAAAACTTCTTAAAAAAAAAATATATATATATCTCTGCATGTATTGACGATCGTACGATTTTCAGAGGGAGACTGTCACTGGCTTTGGTCGGACATAACTTTCGTACGATTACTGTCAGGGGCAGAACATCGGCTGATCTGTTCTTTTCTACTTTATTTGATCGGAATGGTTAGTGGCAGGTCGGGAGATGGGAAAGTCCGATTGTACGTTGATCCGTAGGATCGGATCTTTGCGTCTGTGGCCAGCTTTAGAAGAGCATTCTGAGCAATTGTACATTAAATTGTTTTGAGGGTTGCCATTTCTTTTAACCAAGCTATCAAATGCACAGCCCAGTGATGATTACCATGGGAGCATATAAAATATTTATCAACATATGATTTGAGGTGGATATGAAGTAGGATAACAAATTATCTGTGAACTGTATCTAATCTTTATGAGAACAATTGTTTTCCCTGTTTAGAGAATTTTTGCTGGCTACCTCTGTTTGGTATACGGCTCAACCCCGTTGCCTGCAAAAGATGCCATTATTTTCTCTGTTCATTGATCCTGTTTCATCACAGTTTTCTGTCTATAACTTTCCCCTTAACACATTCATTTGTACCATCAACATAACATTGCTCCATAAATGTCTGTTGCAGTACCTGGCGTAAATAGGAAATGAGGGGTAGCCAGCTATCACATACAGAACAAAGCGAAGAGCTAAATATCAGTGCATTAAAGGAAAACTATACCCCCCAAACAATGTAGGTCTCTATAAAAAGATATTGCATAAAACAGCTCATATGTAAAATCCTGCTTCATGTAAATAAACCATTTTTATAATAATATACTTTTCTAGTAGTATGTGCCATTGGGTAATCATAAATAGAAAATTGCCATTTTAAAAAATAAGGGCCGCCCCCTGGGATCGTAGGATTCACTGTACTCACAAACATACCAACAAACCATACATGTTAGGTCACATGAGCCAATTAACAGACAGAGTTGTGTCTTTTGCTTCCACACTTCTTCCTGTTACAGTTAGAGTTGAAGTATTTCTAATCAGGTGATCTCTGAGGCAGCACAGAGACCATCACAAAATGGTGGCTCAAGGCAAGATGTAAAAGGGCAATATTTACTTAAATATATATTCCAGTTTGGTAAGATTCTTTAATATGCCACTTAATATGATATGAACTATCTGTTGCTTAAGTGTTCATTTTGGGGGTATAGTTTTCCTTTAAACTTATTTTTAAAAACCAATAGAATTTTATTGTTCAATTATTAAAATGTGATGCCTACAATGTATAATCTTTATAGTACACATAGTGCTGTTGCCGTACTATCTATTCTAGACTGCTGTTTGGCATATATATATATATATATATATATATATATATATATATATATTTTCACATAAGCAGCCGCACTCTGATCCGGATCTGTTCGTTCAATGGTGGGTGCTGGAGCAAAAATTTGTATTCATAGAATCTCACATAGAACCGCACTGCAAATCGTTTAGATGAATAAAGTCACATTTATTGCATTCAATTTTGCGTCCAACGTTTCGGCCCTCCTTAGGGCCTTTATCAAGGATATATATATTTATATGGCTTTATTTACATGACAACTCACATCTTAGATCAAATTATTAAAAGTAACATAGGAACTCTCTTGGGGGAAAATTATATATTAATATAATTTGTTTGTAGAGAATAACAACAGTAATCATAATACAGGTATGGGATTCTTTATTCGGAAACCCATTATCCAGAATGCTCTGAATTACGGAAAGCAATCCCCCATAGACTCCATTTTAAACCAAATCATCCAAATTTTAAAAAATGATTTCCTTTTTCTTTATAATAATAAAAAAGTACATTGCACTTGAACCCAACTAAGATATAATTAATCCTCATTGGAAGCAAAACCAGCCTATTTGGTTTATTTAATTTTTAAATAATTTTTAAGAGGACTTAAGGTATGAAGATCCAAATTACGGAAAGATCCGTTATCCAGAAAACCCCAGGTCCCAAGCATTCTGTATAACAGGTCTCATATTTGTACACTAAGTAACTATTGTAGGCATATTGGAAGAGGGCATGATACAACTGAAGGCTTAATCCCTGGCTGAGTATGTTGAAGAAAATGCACTGAATTCCCTATGCACCTCATTGCATGTCACTGACAATGGGGGGATGATGGCACTTACCGATGCATAAAACCGTGAAAATGGAGCAAGAACAAACAACACAATATCTCAGCAACCAAGATCCTGAAGACTGGAGAAAATTATTTAAAATCGTTCTGAAGCTCTAACCTTTTAACTAAACAGCAGAACTTCACAATGCAGCTGTCCATCAACATTCCATACTTACTTTAATATACTAGCAAAGAAAGATGAGCCGTAGGTCTGTGGCTATTACTCAGCTCTAGCTCTCAGCCTCTTTCTGCTGAAGACCCATTTCTGCTGCTTAGGGTTGCCACCAGGCCGGTATTTTACTGGCTTGGCCAGTGAAAATGATGGCTGATCCCAATGTTATTAATATGGAAAAAAGATAAATATATAGGAAGGCCGGTATATTTTTTCCAGAAAAGGTGGCAACCCTACTGCTGCCTCATACATTATTTTGCCAAAAGTATCCAGATACCCCTTCTAAAATCACATGTCCTCAGTTGTAACGCTCTGAAATGAAGCTATCTTTGGAAGAATAATAGGATTTGTTGGTGGCATTGTTTTTTATGGGCAAGCCCGGCACATGAGCTTAATACCACCACATGGTCGGACTGGGCTAGCAGGACACCTGTGGACCCCGCCAACCCAGATCCAGAGTCCCTGCACTGCTGTCCCCTGACCTCCCCACATGACCTTGATTACGGCCACAAAATGAATAAGGTACACTCAGAGGGTGGAGGAGGTTTCGACTGGAGTGGGGGCCTGGGGAGGCGGAGGGGGTTGCAGCTGGTGGGGGGGGGGAGGTTCGAGGCAGGACCGGACTGGCAATCTGTGGGTTCTGGCAAATGCCAGAGGGGCTGCTATAAGATGCCATAGAAAGTCAGAATTTAGTGGGCTGATGAGGGCTGATTGGGCCTCTGTCTACCTGAAATACCAGGGCCTATTTTAATTCTCAGTCCGGACCTGGTGGGAGGTATGTATGTGCAGGTCCTGAGGCATCAGCCCTAGTGGGCCCCGGACCCCCCCAGTCCCACACTATACCACCATAAGTTATGCCACGAGAAGGCTGGAATGGAATAGGTCATTGCCATTGGACCATTGCAGCAGTTGGAATACGTTATCTGAAGTGATGAATAAGGATTCATAAAGTCTTAGGTTTGTTGGATACCAAGAGAATGCTAAATGCTTACATTTACAGTACAGTATGTATAATGTTACACTAGTGTTGGGATAAAATAACCCTTAAAATGAATTTGATTTATTTATTTTGGTTTAAATTTGTATTATTTTTACAATTTTGTGTTTTGGTTTTTCCAATTTGGATTCTTCATAAGATTGCCACACAGCAGCAGAATTTCAACAAAACAAAAAAAAAAAGCTCACCAATTATTTTTCTGTGGTTTCTGATTACTTTATAAAAACATACACAGCTTGAGCAAATGATGCCTAGCAATCCCCTTATTTTATTGTGGAAGAAAGAAAATTAGAGTCATAAAAAGGCATTTTGCTAGGTGTTATTTAGTGGCATACACGACGAGCCACACAAAGTTGCGTAGCCAAGAGAAGTGCCGTGTTTGTGGCAAAATCTATACACACTGGCAGGGTGCCTCTATGAAATTGCAGTTTGACATAATTAGGCATCATCCTTATGTCTTTCCCATTTCATTTTACTTATTTGGCTTCAACCTCGTTGACACTGCTGGGTCCCTTTAGATCATTTAATCGAAATGCCTTTTTTAGTATTGTATATTATATGATTAACCTGGCTTTGATGGCTAATATCTGTCTAATATCCGCAGTCAGCTCCCTTTGGTTATCATGTAAATGTCGTACTCAAATAAAAATTGCTAACGAAACTCAGTTAGCCTCGTTTATTCTATGGCTAATATAGTGCCATCTGTCTATTCATTTTCAGTTTACAGAGAAACGTGAAAACAATATCCAAGTCTCAAGGAGTTAAGCGAATTTCATCTGCGGTTGAATACAGAACAAAAGCATGCTTGTAACTTAAATGAAAGTACTGGCTCTTAGCATACGAGAAGCCCATTTGTGTGGTCCAGACTGAAACTGTTGCTATGGTGACCAATGTGGAGATGACATAAGAAAATTAGTAACAATCAATGATGGGGCTAAATGTACCAGGTGTAGGCAGGTTGTGATTGTCGGTGCAGCCTTATACACCTTAGTGGAACGATCCCTGGCTCACATGTAACTCAGCTTTTTGCCAAAGAGAGACGTTAAAAAAAAACAACAACAACAACTAATCTATTGCACTCTTCTCTGAATTGAGATTTTGAATGGCTCAACAGTCGCGGGGGATCAGGTTCTTGACAAACTGATCCACAACAGGAACCCCAATTGCATCACTGGATCTTGTTAATAGCAGAACCCCTTCACATCAATATTTCAATGTATCTCGATTTCCTTTCAACAAACAGTAAAATATATAAATATTTTGAATATAGTTAGATAATGAAGAAAACATGGATAATGTAATAGTAAATTACATTTTGTTATTAACCAGCTTCATAAAGACATTAGTTATGTTCCAACAATGGCAAGCTCCAACCTCGCTAATGTATATATGTATTAGCCTATAAATAAATGGCCCTCAAGATTTCTGCTGGTTTAGCATATGAATGTTAGTCTGGCTGAATCTCTGGAAATTGTATAGATGAAACATGAGTTATTACAAACTTAACCCTCACTGTTTAGGATGTAACTGAGAAATATAATGACCATGCCTTAAAGGAGAAGGAAAGGTTAAAATTAAGTAAGCCTTATTAGAAAGGTCCACCTAAATATACCAGTAAACCCTCAAAGTAATGCTGCTCTGAGTCCCCTGTCAAAAGAAATACTGCATTTCTTTCCTTCTATTGCGTACACATGGGCTTCTGTATCAGACTTCCTGTTTTCAGCTTAATCCTCCAGGGCTAGGGCTTGAGCATGCTCAGTTATCTCTCTCTCTCTCCCTCATCTCCTCCTCTCCCTGCTGTAATTTGAGCCCAGAGCTATAAGTGAGCAGGGAGAGACTCAGGAAGTAATGTCACTCCAAGCTAATATGGCAGCTGCTATGCTAAACAAACAGAGAGCTTCTAGAGCTTTTTACTCAGGTGTGGTAAAACATTTTACAGAGTAAATATAGCATTCTAGCTTGCACTATTGCAGCTAATCTATTGGCAATAAAATGCCTCCGTAGCTTTCCTTCTCCTTTAAATCTGCAATCCAAAGGCACGTGTTTCAAATCAAGGGCCATTACGCCATTACTTGGAATAACAAGTTGACCTGGTGCCAGTCAGATGATTTGTGGCTAGTTGATAAAACCGGATATATTTGTATCATATACAGTATCTCCATAAATAATATTCTAGCTGATGTACCTGCCATTGGCTGGGAAATTTGATGCACTCGTTTGGTCAGAAGGTAGGAGTGTGGAAGGAAACTTGAGTACCCAGAGGAAACCAATACAAGCACAGGAAGAACATGCAAACCCCTTGCAGATATTGCCCTGGCTAGACCTGAACCAAGGACCCAATGAGTAACTTTTTATCAGATCTCATCTATTAAAAATGTAGGTTAGGTAATTTATTTTCTGACCTACCAACAGGGGTGTTCCTGCCATGAGGCATGTTGATAACCTTGCTTCTGACGTCATTGCCCCACAAGTTACCAGGGGCTAAAAAAAGCCACTCCTGTTACGTTTCAGAGCCAAATTTCTGGGTTTGAAGGCAAGAAGGCTTCTAGTGCAAGAGAGAGCAATTGTGCTATCTGCACTAGAGATGCGTCCTCCCAGGACCCACCAACAGAAGATAAGGTAAGAGCAGTGGAAAGGCATCACGGGAGAGGCTTAGGTGCCCAAATTGCAACAGTGTATGTTCCAATTCTCTGGTCTTAGTTCCTATATACCAACAATGCAAGTTCATTCACATCATTCCAACTCTAATCTCTCAGCAATGCAAACATCAGTAAGTGCATCCCAGTTCCCTACCAAGTTCTAACCGAGAGTCAAAGTTAATTTATTACATTCTAGCTGTTATCTACAGATACACCAAGCACCACTATTTGATTCCATCTCTCACATACCATTAGTGCAGGTTCCATCACTATACCCTATTCATTAATCTCCTGCAGAGAATGTTAGAAGGAATGAAGCCTGTATTAAAAGCTCATCTCACAAGACTGTGTAAGAATGACATCAGTTAAAATGCAATCAGTCCAGCCATGCTAACTTTTTGTGTTTACACAAATCCTCCCCATGAACCCAGTTTAGTTCAATCTGATAAGGTCCCACTCCCAATCACTGATCACCAAGCCACTACATTGCATGAAAACCACTGATTGAATCAGACCAGTTAATTTCCATTTGAGCTCAAGTGAGTCAGATTGAATAAATGAGTTTTCTGCAGAGATAACTGGACTTTTGATATCACAGCAACTCAACAGTTGTGAAACTAAGTTGCATATTTATCAAATATTGAAACTAGAGTTTGTCGCCTTCTACCAACGTGATATTCTGCTCTTTGTCCATTTCTATGGAATTTTTGGAATCTATTTATCAATGAATGAACGTAAAAGTTCACAATTTCATCAATACACCTCTGTAAATCCCAAAGAAATTAATAGAAAGTGGCAGAAGTTCACACTGGTGGACTCACAGTGACTCACAGTGAATACCAATTGTACCAAATATAAATAAATAATCGTGCAGGGATTTTATAATCCACATGTAAATGTCTGTCAGCCTGTCCACTACAAATAAATACATGTAAAATGCACAAAGAGTTGCCCCCAGGAGCTATATTTTCCATCTTCTAAATAAAGGATGAAGGGGATCATACATTTGAATCCTCAATCCCATTTCTGTTTTCTGTTGGTCATGCCCTTGACCCCTTTCCCCCAACATGTCTGTGTTGGTAATACAGTTAAAAATATCATGTCATATGTATATGATACCCTCTGTCTGTTCAGGGGGGAAACAACTAAGGAGGGAGTCCAGAGAACCATTCCTGCCCTATACATGGGGTAGAAGAAAGCAGTTGAAAATCACAATTGGCCTTAGACTCAGTGTGCCTAGCCTGGGAATCATGCATTGACCCCCTCCAATAAATCTTTAAGCCCTTTCAATAGGTGGAGGCAGAATTTTAGGTTTGGGGAGGCTCAAAGTGGCCATACACAAACATTGGATTAGATGGAGGGAGGTACAAAGTTTAAAGCTAAAACCAGCAACATGAAGGTTTGTAAGCATGTGTGAAGATGCTTGTGCTGCTCTCCACCTTTGTTTAATGTATTGTTTAGGTAGTTGCTGCTCTCTGTTCCTATATCTTTAACTGCCACCAGCAATCCCTCACACACAGAGACAGACTACCAGCAAGTTAGTATTGGGGCACTTTTATATTGCCATTTAAGGTATCAGATATGTTTAAGGAGAAAAACATACTGCAAAGATATATAAATAAATGGTGGGTCCCAAATCAGGTAGTAACACACCAAGATTGTGAAGAGCCCCAGGTGCATTGCCCTGAGCTTTTAGCAAGGGGAGTGGATCAAACCAGAAAACAGTAGAGCAGGCACTCACACATAGGCAATCTTCCACCAGTATTATGTCAAAAAATTACAAACACTTAGGGGCAGATGTATGAAGGGTCGAATATCGAGGGTTAATTAACCCTCAATATTCGACTAGGAATTGAAATCGTTCGACTTCGAATATCGAAGTCGAACGATTTAGCGCAAATCCTGCGATCGAACGATCGAAGGATTATTCCTTCGATCGAACGATTAAATCCTTCGAATCGAACGATTCGAAGGATTTTAATCCAACGATCGAAGGAATATCCTTCGATCAAAAAATCTCAGGCAAGCCTATGGGGACCTTCCCCATAGGCTAACATTGACTTCGGTAGCTTTTAGCTGCCGAAGTAGGGGGTCGAAGTTTTTCTTAAAGAGACAATACTTCGACTATCGAATGGTCGAATAGTCTAACGATTTTTAGTTCGAATCGTTCGATTCGAAGTCGAAGTAGTAGTCGAAGGTCGAAGTAGCCCATTCGATGGTCGAAGTAGCCCAAAAAACACTTCGAAATTCGAAGTTTTTTTAATTCGAATCCTTCACTCGAGCTTCATGAATCGGCCCCCTAAGTCAAGCTTATGACTAAGGTGGTTATTTATCAAGGTCTGAATTTATCTGAGTATTTCTAAGTTAGAAATCCGAGCAACTCTGATTGCCCGAATGGAACTTATTTATGGAGAAAAAATGGGGTCGGGCAAACTCCGAAGTGTTTGTGGTTTCTGAGCAAAAAACTACGAAAAAATCGTAGTTTTCTGATTTTTTTTGAGCAGAGACCACAAACTCATCAGATATCGGTGCAAACATCAGCGCAGACACTGGGACCTTCCCCATTGACTTATACAGGACCTTGAGAGCTTTTAGATGCCGGGGCTTTGGAGTTGGACTTTTAAGACCATCAGGCTTTAATAAATTCCGAAAAACTCATAGTTGTTTTTTTGTCTGAAAACTACAAATTATTCGAATTTTGGATATTCGCAGCATAATAAATAACCCCCTAAGTGTTTGTAACACAAAACGCATAAGGCTGTATATATATTTTTTACATAATTAATTTATACTAATTGTTCTTATTCACCTGGTGGAAGATTGCCTTTGTTTGAGTACGTGCTCTACTGTTTCCTGTTTTACTGTTTTAAAAATCATACTGCACCTATACTTATCTGAAATAGCATTGTCTTTCAATCTCCCTCAATGATACTTCTTGCAGTAATCAACAAAACATTTACTAAGTGCATTGTACTATTCATGTCCACATTTTTAATTAATCCAGTACAAAACACACATTCAAATATTCCATGAAATGAGCCTTCTTAGCAATGTGTTTGTATGGGCATTTAATGTCGTGTTTATGTTTCTGTCATTTAATAACTGCGAAATATTCATCATTACAATTATTCATACATGGTATCATTGAATGATACTATGATCAGATGTGTTTTTGCAGGAAAAAGTACCCATGAAATGGAATGAGTAAAAGGGAAAATAAAACAGTTGGTACAGAGAGAGAAAGAGAGAGAGGGAGAGAAAAAAAAATCACGAAACATATTTAACAATTCTGCTCAGGATTTTCTGGTGTCTGCAGGAAGAATGTCTAATGGGTAAATTTCCACTCTCTCAGCAGGATAATGCTTTGCATGAAGCAAGTCCCAGGAGAGATTGCCGCGTCCTCGCTCCATGCAACAAAAGTCAATGCTGCACAGTCTCCAATCTAAACCTAGCTTCAACCATTTCCTAAAAGTAAGGCAATATTTTCCATAATTATGAAACTGCTTATCATAAAAATTGCGCTTACAATTTCATGTTCTTTCAGTGTTGTGGGCTGAGTGCATGCACAGTAAATTCACACTATCCTGCCCTGTCTTTGATTAAAAGTATTGTGACAGCTTGCAGTAATGTTTCCAGATTTGCCTGTCAATGAAGTTAAAATAAGAAATAAGAGGTCTCTTTTTTTTTTACTTGCAGAGCATAATACAAAATGAGCAATGCATTTTTTTCCCAACTGCAAAATGTTCTATAGTCATTACACTATTATTGTGTTAAACTGTGCGGGTCATTTTAAAATCCACCCACTGTAATTTTGTCATAACTGGGGTGAACCTTTTACTGCCAATAACATAATTGGTGAATTAACCTGGGAAGTGAATATTTTTAAATTTTTATTGTGTCCTTTTGGAATTTAAACAATGTGTTTTAGAGATTATGATTTAGAGGGAAATTATAATTTTGTGAAAACAGGAGATATGAAGTTTCCCAACCAACTGGTTCTGTGTGGAGTTCTTCACGTACTATGTGCAACTACCCTATTCTCTTTCTCAAGGGATCTAAGCTCACTTCACTCTCTTGCGTTTTTTGACTGCTAGCTAAAGAGGATATTTCATTCCCTCACCTGCTCCTCAGCAGGTATCTCTAAGAAATATCTACGAATCATTTTAGGAGGTTAATTATCCATCATTATATTGTTCTAGTCTGACTAGATGGGCCCATGTAACCACAAATAAAGAGAGCGGTGCATGGAATCCATGGTGGACTATCACCCTTTATTTGTGATGGATATTTGCCTGGAGCAGTCTGGTATAGAGGAGCACCTGAGTTAATAAGGTCGGTGAAGTTTGCTATAGCTTTATTTAAATACTAACTCCAGTTGCAAAAAAACTGGTGGTATACGTTATAGTGTGGCAGGACTGTTAAAGTGGTTCACTCAGCTCAGGAGTTTGTTCTCTCATGACAGGCCATGGGAAATGAAGGGAGTTTTATTGACTTTGACAGTTAACAACCCTCATCCCAAACGAAGGGTGGAAGAAAATGGGCCATGTTTATGCGGCCAGTGAATATGTTCAAATATTATTTAAAATGCATACCTAATAACTGTTCTGTTTCCCTCTAGACATCCCCTAATAATGAGACACCACAAAGGTGCTGGGTTTACTTGTGAGTGGTGTTACTGACAAACATGTGTATGACATGGGCATTTCTTGGCGTGGTTTGGAAGAATAGGGCCATGGCCAAAATGTTCAAAACATAAATTCAGGAATGTTGGCAGACATACAATTTAAGTAGTGACTGTGGGCAACAAACTGGAGGGGGGGGTGGGGGGTTTGCGCCGACTAGGTTTCCTTCCCCTTTAATGAAGTTGTTTGCACATAGATAGGAAACTGGCTACAGGATCAGGTACAGAGGGTGGTTGTTAATGGTACATTCTCTACTTAGTGGGGTCCATCAGGGCTTGGTATTGGGTCCACTTTTATTTAACTTGTTTATTAATGACTTAGGGGAGGGTATTGTAAGTAATGTATAAGTGTTTGCAGATGGCACAAAATTATCCAGCCTAATTAATTCCATCCAGGATGTGGAATCCTTGCAACATGATCTTGACAAACTGCCAATCTGGGCAGCTAAGTGGCAAATGAGATTCAATGTTGATAAATGTAAAGTCATGCACCTGGGATGTAAAAATATCCACTTATACCCTTAATGGGACTGCACTAGGCAAATCCATTATGGAAAAGGACCTTGGAGTCCTTGTAGATGATAAACTTGGCTGTAGCAAGCAATGCCAGTCAGCAGCATCAAGGGCAAATAAGGTCTTGAGCTGTATTAAAAGGGGAATTGATTCACGGCAGTGCTATATCTTCCACTGTACAGAGCACTGGTATAGCCCCATCTAGAATATGCCGTACAGTTTTGGTCTCTAGTGCCGAAACAGGACATATTGTATTAGAGAGGGTACAGAGAAGGGCAACTAAGCTGTATGGAAAATCTTAGCTATGAGGAAAGACTGGCCAAATTGGGGATGTTCACGCTGGAGAAGAGGCGCTTAAGGGGTGATATGATAACTATGTATAAATATATAAGGGGATCATAATCTCTCTAATGCTTTATTCACCAGTAGATCCTTCCAGCTGACACAAGGTCACCCATTCCGATTAGAAGAAAAGAGGTTCTGCCTAAATATTCGGAAGGGTTTTTTTTTACAGTGAGAGCTGTGAAGATGTGGAATTGTCTCCCTGAATCAGTGGTACAGGCTGATACATTAGATAGCTTTAAGAAGGGATTGGATGGTGTTTAGCAAGTGACGGAATACGGGAGAGAGCTCACAGTACAAGTTGATCCAGGGACTGGTCCGATTGCCATTTTAGAGTCAGGAAGGAATTTTCTCCCCCTCTGAGGCAAATTGGAGAGGCTTCCGATGGGTTTTTTTTTTGCCTTCCTCTGGAACAATAGCAGGTTAAAAAAAAAAAATAAAAGGTAGAACTTGATGGACGTTTGTCTTTTTTCAGCCTAACTTACTATGTTACTAAGTGTGTAAGGGACTGTTTGCTGTTGTTAAAAAAGTAAAAGTACAAGAGTTCTATGTTAATAAAGAACGGAAAGGAAGTGAGCTTAGAGTCAGAAGCAGAGTGAGGGACAGGTAGAAGAGGAATTGCAATTGTTGGAAGTTGTGAGATCCTGTTAATGAAGGAGTTTCCTGGCTAAGTCATTGCACCTTCCATCTTATTGACTTTTACAGGTGGCTTGAAGGGATGGGATTGTTCAGCCTCTCAGTTACTTCAATTTTACCACCAGTAAGCCTATAGATATTACCCTGGAGGACTTCTCTCACTTGCACAGAAGTCTTTATTATCCAGTACTATAATGTCCAGTATTGCAATGACCAATTGTTTTTTTGCATTAAAATTCCTGACAACACCAGTGCTCCTCCCTTACATTATATAAATCATAAAATTACAGCTACCTGTATTTAAACACATGGATACCTGGGGCAATGACACGTTTTACTGCACACCTAGAGACCAGCAAAAGTTTCACATGCAGTCGAGGTGTTATTTGTCAGCGGTAATAAAACATAACAGGTGATTATAGGTCATATATAGTATAATAGTTGAGTCTGTATATTCAGTATCCATCAGAAGCAGCATTGACGGAAGGGCTCTTTAATGAGATACTGACAAGTTCCTGCTATAACATATAATCATCGCTTTATTTTTCTGTTTTGCGGCTCTCCAGCTTGGAGTTAAAGCTGCTTTCCCTAACAACCAAGTAGCGCTTTCACTGACAGACTGGAAGATGAACAGGAGAGGGTCTGCGTCTGAATAGAAATATTACTATTTAAATACAGCATCGTGATTGTCTGGCAACCAGATAGCATTTTACATTTCAGGACGGAAAGAGAGAGAGACAGAATAGCTCCAAAAAACACAAAAAATAATACAGAAAAAAAAACCAGAAATGGTCTTAAAATGTCACTGTTCACTGCTTTCATAATAAAAATTAAAAAGGAATGCCACCCATTTTTTGCATCATAAAAGAAAATATATTTGTAAGCTACAAGAATATCCTTCATTTAGGTTTAATTTGTTTATTAATATTGGTTTCATGCTGGATGCTCCATACTGCATATTTATATTGTGAAGAGGAAAAACAGGGTTTATCCAACCCACACAAAAAGAGATATTAATTTTATAATATGTCTGTAAGAATTGTATATAGTTACAAGTATTAAAAAAGCATACTGTATGGCAGAACACAGCACAGCAATAGAACAGAGGTATAATTCTAACCCCACTGTAGGTTCCAAGGACATACACTGACTCTCACATGCCCAGTATTATTCTCCCCTAGATATATACAGTATATATATATATATATATATATCTATATATATATATATATATATATAAAACAAGGGAAAGTTGTGCTCACCACTAATTTTTAAAATCATTAGGCGGGGGTGCAATGAGGGTGTGACCACAAAATACATATAGTCAACTACAAGAGGTCCTCTGCACTCAACCCATTATCAATATATTTAAGACAGAGACATTTTGTGCATACTGCTACTGAAAAATGCCTTACCCTTTAAACAAAACAGGGATTGTTTGTCCATATATTGCAATATATTTAAGCTGGCCAACCACGTCAAAGTCATCCCATATCTGGCCAGTCCTACGATTAATTTTCATCTGATTCATTAAGAATTCTATTGCTTCATTATACATTTTACAAAGGGACTAGGTTTTACCTGCAACTTACTAGCTGCTTTCAAAGTAAAACTCCCAAACTTGGCTGCCCTCTTATTAGACACCAGTGGGATCACCTGACTATAGCTGGGAAGGGTGGGAGCTACAACATGGAGCTGGTCACTGCTCCTGTATAACTATAATAAAACAAGGGAAAGTTGTGCTCACCACTAATTTTTAAAATCATTAGGGGTGGGGGGTGCAATGAGGGTGTGGTGTGGCATTTTTCAGTAGCAGTATGTACAAAATGTCTCTGTCTTAAATATATTGACAATGGGTTGAGTGCAGAATCAGCCTATTGGGTTTATTTATTGTTTACATGCTTTTCAAGTAGACTTAAGGTATGAAGATCCAAATTACAGATAGATCCGTTATGCAGAAAGCTCCAGGTCCTGCCCATTCTGGATAACAGGTGCCATACCTGTGTGTGTATATATATATATATTTGTATGCAAAAGCATTAAATGTGGTTACATTTTAGCTCACTACATCGAAAGTTAAAATGGTCAGATGATCACTGTAGGCTTCCCATTGTAGAAAACACTATGTTACAGGCTGGTGAAGATTACATTTTGGACTCCATTATGCCATAATCTGGTGTCAGAAAGAGAGAGAGAGGTTAAGGGCAGGTGCTATAAATTATTAAGGCTGTATAAAGCAGATGGTTGATACCAATGCCTATTTCATTTGCCCAACCTTCTTTTCTTTTCTTTTTTTACTTGCAAATCTTGTGCTTGCTTCACATTTTATTTGCTGCATTGACTTTTTTTTATTATACTTTAATTTTTATTTTCCTTTATTTTTATAGCTGTGACACATACAGTGCTTAATAGAGATATTCATCATTTACTGCTCCAATGGAGCTTGCATATCACATTCACCCACACAAGAGTCAATTTTATCAGGAGCCAATAAACCTGCCTATACAGTATGTATCTGGAGTGTGGGAGGAAACCCACAAAGACAGAGAGAGAACATACAAACTCCTTTCAGATATTGACTGGGCTGGAATCCAACTCAGGACCTCAAGGCTGCAAAGCAGCGTTGGAAACCACTGGGCCACCATGATGTTTGAAAAGTGATAACCCCCTTAAACTTTCCCACAGAAACTCTATCTCTGTATTATCTATTTCTCCATCTCTCCTTTTTCTCTGTATTAAGACCTGTATATAGTTACCATATACACCTAAATACACATAGCATCATGTATCTGCACAGGGCCCCTGAAGGGTCTATTTAATAAAAGCCAGACATCATCATATGTAAGTGACATGTGATCCACATGACAGTTTGGGTGCAGACAATTTAATATTTTTAGGAAGGTTGAAAATGTTAATGACAATCAGACGTTTGACCTTGGAAGTTGGGTCACATGTGATCGTGATTATCATTGTGCTCTACACACTGCCATATTTGTTAGCTACTTGCGGGCGGCATTCACTTGTAAAGCACAACAATAATGGCTTGCTATAAAACTTTCCAGTACAATGTAAAAACATAATTTTACTGAATTTATTTCAGGGTATTTTCTTTTGCAGTCATCTCCGTTGTTCTTAAACTACGACTCCCAGAAATCTTCTCAGCAGACCAGCTGCAGGTTAGACATCTCTGTGAAACCCATGTGCTGGTACAGTTTGCTGGGGGGCAAAATAACATGAGAAGAAGAAGAAGCTGGATAAAGCAATGCCTCTTTCAGAAACAAAAAAATGTGTTCTATATTCAACCTAAATTTCTAATTTCCAAAAGCCTTGCACATGACGTATATAAAATATACGATTTCAGCGTGATCCGACACGCTGCGCAAAGACGCAGGTGTCACGCCAGATGAGACAGAAATAAGGCAATAGATGGAAATGTCGGATGAAGTCGCAGCGTTCATCCGACACGACACGACTGTCGGATGCAGACGCAGCGTGCAACGTCCGATAGTTGTGTCGCGTCAGAGGAACACTGCAACACCATCTGACACTCCTGTTGCTTACCTTATTTCCGTCACATCGGACGTGACACCAGCACAGATCGTCGGATCTCGCCAAAATCACCTGTGGAGTTCCTCCCCAAATTGTAACTTAAATAATCTTCAGAGGGGTCTAATACACGGTGATACCCAACTGCTTTCCCCTCCCCGTGTCTGTCATCTTCCCACCCTGCGCCCACCTACTCCCTGTCTCAGACCAGAGTCTCCCAGTCACCTGCATCCCCCTTCCTGGCCCACAGGTAAGAGAGCAGCCCACAGGGAAATGAGGGGCCTGGGCCGTAGGGTCTGCTTTCTCTATTGCTGAAAATAATATGGGGGGTATTCTTTCAAGCTACAGAGAAAGCAGACCCCGCAGTCCAAGCCTTCCTGTTCCCTACTAGTTACGATACTGACTTAAACCCATATTCAACTTGGTTTATACTTAAAATTTCTTATGGGACATGTCTGCCCAATATGGCCACCCATGTGCTGGGTCCAATCAATCCAACATGTTTATCTGGTCTTTGTCTATTGTGATTTTCAGACAGATATCAGTTAAAAGGCCCCCATACAATAGTCAATAAACTGCCAAATTAATTTGAAGCTGAATTAGCCGTTTTTTTATCATCACCCCATCTGGCCAGTTTAAGTACTGAAGAAGGCTTTAAAGGAAAACTATACCCCCAAAATGAATACTTGAGCAACAGATATTTTATATCAAATTAAGTGGCATATTAAAGAATATTGGTATATATATATATATATATATATATATATATATATATATATATATATATATATATATATAAATATTGACCTTTTACATCTCTTGCCTTGAACCACCATTTTGTGATGGTCTGTGTGCTGCCTCAGAGATCACCTGACCAGAAATACTTCAGCTCTAACTGTAACAGGAAGAAGTGTGGAAGCAAAAGACAGAACTCTGTCTGTTAATTTGCTTTTTTAATTGGTTTTACCCGCACCCGCACGATATCTGCACTCCCTCCATCTGCCAGAGCCCAACTTTCGGGTTCCTTTTATAGACCCACGCCGCCCCGCGAGCAGGCACGCATCTATAAAGGTTGAACCCGAAAATTGGAAGCCAGCATTGTAAGGTCACAGGGGAGAGCAGACAGAAGAGCTCAACCCGGTGAGATTCAGAGTCAAATCTGGAGCAGTCTGGATAACAGGTCCCATGCCATAGGATCCGTTATCCAGAATGCTTGAGCCTTGGGGTTTTCCCAATAACTGATTTTTCCATAA
Organism: Xenopus laevis; assembly: GCF_017654675.1. Lineage (NCBI taxonomy): Eukaryota > Metazoa > Chordata > Amphibia > Anura > Pipidae > Xenopus > Xenopus laevis. The sequence continues at coordinate 29,953,220 of NC_054371.1, read as the reverse complement.
TTTGGATCATCATACCTTAAGTCTACTAGAACGTCATGTAAACATTGAATAAATCCAATAGGCTATAGTTGCTTCTGATACAGATGCATTATAACTTAGTTTGGATCAAGTACAAGCTACTGTTTTATTATTACAGAGAAAAAGCAAATGATTTTTAAAACTATAACCCAAATTTGGTTACTGTCTCTTTAAATAGCAACTTACCCTTGGCAATCCAGGGGCCCTGAGTCCCTTTTGCGTATGAAAAGTACTGGGAACTAGGAATTACAGCGCAGGGCCTCCACCTAGGGAACACACCTCAAGGGGATTACACTAGGAATAATAAAACACACACAGTTTGCAAATGAAACAAATATAAATTTTATATAAACTGCAGTAAAACTTGGGCAAACTAATACACCATGCACTCCTACACTGGGGACACATGGGACACTACCTAAATCACTATTAGGTACTTAACTGTTGCTCCAACACAGTCCTTTTTAATATAAAAGTCCCAATCCTCCGGGAGAGGTTAATAACCACACAGTTCAAATGAAATGTCCCTTCTCCAGAGCTCTTATTCCCCAGGTAGCTCTACCATTTCCCAAAAGTACCTCACCCTTTGGAATTTAGCAGCAGCTCCCATGTAGCAGGTAAATATACCCGACTTGTCTTCACTTTGGGGCCCCACGCTTGTATCCGTGCCAGTATTCTCCCTTGGGTGGCTCACTCACTGGGGTGCTCTCAGAGGAAATCACACTGGAGATAATAGGCAGCCCTGCAACAGAATCAATCTCGCTAGTGGCACCTTTCTCCTCCTGAGTTTCTAGCAGCTTGGCAGGGGACAGGCTGGGCTCAATCTGCACCTCCACAGATTCCACAGATTTAACAGCTTCTCTGTACTTGACAGTCTTACAGCTACTCGTGCTGGCTCTGTTCAGCTCTCTGGGAGACCCCCGTACATTTAGCTCCAAAGTCAGGCACACCCTCTCTCCCAAGGATGCACTGGGGCACCCAGCCAATCGGATTGCTCTCCAGCCTGTAACTGGGCTGGATGATGTCACAGGCAGAAAAACAGGGGAAGGATTCCTCTTGTCCCCTATAAAACTTTTGGATTATTTGGATAAAATGGAGTCTATGGGAGACATCCATTCTGTAATTCGGATAACGGGTTTCCGGATAATGAACCCCATACCTGTACAGAATGAGGGGCCTGGAGTCAATTGTTTGTATATTTCCACAGTTATGTGCTTCTTTGTGACCCTAAGGAATGTAAGAAAATGGGACACAAACAATGGTCCCTTCCATTGTTTATTTAATGCCCAGACATACTTCTTCTATTCAGTACATCCAAATATGTTTTATTTTATGTAGTTGCCTACCTATTTTATTATCGCACATATCCTTGACACCCTCCAACAATGCTCATGACTTGGACCAAAAAGCCCTACAGAGAAAAATTAACTGTGTATTAAAATAGATAACCACAGCCAATCCCAATGGAAAGTAGGCAAAACTACATTTACACACCGGCACTAGAAAATAATAATGGGATGTGTGGGGAAATAGTTACATTCATGGGCATTCAAAATAAATGAACCATTTCACCCTGTCCCCTTTTCCCTCAACTGATAGCTAGTTAGTCACACCACCTGTATATTATATAGGATACTACAAGTAGGGGATCCATTATCTGGAAACCCATTATCCAGAAAAGCTCTCAATTATAGGAAGGCCATCTCCCATAGACTCCATTTTAGTCAAATTATTCACATATTAAAAAGAATTTCCTTTTTCTCTGTAATAATAAAACAGTAGCTTGTACTTGATCCCAACTAAGATATAATTAATTCTTGTTGGAAGCAAAAACAGCCTATTGGTTTTATTTAATGTTTTCATGATTTTCTAGTAAGCTTAAGGAAAGATATGTTATCTGGAAAACCCCAGGTCCGGAGCATTCTGGATAATAGGTCCCATACCATAACAGCTCTGCACACAAGTATCCTTTTTTAATGCATATAAAAGGGGGGAAAGGGAATGTTCACCTTATAAATAAATGTGACTATGATGACAATGACCATTTGTGTTTTATTTTTTAATTTAATATTTTCTACCATTTTTTGGGGGGCACTTCAGTTTGGAATTGAACCTGTTATCCAGTTGCTAGGGTCCCATTTACCCGACAACCACACAGGGGTTTAAACAACTGACTGGAATAAATAAAAGGAAAGGGGCTGAAAAACTTATCATGAAAAATTAATTAACACTATAAATCCAGCATCAGATTGAATCTGCAGGTGTTTGTCAAAAAGGCTATTGATTCTGGTGGGAGTTAATAGGCAGGCTTATCTGAAAGAGCTATAAAAGATGAAGCTTAGTTTTATTTGAAAGGCAGCATCCAGAATGCACAGCAGGTTATGGCTAGCTTTTTAAGATGTTACCTAGACTGGGGAAGTGAGTTTATCCATATTCTGCACAACAATATACATATCCGTTATCCGGAAACCTGTTATCCAGAAAGCTCCGAATTGTGGAAAGGCCATCTCCCATAGACTCCATTTTATCCAAATAATACAATTTTTTTAAAATGATAATTAATCCTTATTGGAAGCAGAACCAGCCTGTCGGGTTTATTTATTATTTACATAATTTTCTAGTAGACTTACAGTATAAAGATCTAAATTACGGAAAGATTGGTTATCCGGAAAACCCCAAGTCCTAAGCATTCTGGATAACAGGTCCCATAATGGCTGTACAAGCAAGATGGTGATTTCTGTTTTTTTTCCCAACCAATATCCATCAGGCAGATTTTAAAATAGTATTTGCTGATTCACCTTAAATGTATCAAGTAAAGCTATTTTTTCCTAGTTAGTTTTTGTATGACCTCTACCATAAAATGCCTATGTCAGCCCTTTGAACTGTTTCCATGACAACGGTAGTGATTCTATGTTTTCAGCAATTGGGGTTAAACAACCTGCTGGAAACACAAACTCATGTTTTTGTTAAAGGGGTTGCGCACCTTTGAGTTAACTGTTAGTATGATGTAGAGAGTGATATTCTGAGACAATTTGCAATTGGTTTTCATTTTTTATTAGTGTTTTTTGAGTTATTTGCCATTTTATTCAGCAGCTCTCCAGTTTGCAGTTTTAGCAAACTGGTTGCTAGGGTCCAAATTACCCTAGCAACTATGCATTGCTTTTTAATAAGAGACTGGAATATGAATAGGAGAGACCTTGGTAGAAAGATAAGTAATAAAACGTACCAATAACAATAAATTTTTAGCCTTAAAGAATTTTTCTTTTCGATGGGGTCAGTGACCCCCCATTTGAAAGCTGGACAGAGTCAAAAAAAGAAAGCAAATAATTGAACAACTATAAAAAATAAATAATGACAACCAATTGAAAAACTGTTTAGAATTAGCCATTCTATAACGTAGTTTAAGCAACACGCTGTTCCTAAATTCACATTTCTGGCTTGCAGGAAAAGGGTTAAAGTTGTGTGATGGAACTGACCATTCAACCCAGGTGTAGAAAAAGGGAAACTTCTCCGTGGTGGTGGAAGATGTTGACTTCCAAGTTTCTGTCAGCTCCAAAAAAAACGATGAGTTCTTAACATACCTCACTCCTTATAAATTGTTATGTCAAGAAAATGCATTTGTTATAAATCATAAGAGAGAGTAAACATAATAGCTGAATCAATCTTATTCTGACCACAGAAAATAGAAGTCAGTCAGTAGTTCCAAACGCAGCGAGATAGAAATCATTGATAAATCATCGATAGACTGTAACAGAGGGAGCACTAGAGTCCTGCATGGGTCCATTCAGCAGACCTGTGTGGGAGGGATCACTCCCCCAAGGCAGATTAACCACAGAGTGCCCTCATGGTCTGAAAATCGGGAACTTTCTACCCAAAACCTGACCTTTTTGCAGGTATTCTACAGGTGCCAGACCTGATGCAGGTCTCTACAGTAGCAGGAGCAATCCTGAGAAGAAAGGACCCAAGATAGCCTTGTGTTAACTGGTCAACTGCACTTCATGTATTATGCGCTAGACAGGTTTGGACTGGAGTATGCGAGGCCCACCAGAGCTGCTACCCGATACCCCCCAACTGTCCAGTTTTTCATGGTTCTATTCTATCCCAATTTTGACAGCACAGCATGCAGTTTGTTACTGAAATGTCCTGAGTTTTTTTGGATCTCCTGCACTGAACAGCCAGGAAAAGATACAAAGTTTCTGAAATATAAGAGGCTTTTGTCAGAGAGCCCAGAATAGTCGGCAGCTGCACTTAGATACATTTGTAACAATTTAAGATACTCAGTTAACTATTTAAGATAAGCAGGTCTCTTGGGGAAACTGTGATTTGCAGCTTAAAGGCCAATTCACCTTCATTAGCAAAACTGTAATAATACATAAAACCTGACCCGAAAACCCCCAGAAATGTGTTCAAACTATCCATGACCTGTCAAATTTCATCAAATGAATGTGGTATTTAGCAGGTGTGGCCATAAAATAGGTGTGGTCAAAAATGTTTGCTGCACTACGCACGGCCGACCTTTTTGTCCCTCTTTCTATTTTCCAAATGTTGGGAGGTATGCTACCCCAGGGGCCCCCACACCTCTTCAGATTCCCCTGCCCATCCACTCACTCACCCACTGACATCCCCTCCCACATGTACCTTATCTGTGAGGTTGCGGAAAAGCAACAGCACAGGAGAGGCAACTGTGCAGAAGGTGGGAATCAGGTTTGGGTCCACCAGGTTTTTTCCGGTGTCTCACCAGTCCAGTCCAACCCTGGTGCTAGGAGGAATGTAAGGGACCCTCAAGCCTCATGCATGCAGAGACGGGCGCAAATCTTTGCTCTCCATTCTAGTAAATGAAAAGATGCTTTGTGCCTGTTTTTTACACTTTGTCCCCCCAATGATAAATGAGCCCTTAAACTGGTATTGCCTGCAGGAGCATTCGCCGTTGAAGTCGATTCCTGACTAGGCCCAACTGAACATGCTCCCGCAGGCTCAGAGTCGATGAAGAGACCCAAGAGAATGCGGCCAGGCAGAACATGGTGCCGGAAGCTCAGCTGCGTTGCTCTGCATTTTAAAAGTCAGGTTTTCTTCAGGGGCACCTTTTTGACTAATGCACAGTGTTGGGAGGGAGAGGGGGGCAATGGCAGGCAGTTAAGGGGGGCTTTTGTTACTAAGAAGGATCAGGAGCCACAGAGCAATGGCTAATGGTGAATTGTTTGATACGATCTCATCAACCAGTAGCAGGAGATATGATTGCTAAATACCGTTACATTTCTATTTTCTGTTGTGCTGAATTTATGTCTAACTATATATTCACAAGTTTCATTAAAAAAGATTACGGCTGCCAGTGCAAATGAAAATTACAGGTAGAATCAAAAGAGATCCATGTATAAAAACTCAAGTTATCGTCGTCCAAAAGGGAAAAAAAAAGGTTTATTTTATTTTCACGTTACATCTTATAAAGATCAACTTTCCATTCACACAGTGTCTGCTGATCTGAAGGTATGAAAGATAATCCTTTGCCGAGGACTGCCATTTCAGAAACAAAGTACGGTCGGGAGGATAAATTATAAATCATGTCTGTGGTTTTTTTTCTGCCATGTGGTCACCCCTTCCTCATGGGGTTTCCTGACACTTCTTCTGATCTATCTTTTCATGCTTTAGACAGCTTTTTCAGTTTGATTAAACAAGGATTAGAAGATGCTTCAGATGATAAATCAGTTGACAGACATGAGACACCACAATCGCTACAAGAGTCCTTCAGAAAGTTCTTCTGAAAACATCTAAATCTACAGCCTGTTCCAGAACTCTTTCAAACCCTCCGCCCCAAGGGTATTGTGATTAAATCTAAGGCTTTTCGTTCCACTGATAGATCGTTCAAGAAAATACAGTATGCCTCCTTTATAAGAACACTTTCAATATAATAATTCTACACCGTCATATATTTATGACTCTCTGACATGACAAAAATAAGCAAAGTATTCCTGACCCAGGGCTGTATTTAGGTCTGAGGCATCGGGCCTAAACACGCCCCTATGTTGTGTATGCTGATGTCACGTGACGTATCCAGCGGAAGTGACATCAGTGTGCAGTGCGCGTGATGTCACTTCCGCATTCTTCCTCGGCCTCTCTACCCCTCACCCCCTTAGATCCTTTACCAGATTTGTTGCGGAGGGTGGGGAGGGTTTAAAAATAAACAAAAACAAAAAAAATATATAAATACAGCCCCATTCCTGTCAAATAAGAAATGCCTCATGTTCTCTCAGAAGGACAAACCTCATAAAATAAAAACCTAAGAAGAGCAGGCAAAAATGAAACAAAACAAGAAAGTTATGACAATTACCTTAATTAATTGAATAATAATTCTTAAGACTATTTAACGCACCCCTTTTGTGAAATATAAGGATGTTATTAGTCCTGTGACCTGTATAAAAGCACACGTGCAGCTTTGTGCATATGTTTACTGACCTCCAACAGGTTGTGTATAAACCACATATTGCCAGTGGTTATTGTTAGTTTTGTTTATGTTGAGCATTGCATATAATGTTGTACTGTCTCAAGCAAATGTATTCTAGTCGTCTTTATCTTTTTTTCAATATTTTTCAATATTTTATGTTGCTCTTTTCTGTGTAGCTGTCAGATCAACCCGCTAGATTTGTTATTTGTTGTATATGTAACCATGGTAACTCCCATGACCCCAGTGCTGTGGGAGTTTATCTTTGCCGGTTGTGTTCCTTGACATCTTGTACTCATTTTGGTCTGACTCGGGATATTGGACACATGTTTATGTATTTCGGTATCTTTTCACTTCACTCTACTCAAACGATAATCATTTTTAAACTGAAAATATTTGGTTGGTAATTCATTATGTATGCACTTTGCATTCTGTGATTTTCTCTTTCTATTCAGGTAAAGTCAACATTCTGAATACACAACAACATTTCAGCAAGTCCTTCTATATAAAACAGCTCCAATTCAGGGAATACCACTACTAGATTTTTGGAATGGACTTACTCAATTATGACTATTTGGTCTCCTATTCCTTTCTGCGACAAGATGTATATTGTTACTGCTTTTAAGTGAAAATGCATCATCATGTACTGTGGTGGGTTCGGGGTGCCGATCAAGTTTATTTTCTGGGCAGCATATCATGTAGGTTTGACTTGTACCTTGTTCTAAAAGTACCACACCTAATACCAGAACTAGGGGTAGGAAGAAGAAGCACCTGCCTAGGGCACAAAGATGGGGGGCGAGGGCAGGTACCTGTTCAAAAGTTTTCTGCCTACCCCTAGTCTGGGTGGTTCGCTCCCCTACTGCTCTCGCATCTCTCCTCCCGTCCCCTCCCTCTATCACTCTCCCCTCCCTCCATGACTGCACCCTACCTCCATCCCTGCCCTTCCCCACTCTTCTTCTTATGGTGCATGCTCACTCGCGAGTGAGCACACAGGGTGGGGTGGTGGCCCTGCAAACAGTAGGTGTTGTGTAGACGGAAAACCCCTAGTGGTTAGATCATCATTAGGTTTGTCTCCAAATCCTGCACATAATATGGCAATAAATTCATGTTTTTTTTTGTGGTCCCTTCATGTCATTAGTTTATGACCCCCAATGTATCTAGCCCTTTTAGCTGTGCCTGTTATACAACTGCTACTAATATTCTCCCTATAAAGTTGTTATGGCAGAGCTGTCCTTCCTCACTGACAGACAGCAGGACAGCCCTACAGCATGTTTGTCTCCAATTCTACCCATACCATGGCCATAAAGTTGAGGTTTCCGTAGTTTCTTCATGCCATTAGCATATGAACCCCCCAATGCATCTAGCCTCTTAGCAGTTCCTGTTATACAACCGATCTATGGCAGAGCTGTCCTTCCCAAGGCTGGATTTTAAATTTATGAGCCCCTAGGCCGGCCTGTGGTCCCATTCCAACCCACCCCCTGCCATGCATAAGCATGCAAGTATGTGAGAACTGCTAGGAAGCCATGCTCTATCCCCTCAACCTGCACATTTCTCTATAGGAGAAACAGGAGGAGGAGAACCAGGGACAGGAGGTTTGAAAGCATGCTTAGTAGCTGATAGAGCACCCTATCAATGCAGCAAGTGGGAGGCATGCCGTCCCTAAAATTTTGCCACCCTAGGCCTAAGCCTTTCTGGCCTGGTTCTTTCTCTCTAACAGGTAGCAGGACAACCCCACGGTTACGTTCGTCTACAAATCCTATACTATGGTCATAAATTCAAGGCTTCTATAGTCCTTTCGTGCCATTTAGTTTATGACCCCCAATGCATCTAGCTCCAGCATTCTCCGAATAGCGTTGTTATGGCAGAGGTGTCCTTCTTCCTAAGAGATAGCCCTATGTTTCCAAATCCTACTCATACTATGGCGATAAAGTCAAGGCTTCTGTGGTTTCTTGTTAGCTTTCCTACTATGCTTAAACAGCCCAGATACTGTACATATCCTAGAATTGGAATGCCCTCATGCCTCAGATAATGTATAGAAAAATTCATTATAGGCAATGAAGCACAAGGTTTTTATAGTCCGGGCAATCAGTGTATACACTGCCTTTGGATTCTTTCTCCATCTTCTATGGTGTATTGGTATGTCTCCAATTATTTTGTCTCTTATCTGAGGTGCCTCGGCACCTACACACTCAGCAAACCTTTTGTTCCCCGTAGGTGTCAAACAAAGGGAAAAAGGTGACTGCAACCTCTGGAAAACCTTAGCCCTCTTCCACTCAGGGGATCTATTGTGGAAATGAAATCTGAATATGTTTCAGTGACAGTTAAATAATAACTTTATAACATAGAATTGAGAGATGACTAGCTTTAGGCTAGGATTGCAGAAGTTGACTAATATGGTCCTTTCTTTTGTAGTGAGAGCCAGCTGGGATTTAGCTTTTGTTAGTGGGAGATTAGGCTTGCGTGGCTTGCAGGGGAGGCACCTCTGTATCTCTTTCTTTCTTGTCCTGGTCTTACTGTGTGTTTGCCACAGGGATGAAGATTGTCAGAAAAGCACAATCTACTGCAAAAGCAAACTGTCAGCTGAAAACTGGAAGACATGAATGTAGGTAGTTTTAGAATTCCAGTGCATGTCAAAACTACAGATACATTAGACCAGAGCTGTCCAGCTGAAAATCTCAAAGCTCTCCATAGACTTCTTTGTAAAATATAATCATGTAAAATGGGGCATCATAAGAATGGGAAGTCTTAGACAAAACTACATTAGATAATTGCATAAGATAACCTACGTAGGCAAGTTCTTATATTGAACCTACTGTAACTGATAATTTCTTGGTCGGGCTACACGTAAAAACAGAACTTAGCACTGTTTTAAATAATGCTTAGAGATAAAGAGCAAAAAAAAAGGACTAATTTGCTAATATAGGTGCTACATTGTTCATATTGTCATTATTAGCCAAGTAGCAATTAGCTTTGAATAGTCTATTGGATTGGTTGCTATAAGTAACTGTGCTACTGCAATTGCTACTGTAAAATTGTAGTGTTTATTATCAACCCTTTTGCATTAGTTAGTCTTATTTGACAACAAAAAACAAAATGTTTTATATGTATATATATATATATATATATATATATAATATATATATATATATATATAAATTATAATTATTAGGTGTGACCACTAGTATAAATAGTTATTAGATAATAGATATTAGTTGACAATATTGTTTGTCTAAAGGTGGCCATAGACGCACAGATAATATCGTACAAAAAAAAAATGTATTACAATATTCGTGTGTGTATAGTGAGAAAAGAGCCAACCGATATCGGCAGAAGTCTTGGATATCGGTCAGCTCGTTGATCGGGTTGGATAGAAAAAAATTGCCCATTTTTAGCACTGAATCGTCAGATACAGGTAGAACTCTATTGTTTCTACCTGTATATCTGACGATTCAGGTCTACACGTGTATATTGAAATAAAAGATCTTTCTTGGAAACATCTTTTCCAAGAAAGATCGTAATTGTTAAAGGGATCCTGTCATCGGAAAACATGTTTTTTTCAAAACGCATCAGTTAATAGTGCTACTCCAGCAGAATTCTGCACTGAAATCCATTTCTCAAAAGAGCAAACTGATTTTTTTATATTCAATTTTGAAATCTGACATGGGGCTAGACATATTGTCAATTTCCCAGCTGCCCCAAGTCATGTGATTTGTGCCTGCACTTTAGGAGAGAAATGCTTTCTGGCAGGCTGCTGTTTTTCCTTCTCAATGTAACTGAATGTGTCTCAGTGAGACATGGGTTTTTACTATTGAGTGTTGTTCTTAGATCTACCAGGCAGCTGTTATCTTGTGTTAGGGAACTGCTATCTGGTTACCTTCCCATTGTTCTTTTGTTTGGCTGCTGGGGGGAAAAAGGGAGGGGGGGGAAATCACTCCAACTTGCAGTACAGCAGTAAAGAGTGATTGAAGTTTATCAGAGCACAAGTCACATGACTGGGGGCAGCTGGGAAATTGACAATATGTCTAGCCCCATGTCAGATTTCAAAATTGAATATAAAAAAATCTGTTTGCTCTTTTGAGAAATGGATTTCAGTGCAGAATTCTGCTGGAGCAGCACTATTAACTGATTCATTTTGAAAAAATTTTTTTTCCCATGACAGTATCCCTTTAAGTCTAAGGCCACCATAAGTCCATATTAAGATGCAACATAAGTCCATAATATTGGACCTGGCTGTACTAACTAAAAGGACTTGAGAGTGTGGGTTGCCATGGCAACGTGTCCGGAAATAGAGTGGTATAAAGGAATGGATATGTGCAGCAATGCTTTTGGCCTCTGAGGAAGTCGCAGATAAATGCTCAAGGCTAAGTGATGTCACAGGAGAGTGCCCCATTGACAAACATGAGGGAAGAGAAGCTACACAACAATTTGCATTGAACCCAAGTGCGTGTTCTGGTCAAATGCCAAAGGGGAGCGTGAATGGAACATTTACATAGATATATTTTATATCAAGAACACCATGTGAGTGTATTTTAATACTTTGTTTTAAATATAAAAAAGTAGTTTTACACTATTGCCGCTGCATATCATCTTACAGCCAGTACCAGAAGGGGAGCTGTGTCACAGGATAGATTTTTATGTGCAAGCTGTAAAAGAGAACCTGCATTAAAACAGGATTATATAAGGAAAGTTAATCTTACTTTTATCTGATGGTGGCGTTGCAACTGCAAAGGAAAGCCCTGGAGCTATACACGCAGGGGCTGCATAACAAGTGATCTGAATGACCAGCAGCCAGATTACACTGGTTTATATTTAAAGACTGGCAAAATCAGATGTAACTGTGAGTAGGTGAGAAGGAATGAGTTAATGCAGGGAAATGTCAGGCTGGTGGTGGAGAAAGACAGGTATGTGATGTCAGCGGAAGATGCAGTTCACTTCGTTATCAGGTACAAAGATCTCACCCACCCTTCTTTTTTGCATAGAAGGGTTTTGCATATTTTCTGAAATGTTAGGAGTTTCTATTTATGTTGTCCTATTATCAAATGTGGATGTATTCCTGCATGTTGTTATATTGCGGTTTCGGTACAGTTATACACAGTGTCGCACTGGGACACCAGGGGCCCACCCAAAAAACCTTAGACCAGGGGCCCACTCTCAGTACTATTATAATTCCTCTCCTCACACAACCTCTATTCTCCTAGTCTCTGTTCTTTACATGCTATAATCTATTATTCAATCTATTTAGTCTATTTGTTCTCATAGAAATAGGTAATGGCCATGAAATATGCCAAATGTTTTGAAGCAGGAGGGCCCACTGACGCTTGCTCCCACCGGGAGTTTTCCTGGTATTCCTGTGGGCCAGTCCAACACTGGTTATACATTATAAACATGAGAGAGTCTGCATGGTATTATTAAATTTTAATGAATGTCAAATGCTTGATCCAGGGAATGTTTCTGATTGCCATTGGGGTCAGGAAGGATTTTTTCCCCTCTTGAGGCTTAATTGGCAGTGGCTTCAGGCTGGGTTTTTTGCCTTCCTCTGGATCAAAATAATGTATTTTAAGTTTTATGTGTCACAGTATTGGTAGGACCTTGCCAGAGTACTGCACGGGTACATTCAGAAGAGGGAGAAAGGAGGCTCTCTCCTGTGACTGCACAGTGGGTTGATTGATACAGACGCTACTACTGCTTGTGCTAGGTGACAGCCTGCTTGGATCATCGACACACTGCAGATTCAGGAGTGACAGCAGGGCTGCTGAACTTCTCTCATGATGGGAGATGCAGCTCCTGCTCGTAGCAGAGTTTGGGGCCATCCTCTCTGTAGGTAGAGGCAACCTAATACTCATGTTTACTAACATTAGAGATAAATATCTGGAGAGATTTCTGGAGATGTTGCCCACCATGGCAATTAGATTTAAACAGCCATCTATAAGTTCAAAAACAAAAGCAAAGATCCGATTGGTTGCTATGGGCAATATCTCCAGAAATCTCTCTAGATATTTATCTCCAATGTTAGTAAACATGCCCCATAGTGCTGATCTCAAATGAGAAGCATAGTAGTGATCTCTTATGGAGATCACTACTATGAATATTGCCTTGGGGTGAGGCTGCCAAGGTCCTATTTATTTGATAAAATGTGAATAAATGCTGTGGCCATTTTTACCATTTCTGGCTTCTGGTGTCCCATTACGGAAGGTAACAATGGGGTTCAATGGGATAGCTGAAGGTGAAGGGTCAATTGAGGAGTCCCATCGTCAGGGGATTAACACATATGTGGTACACGTAGTAACCTCCATAAAGCACAATACGGAGTGTTATTTACCAAACAATATTACCCTATATACTTTTCCTTGTTTGTTCCTGTGCCTTTGGCACTGGCTTTTATTTTAGATATTGCAATTCAGACTTGAAGGGATACAAGTGTAAGCCGGATAAGGAGTGTGAACTTATTTAGACCTTGGAACTTTCTTTTGTACTAACTAAGTTCTGCATTTTTTCAGTAGTATCCAGGGATCCTGAATATATGACAGAATAGTTAAAACAGATCTCTTGAGTAGCGGTGTAACAAGAGTGCCACCCCCCACTAAAAGAATCCAGAGGGACCCGGTGCACCCATAGCTGCTCCCCCCTCCATTGCCACAACCCCCCGCCAAATGCTCGCACAGGTGATTACACTAAAATTTAAAGAAGACGATTGGCAGGAAAGGGGTATTCTAATGCTATAGAGGAAGCAGACTGTAGGATCTGGGTCCCCGTATTCCCCTGCCCCCCGCAACCACAGGGTTTGCATCCTCTATACTTAATGCCACTGCTCTTGAGGGCACTGACTATACAGATACTGTCTAGATTTGACAAGCTGTCTGTTCCTATGATACAGTTGGGTATCCTCAGATCTTTTATAAATGGTAGGGATTTTGTAGAAAGTTTGGATACCTAATTTTATTAACCATAGGGAAATAATGTTTTTGGTTTGTGTTTAGCCCTTTGTCACTTCTGATCAACAGAGGTTTCTGTAATCCCACTTGGGCTTTCGTTTTTGGATTAGGATTGCCTCACATTCCTTGTATCCTAGAAGTCAAAGGCATTCCTTTTCATAGTCTTTGCGATTAAAGGAGAAGCAAAGTCGTCTTGCACTTGGGGGTGCCAAATGTTAGGCACCCCCAAGTGATTGTATTTACTTACCTGAAACCCTGGGCCGGTGCTCCTATCAGCAGAAAACTGCATAGCCGGTGAGCACCACGGAGCGATCTATTCATATTTCCCGGGGCAGACAAATGCGCATTAAAACGAAATAGATGTTTTTTTTAGTTAAGGAAGATGAAGACAGAAGAGGGTTGCTCTGTGGTGCTCATTGGTATAACCCCGGGCTGGTGCAGTTTTCTGCTGATAGGAGCACTGGCCCGGGGGTTTCGGGTAAGTAAATATAATCACTTGGGGTGCCTAACATGTGGCACCCCCAAGTGCAAGAAGACTTTCCTTCTCCTTTAAGGAAGGCCCACTGCCACATTCATTTCTTCTTTTAATAACAATTACAAGTTTACCTGGCTGTCTTGCAAGCTTTTTCTCTTCCTGTGTGCACGATTATCTGTAGAATGTGGGTGAATTAAACTGGTTTTCCTTAAATCCAACTCCTGGCTTCACTTAAAACGTTCACTTTGAGACAAGCTGTTTCAGGAGAAGTAACATTATTTTTAGATTTCATCCCCATGACCAGTTCCTCACTTCAATGGTCCCCACTGACTCACTGAGAATAGTGTCTTTTAGAGTTTTATTTCAGACTGATTGATGGTTTTTATATACTTAAGCCTATGAGGGTTTTGTCATTCTTTAGGAATATCCAATACACATTATAGTTTGCATAGTGCAATTTCAGACACTTGCTATGCTTTTTTTAACCCACAAAGCGCCCCCCCCCACAATTCCAGAGTAATTGGGGTATATTTATTAAATAGTGAAGTTAGAGATTGACACAGTCCACTAGCGTGAAATTCCACCCCTCTCTATTGATTTCTATGGGATTTTAAAAGGTGTATTTATCAAATGAACTTTCACTTTCACCCATTGATAAATACTCTTTTAAAAATCTCATACAAATCAATGGAGAGTGGTGGAATTACACTCTAGAGGACTGTGGCGATCTCTAACTTTACTCTTTGATAAATATACCCCTTTGATTGTGCCCCCTGGGGGAGGTGCCATTGCCACCATTTCTTCGGTAACATGTGCGATCTGCAGCAAATTGCACTGAAAAATAATCCAAATGGTGTCACTTCCGGTGTTCAGCATCAAAATGGCAATTTTTAGGAGTAAATTCATTATGTCAATTAATGCAGGCCACTGTTGGGACCATGGAATTAGTGTGACCTTCAAAGGTGGCACAAGCTCCAGGGTTTCCGAAAACGTTGTAAATTTGTAACCAGATGCAGGACGGAGGAAGTGGCACCAAGTGAAACTATATGTAAGTGCAAGAATGACTTTGTATGCAAATACCTTCACCTAATGGAATTTTTTGTGCAATGACTGCACAACCTCAACTGCACTTGTGGTGAGTAAATTACCCCTAATGTCTTTTTTTGTTTTTGTGCCTATTGTAGACAGAAAGTGATTCAACAATAATGTTTAGCCGCACACCACTTACTTGCTTGCTGGGTGCATCCGTATCCCTGGCAGCCTCCAAGCCAAACACTATACAGATATGTGAAATGGGAAGGAGCACACCAAAATGTCCAGGCAATGCCTTAATTCATATGCAGATTTATTGAGTGCACAAGCTTTCGGGGTCAGAACCCCTTCCTCAGGTGCACCTGAGGAAGGGGTTCTGACCCCGAAAGCTTGTGCACTCAATAAATCTGCATATGAATTAAGACAGAAAGTGATGCCACTGAGACGGATATTAGGTGAAGGTTATTGTTTTAAGGTCAGGTTACTTATCTGTGGCAAGGATGTCAATTTTTTTCCCCAAGGTCAATATTTTTATTATTATCATTTATTCACAAAGCTACAACATATTCTACAGTGCTGTACAATTATAAGGGTCTATACATCAAACATACAAATACTAACCAATACAGAACACTACTGTGCTTGTTAGCTTGCCTGATGCGACTTTATTACTTTAAGGAGCTAAAAGTCTTCCTCATCTTGAGCTTTAGGTTGCATTACTGGTTTGTTCTAATTCACAAAAAAACCAACCATGTAGTTATTTTGAGCACCTGAGGAAGAGCTAGTTGGCTCGAAACATGTCGTGCACTGTATGAATAAAAGGAATCACTGAATTAATATCTTGGTTCTCCAGAGTCCTATGTTATAATCATGTAGTTATTTTGCAATATGGGAATATTAGTGTATTCTCCTTAAATTGCCAACATTATGACTATCTGACTGCTGTGAAACAGATCCACTGATTCAATAAATAATGCACTGTTCAATAAATAAGTTATTGCTTTGAAGCTCAATGTTACACAAATTTAAAAGCAAAGTTGTTGCAGTCAATCGACCCAAATTATAGAAGATGAACACCCTAAATCTCCCATTGTCTACTTCCCTTTGTCAATAATTTCGGACCCCCATAGGTAAAGATTGCCCCACCATCTGAGATATGGAGTAAGATTCACAAAATAATGACAACCGATACACTTCCTGGTGAATGGAGTAACATTAAACATATAATTGTATGTCAGTCTACATTGAACAGAAGTGTTAGTGGACATAATCCTTTAGTTTCATGTACCATGGAGGCAAAATGCAAACCTAGGAGTGTATCCACCACAGATGAACATGTGCTTGGGACATTCTACACCATGGCATAATCTGGCATGTGGAGGCTTCAGTGTGGTTTACATTCTGTAAAATGAGCTTTGGGGGTACATCCTTAGTCTTGGTGCTAAGTAGTTGTTTCATGTGCTTAAAATACCAAACATACATCTGTTGTGAAAACATGTTAATACCCCATTATAAGCAATGGTTCTTTTTGCAATGGAAGCAGCGAGTCCTTAGACATTCAAAATGTATTTGTACACGTGGGAGTGAAATTCATTAAAAATCAATATTGAAAAATTGTGGCAAAAAATTACTTTTGTTAAAAGTAGTGGTGAAAAGCAAGAAATGTAGAAAAAGATGTATCCAGTCATAAAAAATAGAGAGTAAAACACTTGCCACCTATAACCAATAGTGATGTAATAAAAATACATGGGCACAATGCTCCCTCTAATTCCTTCTCAACTATGTGCGCAAAAAAACTATTTTGCGTTCACATTTTAAACTTGTGTGCACAGGTCAGAATACATGCAAAATTTTTTGTTTTCATACAAAATTCCTTGTGTGCACAATTTATGGTGTGCGCTAAAATTTGTGTGCGCGAGCACACACTGCATGGGAATTGTATTTTCAGCACTGTTAAGGGTTTTTAAATTTGCATTCACTTTTCTACGTGATTACTTTTCTGCAATCACATTTTTCCACCAAGACGTCGTGATTAACCCATTTGAATTTTTTTAAACCTTGAAATGTGCGCTAAATTCCCCAAATATTGATTAAGGGGCAGAATTATCAAATGTCGAATTTCATAGTGAAATATACTTCAAAATTCAACCATCGAATGGCTATACTTCGGCATCGGCGTCGAAGTTTTTTATACCGAATTTGACCGTTTTGTGGTCGAAGTAAAATCGTTCGAATGATTAAATTCGAACGATTCGAACGATTTCAGCCATCGAACGAACGATTTTACTTAGACTACAAAAAACTTAGAAAAATGCATTAGAAGGTCCCCATAGGCTAACATAGCACTTCGGTAGGTTTAATTTGGCAAACTATTGAAGTTGAAGTTTTTTAAAGAGACAGTACTTCAATTATCAAATGGTCGAATATTCGAACGATTTTACTTCGAATCGAATTCGAAGTAAATTAAAAGTCGTAGTATCCTATTCGATGGTCAAAGTATCCAAAAAATTACTTAGAATTTCAAATTTTTTTACTTCGAAAATTCCCTCAAATTCATTTCGACCCTTGATAAATCTGCCCCTAAAAGTAAACAGTCACGATGGCTAGAATATAAACAATTAGTGATCTCAGAGAATGCTAGAAGTTGTAGTCCCCTGGATCATGTGTTAGTTCTGTACAAATTGTAAACCATTTTAGTTCACAAGTGCCGGTCCTTTGTTGTCGGCAAACCCTTAAACTCTTTACGTTGATAGCTAACACTGAACTGAGCTAAAGTTCACAATTTATTATAGGGATTTCTAGTTCTTTTTTTTCCTGTGCTCAACTGAAAATGAAATTGGTGCAGCCGGCTAAAATAAAACCAGTGCTTACTTTTACAACCAAGTTTTTTCCATTATCCCTAAATGGCTTTCCCATTCCAATCTTTTTTTTTTTTTTTGTAACTTTTATGTAATTTTGAGGTTCCCCTGTTCGGGCCTCACTAAGAAGCCCTGAATTCCCCACAGTAATTATAATTATAAACACATGCTTTCTCATTGGACTGCCCTAGCAGTTTCTAGAGGCGGTTTATGGAAGGTATTTTACATCACTGTGTAAGGTCCCCCTGTAAGACTGAAAATAAAATGACACCACAATTCATTTAAAACTTCATATATAGTAAGTACATTGGTTGTGAGAATTCTAATTTGAGGAAATAAATACTGATTTTTCAATTACACCTAACTGGTGTAGCTTGTGCTGATCCTTTGCATGATATTAACCTGGGTCCGATCACAAAATTTATATGGGAACACAGAATGCATTCTTAAAAGCAAAGGATATAAAATATAAAGAAAGACTTCAACACTCAGAGGGCTTTTAAATGTGAGCAAATATTTCTTTAATCAGGACTTTATAACTGGAGACCATAATACCGATCTTTAAAAAATAAATTTTTTATAGCATTCTTATATGTATCGTTGGTTCTGCAGTAAAGTTAACATACATTGAGGTTTAACATTTGTCTAATTGCCTAATGATAATTGATATAGGAGACCTTTTATATATGTCTGGGCCTGACGCACTGCACATTACATCTCTGGATCTGTATAAAAATGCAGCGGAAAGAAACTATATTGATTGCTGTATTGATCCCAGAGACAAACAAGTTGGTTTTAGCTGATTACACATTTAATGCACAAGGGATAACACTGGTCCACTGAACTGTAAATCCAGATACAGGAATGTCTGCAGCTTCAAGCGTTCATGCAGTAGAGAAGGCTTATTCAGTAATGGCTTATTCAGCCATTGTAATGGTTTTTTTGGGTGTAATTATAAGGCATTAAATTAGGCTGCACATAATTATCCTACTTGACATGTCAAAATCTAGTTGCAGCGGCTGTAACAATCGATTTAAGGTGGCCATAGATGTAACAATTACGATCTATATTGGAAAAGATCTTTCCAAGAAAGATCGTTCGTTTTAATACACACGTGTAGAGCTGAATCGTCAGATACACAGATAGAAGCAATAGAATTCTACCTGTATCTGACGATTCAGCACTAACAATGGCCGATGTTCAGGTTCCTTCAAAGGCACCCGATCAAAATCAACGAGATGACTGTTATCCAAGTCTTCTGCCGATATCATTTGGCTCGTTTTCCACCATACACGCACTGAATATCGTACGAAAATTTGTTTCATTTGATATTATCTGTGCATCTATGGTCACATTTAGTAAGGCCTGTGTTCAGTTCCTCCATCATTTCCCACTGAGAGGCTGGGAAGCAGCTAGCTCTGTCCATCAGTTACCTGGCGAATACCTTAGTTTATATATCTATATAATATACTGAACACCTGCTTTCTCTCCAGGCGTATACTTGCATATACAGGGGGGAAGAGGAAGTCTAACCACCCCCCAAAAAGGCCTAAAACGGGACCCAAGTTTTAGAGAACAGTGCGTTGGAGTGTACATGCAGGAGATTTGTCCTTCACTTCTATGGTGGCATTGATTCTTCTGCAGAGTCTAAGTAATAATTCTTGGGTTATGAAACAGGTCTAGTGACCCATAGCAGCCAATCAGATGTTTTCTTTTTTAAACAGTCCTGCAATCAGTGTCATGCCAACAGGGACGGTTGCCCTTGGCAAGCCCTCTGGTGTTATCTGCCTAGTGTAGACCATGTAGGTATAGTAACCCATAGCACACATCAGAAATTTGGACTGTTACTATCAGTTTAGTAAGGCCTGTGTTCAGTTCCTCCATCTTTTTCCATTGAGAAGCTGGAGAACAACTTGACATTGACCAGCTATTTGTACCCATCATTTACCTTAGAAGTTCATTCATCTATATAATATACTGAACACTTGCTTCTCTCCAACCCATTCGTTATCTCTTCCTCCCTCACTGCTGCAACATGCACAACTAATAACCCACCACCCTCCTGCTCCAGTATTAAAGACAGTCCAGAATAAGGGGAAGGCAAGTTTGCTCCTGCCCTTGTGCATGGATTCAATAAAAATGTGACTTTCACTAGGTGACTTTCACTGGTGCATTACAAACCCCTTTTGTACCAGTTAAATCAGTTATCCAGTTCCCATTTTAAAATGAATACAAATGTAATACAATACTTTTTATTCGTTGTATTCTTAACACATGTTAGGTTTTGTCTGAGTAGGCAGTTTTCTGACATTCCCTCTGTTACAGTTCATTTGATCTGTTTGAAAACATCATGGAAGCTAATGATTCCCTTCAAGGATGCTGTACAGCTATCCCCAAGGGGAGCCCCTTCCATATTATTGGGGGCTGAAAGCCTCACGTCACAGGGACATCAGGCATTTCTGTAGATATTACATGTAAATGATTCTCAGGCTCCCTGGCATTGATCATACTCTTATTAACAGATACTTTACAGCAGCATCAGTCTGCCAAAGAGAGAGAGTTTTATAGCTTCATATAGTGTATTTTAAGATAAAATTCTGTTCCTATGTGACTTCTAAAGGGGGAAAAAAAATCTGATTTCTAATTTTTTGTTCTGGTTGGTTAAAAATTACCAACATGTTGTAACTGCGTTTTCTATATTGGGTGTTCTAAAACTGAGGTTGAGTTTGTTATGTACAGTGATGGACGAATCAGTGTTGTTTTCCTTCACTGAAAAATTAGCGAATTTACCGAAAAATATGTGAAACGCATTGAAGTCAATGGGCAATTTTTATGCGTGTGACTACTCTGACACGCAACATTTTTTTTGTCTCTGCGGATTTTTCATTGGCAAATTTTTGGCGCTTTTTTTTATTCACTGACGCGAAACACAGAAATTTTCTGCAAGTCCATGCCTGCATCTCTAGTTATGTAGGTCAATGGAAACATAGCCATGTTTTCCCAATGTTCTCTTAGCTCCTCTTAGCCCAAGGATCTTGTTTATTTACCAAACTTTGGGGAAAATTGGACAATTACAGATTTAAGCACAACTGCAAAGCACTTAAAGGAAAACGATACCCCCCTGAACAATGTAGGTCTCTATAAAAAGATTTGCATAAAATCGCTCAGGTGTAAAAGTCTGCTTCATGTATATAAACCATGTTCATAATAATATACCTTTTTAGTAGAATGTGCCATTGGGTAATCTTAAATAGGAAATTGCCATTTTAAAAAATAAGAGCCACCCCCTGAGATCGTAAGTTTTACGGTGCCCACAAACAAATTAAATAAACCATACATGTTAGATATGTCTTTTGCTTCCACACTTCTTCCTGTAACAGTTAGAGCTGCAGTATTTCTGGTCAATCGGATTTGATTCAAGTTAAAAAACAAAACAAAACACTCCAGATTTATTCTAGGAGGTCCCCTATAGGCAGGTTTTAGATGGTGAATAGTTGAATTTGAATCCTTAAAGGGATAGTACATGATAAATTTCAAAATTCAAATGTTCATTTTCAAACTTGAATCGAATTTGAATCGAATTTGGACTATTTTTTGGACAAATTACACTAAAATAAACTCAAAATTCGAATTTAAAAATAATTGTCTTTTTCAGTCATAATGGTGTTAAATGCATATACACTTTTGTAAATATTCTAGCTATTTGTAATTAATTAATTCTAAAACAGTGGTGCATTGCATCTAGTCATGTGTAAGTATGATAAAAGACCTTAAGATCACCACATTTAACAACAAGAACAAGGAACAAAGTTTCAGCACTGCCAAGCTTGAGCATTTAATAGGAATCAGGAAGGGGTTTGTATAGAGAGGAGAATCCCATGACTGTTCTGACCAATGAGGTTGTTGGTATTTCTTACAACAGGAAAGGCAAGAGAAAGGCCCCATTGCACAATTAAATCATTGCCTGCCCTCTCATCTAGGTGCAGAAAGACAGAGCCATAAAGTCCCTGGTCATCAAAGCTGGGCAATTTACTAATTTATTACCTGTATATTTAGGAAAAGTCTTAAATCAAAAAAGCTTGATCAGGGTACAGTAAATCACAATAAAATCACATCACATGAATCATTTTTAGCTGCCACATTTGAATTTTCGAGATTTTTCATACTGATTTGAGTTTAAAGAACATGAATTTGAAAAAACATAGAGATTGTTTTTGTTACATAAAAATGCTACCTCACATTTTAATAATTTACAATGAAATCTCATTATTTCAATAATGTTTAATATAATACACCTCTCACTGACCTTTATGCAAGCTTTCCAGGTTCTGGCAGGTAACATTTTTCATTTGAATTTTCAAGATTTTTCCAATTGATAAATCTCAAAAGTTTGATTTAAGAGAACTGAAATTTGAAAAAAAAAAATAGGTTTGACATGTTCCCTGTGTAGTTCAATTAAATTACCTAGTCTAAATCCCTGTTTAAATGATTATATTAAATACCTTTTATTAAATCTCATTTTTAAAATGATCCAGGAGACTCTGGAGATGTAAATGTCAGACACTAAAATACGTACTGTCATCCTATTGAGGTACAATAAAATATCAAACCCCACAAAAAACAAAATAGCCAATAATTGTGTCATGTTATTATTAACATGTATTTATAGAGCAACAACTTATTGCACAGCAACATATCGTACAGTAGTAATTTGCACTTCAGATTTCCTTTTGTGCAAGTATGGGATCTTTTATTCAGACTGCTTGGTATCTGGGGTCCTTGGGACAATGTGCTGTCCAACTTCTGTGGTACCAAGGGCTGGAATTTTTCTGGTCGCCGTGTTGGAGGGCCGATAATGGAAGCCAGTGTTGACCACTCCCTGTTTTTAACCACACCCACTTTAAACCACACGTATGCTACCACAAGAACTTTAAAGACCATGTCCACATTAATGGTGGTAGCACATCAAAAAAACAAATGGTTGGTGCTCACCAACCATTATATGACTTGATATATGTAAGTCATATTAAAGCATACCCTTATATGGCTTCTTCTCCCTTGTGGATAACACAGCACCCCACCCCAACACATGATTAAACACCTTAGGGTCCCCCTAATAACAATTTCCAAATACTAACAAGCCCTCAGAACAAACTCTACCAGGCTCATGCCCCACAGGTAGGGTAGTGAGTATGGCGCACACAGGGAGCATAGGGTAAGCAGAGTATGGCACACACAGGCATAGTAGAGTAGTCAGAGTATGACACACACAAGGAACATAGTGTAGGCAGAGTATGGCACACACAGGCATAGTAGAGTAGTCAGAGTATGACACACACAAGGAACATAGTGTAGGCAGAGTATGGCACACACAGGCATAGTAGAGTAGTCAGAGTATGACACACACAAGGAACATAGTGTAGGCAAAGTATGACACACAGGGAGCAAAGGAAATGCAGAGTATGGCACACACAATGAGCATGGTACAGGCAGAGTATGACACATACAGGAAGCATAGGGCAGGCAGAGTAGGGCACACACAGGTAGCATAGGGCAGGCAGAGTATGGCACACACAAAGAACATAGTGTAGGCAGAGTATGGCACACACAGGCAGAGTAAAGTAGTCAGAGTATGGCACACACAAGGAACATAGTGTAGGCAAAATATGGCACACACAAGGATCATAGGGCAGGCAGAGTATGGCACACACAGGGAGCATAGGGCAGACAGAGTATGACACACAGGGAGCATAGGGCAGGCAGAGTATGGCACATACAGGGAGCATAGGGCAGGCAGAGTATGGCACATACAGGGAGCGTAGTAGATCTCATATCTACACATAATAAAGCTTAGAAATAATTGATATAATTGCATCCTAATAAATGAAGGTGATTGTTCATCTTTTATTATAGAGCACCAAATGGCAACACACTCACATTGTGGTTCATGACAGGACCTAAAGTTACACATGACTGGCCATATGTCCATGTAGACAACCACCAACATGATCCATCATGAAGATAAAGGTAAATTGTCTGTGTCATGCTCAGCCCAGTGAATGGCATCTGATCTATTCACCACAGACCTTTTTTCTTTGCTCTTGTTTGCTACATATGAATATCTTTCTCTATTGTCAAAAAAATCAATCACAGCTCTTTCTTGTGACACACATCCCACTCTCTGGCATATTCTGCATTCCCCTGGCTTGTACAGTACCTGCCAGAACATTTTAGGAATTCAGAATAGGATGCTGGAAAGCTGAACCTTGCTGATCTCAATATACCATCACTTTTCTTTATGAATTTATTTAAAAATAAAAAGTGGGCCATTACTTCTTGACTGACGTTCGTATTAACCACAGTAGACACTGCTACCAGATAACCTGAGGCAGCTTCTCTGTGTGAGTGTTTCGGCTGCATGCAGATTCACTGAAATGCTAAAACCTGCTGTAGATTTACATGATGACTTATGTGCATATAGTTCTGGAAAATCGTTATGTCCAAGCTAATGAGAGAAACATATGGGATCTTTAGCATTTAATCTACTCAATTTTCTGTTCAGCATAAGGACATGTTTGTGTGGTGAAACAACAGGAATGGGATTATGTAACACAAGTTAATAAAAAAAATAAAAAAAAATAACAGAGGATTTTTAGAATAAGAAACAGAGAAGGGTAGATAGGTAGCGGGATTGGATGTGCAGCCTTTTTAAGAATATTCTTGACATAGACCTGATGAAATTAAGAGGAAAAAATTCCAGAAACTAGGTAAGAATTCAATATACTATATGGCTGGAATAAGCCTGGAATAAGCAAGTGTAAAGGAGGGTTTAGGATTGAGAGAACAATATGGGAGATGACAAGAGAACCTTGCACACAGCACTGTCACTCACAGTATCAGGTGAATCAAAGCAGGAGGAAGGGAGACTTTGTTTTAAACTTTTCTTCAGATCAGATCTTTTTTAGATTGTTCACCAGAAATAAAGACTCTTTTCATTAACTATCCATTATTAATTTGTTGATCATTTCAGTGATCCAGGTGCAGATTCTGAACTGTTACAATTTTGCAGCATTTAGTTGATGCATTTTTTAGCCGCATCAGTGACGTATTAGCAACTATTGTATCAAATCTCACAGCTGCCTTTACTGAAACTCAGGGATCCTGCTCAGCAGGGCCAAAGATAAGAAATGTATCAACTAAATGTATCAATTTAGAACAGTTTACAGGGTCGGCATCCAACAGTTTACAGGGTCGGCGACCCCCACTAGAGTCCTGCGCGGGTCCATTTTTTTGGAACCCATACCCGACCCGTACCCACAACCTGCAATCCGCAACCTGCATTCTTACCCGCTTGGACCCGCTACCCGACCTGCAAGTACCTTATCCGCAACCCGAACCCACGACCCGCTGACCATCAAGAATCAGGAAGTGCTGTCATTGTAAACCGGTAGTGACATCATCGGAAGTAGACATGATCAGAAAAAAAGGAGTACAAATCGCTATTGAGGAGACCCACGGCCTGACCCGCGACCCACAAACCCGCAGAACTGTCGACCCGCGTCTATACCCGCCCGGAACTTCTACCCGCAACCTGCAGGGTACCGCAGGTTTTTGCGGGTAACCCGTGGGTACCTGACCTGTTGCAGGACTCTAACCCCCACCCCCTTCCCAGAGCTGCTTCATAAATAAATAAATATGTAAGTAAAAAAATGCAATGTTATAAAAATGGTCACAAATAAATAATAGAAATTAATTGAAAAAAAAATCTTTATTTCTACACATTTGCTCTGGGGATAATATACAAGAGCCATGAATATCCTGTAAAGTATATCCTTATAAACGTGCTAAGTGATGTCATCAGTTATAATCGGAGCTTAGTGTAGATGTCATTTCTGTTGAAAAGCAGGTGTAGCTCACCAAATTGTCTTAGCGGCTTGTCCCATGGGTTATCCTGTGCTGATATCTCAAATAGGTTAATCTGAAGAAGATATGTTGTGTAGGACAAATCCAAAGCAGCAAACGTTGACTGCAATTCTCTTCATTGGGGAGTGGATACACACCATGTAATTTCTGTCACATGACTCACTGAAACTAGTGTATTATAATAAATAATGAGGATATTTATGAGGATATTAGAAGTCACGTCGCAGATCCATGACTTCAGCCTTCGGCCTCGTCCTTTTATATGGTCATGGAACTCCTCTGTAAATTATAATATCCTTATATTTTTTATTCTTCGTTCTATGTAGATGTGTCACTACTGTGATTTCAGTGCATGTGGAACAGACAAAAAGCTTAAAGTAAAGTAACCTTATAAAATCATTGTATTAGGCTCCAATCGTCATTATTTTTTGTATCTATGCCTTGTATTAAGGATTTTCAGTTTAGAATACAGCAGAGAGGCAAATTGAGGGATTAATTGTACTATTGTATTTCCTTCTAACACCAGCATGGTATTAATAAAACTCATTTCAGACTATACTTGACATTTTAAGGCATCATTGTTACTACTAGCTGTGCCAATTCTTCTGTTTTTCATTCTAAGATTTGCTCTATATTTTTCATCATTCTTGATATTTTTTATTCCTAATTTTCTTTATTATTTGTTTCTAATGTGTATACTTTGTACTTTACAACAGAACACACAACATATAATTGGAAACCTTTTTTTCTGTGTGATGTCATGCTATTTTTTTAGGCACAAGAGGGAGCTTTTGACATTTTAGCATGGTAGGGAAACATACAGAATGAAAAAAACGTCATTTTATAAAGATATCTAGCAAATACGTAGCTCTACCTATCTTGGCAAAGCCCCATCAGAATCAAGCTTTTCATTCTGTGTTATGAGCATTAAATTTAGGTATGGGATCCCTTATCCAGAAACCCATTATCCAAAAAGCTCCAAATTACAGGAAAATCTACCTCTCATAGACTCCATTTTAATCAAATAAAATACATTTGAAAAATGATTTCCTTTTTCTTATTCTCGTAATAATAAAACAGTACTTTGCATTGATCCAAATCAAGATACAATAATCCTTATTGACTGCAAAACTGTTCTATTGGGTTTATTTTGGGGCAGATTTATCAAGGGTCGAGTTTATTTTAGTGTAAATCGACTAGGGAATAGTCCAAATTCGATTTGAGTTTAAATTTTGACATTTTGAAATTTATCATGTACTATCACTTTATGAATTAAAATTTGACTATTTGCCTTCTAAAACTTGCCCAATTGGTGTTTTAGCCTATGGGGGACCTCCTACAATCAATTAGGAGTCGTTTGGTGTTTTTTTAAACTCAAATCGAATTCGATCAAATTCCATTCGAATTCCATTCCAGTTTGCAGATACATCCTATCCACCCAAATTTAAAAAAATAGATTTTTAAAATAAATTTCGATTGGTAATTTTTTTTTTGAATTTTGCATTTATGGCAGTTTATGGGAATTTTGATAAGCTTCCATTTACTCTAAATTCGACCCTTGATAAATATGCCCCTTAAAGTTCGGACATCCAAATTATGGAAAACTCCCAGGTCCCGAGCATTTTGGATAAAAGGTCCCATACTTGTATTACATTTCAGGTTCACGGGAATCCACTCCCTACAGACTTTCTTTTTGCTGTTGCTGAGAGTGAATATTCCCACATGTTCCTAAGACAAAAGCGATAAGAATAAGGCCTCTTTGCATGCAGTTTGGGCATATATATATATATATATATATATATATATATATATATGTGCAATCTGTTGAGTGAGCGCACTCTTACCGGATTTCTAATGAGGTGGGTGCGTTGGTCAAAGTGTTCTTGTACAAAATAGTAAAAGGACCCGCACTCCAAGTTTTATGTGAAAAAAGTGCTGAATTTTATTCACACATGCATATCCAACGTTTCGGTCCACATTGGGACCTTTCTCAAGGACAAATGGCAGGTGCATCAACAAGTGTTTAAATCCCTTTTGAAATTGGCGCCAAGCATGACGTCATAGGCAAGAAAAAAATCCACAACAATATATATATGTGTATATATATATATATATATATATGTAGGGATGTGTAAAATAGCCAGCCCTAGTATTATGTGCAGGCAGTCCCTCAATGTTATGGACACCTAACTGTGTCCTAAAATACAGTTGGGAGGGGTACTGTTTGCTCTTTCTGCTCTAAGCTATGCCCCCTGCTACGTTTCACAGTGACCAGCAGATGGCACTGTGCTGGGATATAAAAGACTCTGAAGCCATGCTTTCAGTGTCCATTTTGTGCTGGCTCTAGCCTGAGCTAACAGGCTAAGTCTGTGTGGAACCTGATTATTTTAGGATTAGTAAGAATAGGCTACTCACCATTATAGGTCACTCATGGAGTGACAGATAGACAGGTTATTTAGTTGAGCAGCTCCAGGCTCCGACGAGGAGAGTCAGAAGTACTAAGTAGGGACTAAGTGTATAGGAACAGGGTAGATAGATTCCCCTCAGGTTCCACTTAGGGAAAAGGCTGAAAGCTGGGTGTACCTTTATTGCTGCTGAGCTTGTCCTCTTGCCCGTGGAGACTAATACTGACCATATGGTGCTGTGAGTATTGCCTATTCAATGTGATGCCAAATCCTGTCATGCTCTATTGTATACTCCACTGAGGATTGTGTATGTTCAATAAACCAGTTCATGTTTAAATTATACGAACCACTGGCGCCCAATTATTAAACCCTGAATACAGTTACAGTTGCACTACACCCTGCCTCCACACCGTTGCGAGGGCTCACTCCCTAAGATTACAGGTCTCATCCGGTGCATATTTATTGGGAGTGGAGCTCAATAGTGGTGTAAATAACACACAATTTACTATTGCGCTACATACATATATATATATATATATATATATATATATATATATATATATATATATAATATATATATATATATATATATATATATATATATCTACGGAAATATAAGGATGCACGAGTGTTATGGCAATAAAGAAAATTTGAACACTTGAAAACTTGGTGTGCTGGTCCATTCTGAAGGAGATATATATATATATATATATATATATACTATTTGCATGAACTGCCGGGGGCCCTGAGGGGGTGCGGCCCGCTCGCACCCCCTGCCCCCCCCGGTAGTTCCGCCACTGATCAGGACAATTACATTTTCACATTTTAAGATACAGCAGGGAAAATAAGTATTGAACACGTCAACTGTATTCTCTGTAAATATATTTCTAATGGGACTATTGACATGAAATTTACACTAGGGGGTAGATTTATCGAAGGTCGAAGTGAAAATTTGAATAAAAAAATTCGAATGAAAAAAATTCGATTGAAAAAAATTCGAATGAAAAAAACTTCGAATGAAAAAAGTTCAAACTTTAAGCTATTTTTTGTGAACTTCGACTAGGGACTAGTCCAATTTTGATTTGAAAAAATCGAAAACTCGAAACTCGAAATTTATTATGTACTGTCGACGTCGACCATTCGCCATCTAAAACCTGCCAAATTGCTGTTTTAGCCTATGGGAGACCTCCTAGAACCTATTTGGAGTCAATTGGTGGACTTTATAAATTCAAAATTTTTTTGGGGGTAAAACTTTGATTCGTATGATTTGAATATGTTATTACTTCGATTCGAATTCGGATGAATTCGATCAAATACACACTATTCAAATACACACTTAGATTTTTTTTAAAAATAAATTTCGGTTAGTCTTTTTGAATTTCGATGTTTTGAAATTCGGCCCTTGATAAATCTGCCCCCAGATGTCGGTAACAACCCAAGTAATCAACAAATACAAACTAATCAAAACAAATATGTCCATAAATGAAGTCATGTATGCATGTCAATAGCTCCATTAAAATGTTGACGTGTTCAATACTTATTTTCACTGCTGTACATATCTATATATATCTATATATATCTCCAAAATATGCCAGGCTGCTGCAAAAACATTGACCTCTTAGAGGCAAGGAAACTTTTTTATTGTATTACTGTATGTGTTTTACAACAAAGATCAAAAGAAACAGAATGATATCTTAAGTTTTTTTTCTCTCCAGCACAACAGAATGGAACAGCCGACCCTGCTCAGGTGTCTGAAACAAAGTGAGGATCAAACAGGTAACTTGTTTCGTTTTTTGGTAGATGACTTGCATGATTTTTTCTTATTTGCCATCTGTTTAGTAAAGATGTTTTTGTATTTTGTTTCATGTCAATGCACAGCGTGTCATTCTCATTAACATCCCAGCAGTTCAAGCCCCTGCCTTTGTTTGATGGATTTGTCTTTGCTGTTACATTTGATTCTACTGTTGTTTTATAACAACTCTTTTTTGTTTTGTCAGATTACAAGTTTCGAGGGCAACGTATTTTACTTTCAGTTTTTTAATGACATAGAGGCCCATTTATCAAAGGTCGAATTCATGTGAATTTTTTTTTAACTCAAATATACTCACAATTCGCCTGGCAGGTTATTTAAGAAAAATCTGAATGTCTAATATTCTATCGAATAGTTCCGACCTGAAAAAGTCGAATCGTATTTGAATCATAATTGATTTGTAAGTATTTAGTTTTTCTCCCTAAAAAAACTAGAATGCCAGGAAGGCTATTAACATCTCCAGATGGTGAATATTCGAACTAGGACTATCCCTGGTTGAGGTGTGATAAATCTCACATTCAAATTTGCATTTGAATAAAGGGATTAAAATTTGAATGTGTGAATTTTGACACCAAACTATTTTTGAAAATTTTAATTTTAATTTACTATTCGACTCTTAATAAATCTGCCCTTAATGTCTGGTGCAAAAAACAAATATATACTGGGGCAACAAAAACCATGAATTTCAGAAAAGCTCATTTTAGTGCCTTGAGGGCTGCCCTATAGAGCATTGATTGGGGCATTATCTTTTCAGCTAAAAACACAGAACAGGTTGTCATTAGGGATCGTTTTGCCGAAAAAATTACGCCCATAGACTTGTATGGAGACGTGCGTCAAAAAAAAAAGACGCGCGACAATAAAATTTGTTTTGACGCCCATAGACTTTAATGGGCGTCTGCGACATTTCGCCGGCGGCGAATTTTTGGTGAAACGAAACGGGTCAAATTCGCCCATCCCTGGTTGTCATTAAAAATTATGTTAAATAGCTACTGTTCTCAATTTATTCCTTAAGGAGTAAATGTAGAAGCACTAAGAATAACCCTATGTGGCTTAATATAGTAAAGAAGTTAATAGTAAAGAAGAGAAAGGCAATTAAAAACTACAAGTCTGTAGGGACAGCAGCTGCATTTAATGAATATAAACACTATAGTAAATGCAATCTGGAAGGCAAAGAAAGGAAATGAAGAGTGCATTGGGCTGAGGCTAACACTAACCCCAAAAAGTTTGGAGAAAAGCTGATGTCATTCCAATATTTAAAAAAGGATTACGATCTCAGCCAGAAGTTTGACATCTGTGGTGGGCAAATTATTTGAAGGCTTGTTAAGAGATCACATTCAAAATGTTGTCCTAGTGTTTGTGAAAGTTCTCATTCATCCAGGTCATGGTATATCTATAGAAATAAGTCTCCCGGTCTAGAATCTGGACTTGGCAGTCTTCCAACGTGTGTCCTTTTTCTTTTAGATGTAGGTACACAGCTGAGTTCTGACCAGGGGAGCTGGCTCTTCTGTGCTGCGCCAAACGCTGGTGTAACTGTTGTTTGGTTTCCCCCACATACAAATCAAAGCACTCCTCACTACACTGCATACACAATGTTACTCTTCTTGTGCTTTGGGGTTGGGTCTTTTGGGTGAACTAGTTGCTGCCTCAGTGTGTTGCTGGGTTAAAAGCAGACAGGGAGGTGGTGTTTATTAAAAATCCTTCTAAGTTTTTCCAACACCCCAGCTACATATGGGAGGACCAAGTTCTTTCTCCTGTCCTGTTTTCCACCTTCAACGGTAGTTTTGGTGTTATTGCTTCTTTTTGTACCAGTTTTCACAAAAGCCCAATCTGGATACCCACATGTCTTCAGGGCCCCTCTGAGATGTTCTAAATGATCTTGTCTGCTCTGTGATGTAGAGTTTTAATGACCCCCAATTTTTGATCTAGTGGATGGTGGGAGTCAAACAGCAGGTGCTGGTCTGTGTGGGTAGGTTTCCTGTAGACCTCTATTTCCAGTTTATCACCCTCTCTGACTCTTAAAGGAACTCTAGAGCATTACAATTATAATAGTTTTGATAAATGAAAAAGGTGCAGAAATTGGTCTTGTACATGTACATGAGATAGGGTCCATGTGATCCATAACATGTTGGGGCAGATTTATCAAGGATCGAACTTCGAAGTAATGGGAGTTTTTTTGAACTCCCATAACTTTGAAATTCGAATAAGAAAAGACCAACCGACTTTTATTAAAAAAAAATCTATGTTTTTTGCGGTTGAATATGCTGTATTGAAGTAAGATCGAATTCGATTCGAAGTATTTTAAAAAAAACTTAGATTTTTCAAAGTCCACCAATTGACTCCATATGGGTTCTAGGAGGTCCCCCATAGGCTAAAACTGCAATTTGGCAGGTTTGGACTGTTCCCTAGTTGAAGTAGACAAAAAGTTTTTTACTTCGAATTTTTAATTCGACCCTCTATAAATCTGCCCTATTGTCAGTGGCGTAACTACCGGGGGAGCAGGGGGTACAATTGGGCCAGGGCCCACACCCCCTCAGGGCCCCCCCGACAGCTCACGCGCCACGATTCCGGCATTTTCCGGGTGTATGGAGGGGGGCGGGGGCCCGGCAGCACGTCCCGTGCCAGGGCCCGCCCCCTCTAGTTATGTCACTGCCTATTGTGTAATAAAAAGTAGCAGCACAGTTCTGCAGTTCATGTGGCTTCCTACATGTTTCTCTGTTTGATGTATCCCTTTGTCTTTGCGGTGTGACCATCTGATAGTGAGCCAGTCAAGTAACCAATAATAGGAATGTGCTGGAGAAAATCTGCAATTTGTTGTTTATATGTACATATATACTTAAATGATATAACATTATGTTCACTATTACCCAGGGGTTCATTGACTTGCACATTTGCTATAAGTACTGGGTCATTTGAGATCACTAGATCCAGAATAGCATTTTTTCTGGTTGGCTCCTCAACAACCTGTGCCATAAAATTGTCATGCAACAAGTTTATAAATTTGTTCCCATTAACTGATCTAGCAGTACTGTTGCTCCAGTCAATATCTGGGTAATTAAAATCCCCCATTATCATTACTTTACCCAAACTAGCAGCCTTTTCAATTTGCATCAGGAGCTTAGCCTCCTCCTCCTCACATTAGGGGGTCTATAGCATACCCCTACAATTACTTTGCTCGATTCTTTACAATTGGTGAAGAGCTCCACCCACAAGACTTCCGTCCCCTCATTTTCTAACATCACCTCCTCTTTTATATAAGCTTTTAAATCCTGCCTAACAAACAGACATATCCCTCCTCCTTTTCTATTGCCTCTGTCCCTCCGAAACAAAATATAGCCACTGATATTAACTGCCCAGTCATGTGACTCATTCAGCCATGTTTCGACCACACCAATCACTTCATATTTTCCCTCCAGCACCTCCAGCTCTCCCATTTTACCAGTCAGACCAGTCATACTGTACATTTAATACTGGTACCATATTGAACATATGACATGTGGTCCTCCCTATCCTTAACAGTACCCCCAACCAAATCTCCACCCCCTATTATCTTTTCCTTTGCCCACTACCTAATCTAACCTGTCTTCCACGGAACCCTTTACTGAACCCTTTACTGAACCCTTCCCCCACGCCTAGTTTAAATTCTCCTCCAACCCTCTAGCCATCTTCTCTGCCAAAACAGCCGCACCATCATCATTGAGGCCCATCCCTAGCGAAGAGCCTGTAGTCGACTGAGAAATCAGCCCAGTTCTCCAAAAACCCAAAACCCTCCTCCCTACAACAATCTTTCAGCCACACATTAATCTCCCTAAGCTTCTGCTGTCTTCTTAATGGTATTTGTGGCACAGGTAATATCTCTGAGAAAATTACCTTGGAAGTCCTCGCCCTCAACTTTACACCTAGTTTTTAAAAATCATTCTTGAGGACTTCACCACCTCCTTTAACTTTGTCATTGGTACCCATGTGTACCAAGACTGCCGGGTCTTCCCCAGCCCTCCCAATAATCTGTCCACTCATTCCACCACATGCCGAACCCTAGCACCAGGCAAGCAGCAGACTGTTTGACATGAAGGGTCCTTACGGGAGATTACCCGAACAACCTTTCTAATAATTGAATCCCCTATAACTAAAACAGTGTCAGAATGGGACACCAGGGGCCCACCCAAAAACCTTAGACCAGGGTCCCAATATTAGTATTGTTATTGTTCCTCTCCTCACTCAACCTCTATTCTCCTAGTCTCTTTTCTTTACATACTATAATCTATTATTCCATCTATTAACCCTTTCCTTCCTTGCACTTCCCCAACACCCGTATTAGAGCCACTGCCTCCCAGGGTGCTCTGAGGGTTAGCCTGCTCCATTTATGCCAGTTCAGAGCTTTCCTTCCCAGCCAAAATGTTGAATCTGTTTCTTTGGACAAGCTGTGGAGCAGCCCCCC
The DNA here is from genome assembly GCF_017654675.1 of Xenopus laevis. Lineage (NCBI taxonomy): Eukaryota > Metazoa > Chordata > Amphibia > Anura > Pipidae > Xenopus > Xenopus laevis. Next base: position 29,918,896 of record NC_054371.1, on the reverse strand, counting down.
TACCCTTCTTTCCCCTGCTTCCCCTCGTAACTGTAACAAACCTGCCTCCCTTATTAGCCTCCACTGCCCCTTCTCCACCCCCACTACTTAAGTAGCAGCTAGAAATATTTACCAATACATTTATAGGGTAAAATACTATACACAAAGGGGCAGATTTATTAAGGTTCGACTAAAAATTTGCATTTTCAAAGGGTATTTTTGAGTCAAAAATTCATTTTCGGGTAAAAAAAAACTAACATTTTTCTAGATTTATTATACCCCGACTCTAGAAATAGCTTGAATCCGAAAATGCACCACCTAAAATCTGGTGCTTTAGCTTGAACGCTATTGAAGTTTACATTTTTTACATTCAAGCTTTTTCTTAAATTAGAAACCATTCGATTTGTGACTTCATTCGAGGTCTAAAAAAAGCTCACATACTGAAGCTCTAAAATTGACCTTTGATAAATAACCCCCAAAGACTATTGTTTTGAAAGGATAAAATGACCATAAATTTAAGATGTATCATATTATTTCATAAATTGCCAATGCAAAACAAATTTTAGATTTGAAAAATACAAGATATGTTGCTTTAAGAAAATATATTAAACGAAGTAGCAATATTTAAGAATGACAAATTACAAAGGAAAACAGCGTCCACATAGTTTCTTAGAATCTGAAGTAATAATAGGTAATTGGATAATTCCTTGCCTGGGGCATTTCTGGCTGCAGTAATTGTTTGGTTTGCAAAAAAAACAGAAGGCTTACTAAGCAAATGTATTTAAAATATAAATACATTTGGTACATTTTTATATAATGTTAAAAAGAACGTGGGACAGTGTGCATCTAGATGTGAGTTTTATCTTTATATCGTTCCACTCCACTGTACTTTTTGAAACTATATAAGAAAATACAGGGGTCATTTATGCACAAAGAAGTGCAAGAGTACTAAAGGGAGCAATAATACATCTCATTTAATGCTCATTCAAAGAGCTCTACTGTCAGGGGTCTGTGCTGTGCTCTGCAATTTGCAGAGGGTAGAAGAATCTGGTGCAGATAACATCAGCGGGCAAAAGGCACCAATATGGCAGATAATTACAGGACCTGCCTAACTGAAGGATACATGACTTGGATGCGTAGGGGGTGGAAGGGACGAGGGTTACCATGAACTGAGATCACAAAGTGCCACAATCTGAAAAAATAAAGATTAAATTATTTATGTATAAGTGGGAATTGTGAACGGCTCCTTATAATTGTTCAAAGTATTTCCTCTATGTAGCTAAAAGCCTTAAAATAAATCTTGAACATATCTTATATAATTGCAATATTCATATTTCTTAAAGTTGTAGATGACTGTGTCATGATCATATGGAGTCTATAAATATGTTTATCTGAATCTTGAAAATGCATTAAAATAGCAACAGATAAAGAAACAGTCATCGTTTTCGAATAATTGGAACAGCTATTGGTAATGATTGATATGGAAAGTGAGTGTATGAGTGTCATATACCCCCAAAATTTGAACGATCTTGATCCAGCAGAAGTATTGGTGTCCATCTTTTAGACTCAATGAACTGTAGACAGCAGAAAGGCCAAGGTTTACCATGGTAGGCAACAGTAGGACAGTTGGCCTGCCATAAGTAACATAAAATAATTCTGCCACAATCTATTTAAAATATCAACCTATAAAAAGTACAAAGATTGCAACGTACTCTGACAATTTAAGACCTTTTTTCTCATCAATTGAAGACCATTTTGTGTTATGCCTCCACCCAATGTGGTTTATGATGCATAAATACACCATATATCTAATATAAGCAATTCTAGAGAAACTGGACTTGCTTAGCAATCGTTGAAGACTTTTCACTACTCATCCAAGCAGCTGAACTGAACTAAAGAAGCTGCTCGGAAGAGTAGTGAAACGTCTTCAATGATTACTCAGCAAATTCAGTTGCTCTAGATTTACTTCTACCAGATATACCATGACGTGGATAAATGAGAATCTTCATAGTCTTAAATACATCATGTTTCCATGTGGTTGCCTGTACCCCATATCTGGTGTAGCGCTATAGTAAACTGACTTGTGTGAGGGCAGTTTTAGCTACTTTCCTTTGTGGGCTGATACCACAGATGAGCTTTCTTTCTCAGGGGCAAGCCCTCGCAATGCGGTCTAGGCAAGGGTGTAGTGCAACTGTAACTGGGTGCGATAGCACAATGATGGGCGCCAGTAGTTCATTAACGGTTGAACATAGAACTGTATTTATTGAACAGTAGCACATAGATCATTGAGCACATTGATCCACAATGGAGCATAGAACATACACAGCAGCATAAAGGAAGCATATACTCACAGCACGTATAGGCTGAATCCCCACAGGCTAGGGAATAAACAGCAGAGAGTAAGTTGACAGCATGTGATGGGTATTGCCCAGTTTTCAGGATATCTTCCAGTGGCAGACTAGGGGAACTCCTATCATCCCTATCTCAACACTTAGTTCCTTACTCCGGGTCAGTAATACCCTGGGATCTTAATCCCTCTAATCTCCCCGGCGGAGCCTTGAGCTGCTCAACTAAATAACCTCTCTATCACTCCTAGAGTGATCTATAATTGAGTATAGCTGTCTAATTACTAGGGCCAAGGCGCCTAGGGTCGACACTACCCATTCCCTTCCAGCCTGCTTGGTTGGGCTAAAGCAATGGACCAAGAACACATGGTTCCTAAACCTTTTATACTCTGGCACAGTGCTATCTGGTGTACACTGTGTGAACTGCAGGGGTTACATAAGCACAAGGTCCCCATAAAGACCCACTGAGGTGTCCATATTACTAGGGATGTGCCTGTCTGTAATGTGTAAGGGTGTCTAAGATTTTCTCATCCCTACACTGGTATATACCCATGTGACAATAAATATGGCAAATCCTTCAGCAGTAGACATTCATACATTTGTACAAGTTGCAGACTCCAGTATCTCAGTAGGCTATGACCTGCAAAGAAGAAAATGGTGTGTTGGAGTCTGTGTCAGCTCGTTCAGTATTTAGCCACTTAGATTCTTTGCCTCAGGCCCAACAATTTAAATAGTAAGCTTGACAAAGAAGAGGCACTGTGATTGGAAAACCCTCATTAAGGTCTCTGTCCAATTAACAGTACTGCATAAGAAAGAGACATTAAATTAGACAGGTGAGGTCAGGGGCAGCCATGCTGTTCTCTCTAACTGTCCAGAGGATTGTATCAGCATCCTGTTGAGAAAAGGAGTGAGCTTTTCACTATACTGTAAATGCAGGCAAATTATAGGAGAATAGCAAAAGATCTGTTTAAAAAAATTATATGAATTAATTTACATTAAAAAAGGCTTTAAAGAATGCCCAACTGATCATATTTGCTTAATAAATCCCCAAGAATAATACTTTTTATTTCTAGAGAAACTGTTGCATTTACATACCACAAATATGTCTAATAACAGCTGGATATGAAGTTATTTCAGAAATTGTATCTCATTATATTGTTGGGGTTCTAGCTATGTTTGTAATGTGCTAGCTGCCTCCGTTAGACCAATAAAGTAAGGCAGATACACACTCTGTAATGTGTGCCAACTCGGTACTCTCGGAATGCTTTTCTAGATTATACAGCACAGAGTTTTCAGTTCTATCTCCTGTGCAAACTAAAAGAAGGAATTAGTGAAGCAATTCACAGCAGAATTTTTAGTGTCTGAAGTGCAGCCAGAGTCCCAGTCTCTAATTTAGCATCTTAAAATAAAAAAAAAAACCATACATACCTATTTAACCTTTTACCCCTATATATCTGGACCCCAGTGCACATATATAGGGGATGAACTTGATGGACTTGATTGTCTCTTTTCAACCCAACTTTACTATATATTCTTGTTCCTGATTTGTACCATTCCTACTTCAATTTCTTATATTTGATCCCCTGGTTTTGACCTTGGTCCATTGCTGTTTTGCCTCACCATTCTGTGTATGGTAGTTAATTTGGTTCTCACCTGGTCCATCTCACACAAGTCAGGAAACAGGAATCAGAGCTCTGAGCATCCAGTTTCAGATGACCTGCAACAGGTAGTGAATGAGCTCAGAACTGGGAATTACGTAGGGAGGCAGGTGGGAAATTAAGAGCAGCTGTGTTCAGATTAATTACAGTTTAGCAGGCGATGCCTTCCTGAAAACTCAAGGATAACAAAGAATTGAACCAGGGCAGTGGCGTAACTAGGTGTTACTAGGCCCCACAGCAAATTAATTTTGCTGATGTTGTCCTGTTTTACCAATATATGGTAAAATCGCTCTTTATTTGGGTCTCACTGGATCCCTATACCTCCTGTAGCCACAGGGTCTGCTTCTTCTGTTGTTACATCCCTGAACCAGGGACTTTCTGCGCATATAAATATATATAAAGCAGAGGTATTACTGACTGCTTAGTAAACTGCAGGTCCCTGGATCAAATACAAGCATGGATGTAACACCCCTTTAGGGAGGAACTCCACAAGTGATTTCAGCGTGATCCGGCGTGCTGTGAAAAGTCGGTTGCGACGGTAATAAGGTAAAGTTCTGTTGCTTACTTTTTTTCCGTTGCATCTGACTTGACGACTGCGTTTTGCACCGGATCGTGCCAAAATCGCCCGTTGAGTTCTACCCTTTGACATGTTTTTGTCTGCTGTGCTTTGAAAAAGATGCACCTTTCTACACTGAAACATCAGTGAATGAATGTTGATAGAGTTCTTAAAGTGCCCTGGAAAATGTGTGCACTAGAATAAGTGGAATTTTGTCTGTGGTTCTCACTAAACAAGCGAGCACTGGGTCAAGTTGTGCAAAAGTAGGCAGACATCTTTACACATGAACACAACAGTCTACATTTTTTTCTGGATCTTGCCTTTAAATTTTTTTTTAATTTCAGTTATAATCTACTTGTTCTAATGTAACATATGGATATGTGACCACTTAATCGTACCCCTTTAATCAAACCGTTTTCATTTGTATTCGCTAACTAAATGTAAAGATTCAGATTAACAACGAGACCTTCACCAGTCAACATATAAGTACACGTATTTACGTTTCATGAGATGCATTGGGTACAGCTGATAATTCTAATTTTTTACAGTTTTAAATAGGCCGCAGAACATGCTATACAAGCAGTCAAGACAAATGCAACAAAAAGAATATGTGGTTATTCACAGCGAAAGGAAAGTGTGACTCATAATGCAGAACGTTCCAGTAGCAGCCATGATCTCTATAGAGAAGCAAAGGTGAAATTGCTTTTGGCTTGTTGTTCAAGTCAGCTGAACGGCTATAGTAAAAACTGGAATGTATTCAGGGATGTGGGAAAGTTTGAAAATATCGGCTGAAAGCAGTTTAATAACAACAATAGATTCATGACTAGAGGTTTACAAATAATCATACATTTAATTCCCTGATTTCTGTTAATTAGAATCAAATATACAAGATGAATCATGGCTGGCACCAGAGCGAGGGGAGGTCACCACCTTAAAGGGGACCTGTCAACTTTAAAAATTAATTCCAAATCCTGTTTTGTGATGTAAGTCAAGTAAAATAAACTTCACTTACACTTATAAATGATTTAAATCTTGTTAAATCTTGGAATTCACAATCATGCGAAACAGACAGCAGACATTTTTTTGGACATTGTTATTAAGGCAAGCTTTAGATTATGCCCAAAATGGGGCACATGATGCCCATATGCACTGGCTACAAAATTAAATGCTGTAGATGGAGGTAGAATTTAAGGAGTGCAGAAATTGCAGAATGGAAAGTGAAAGTAATTGCCTGCCTGTGGCATAGAGGAGGGGCAGGCAAAATACGATTGACAGCTGAGTTTTAAACGAGTTTATAACCAGTATGGTTGTTTTAATAAAAAAAAAAAAGAATTTTGGTTTCATGATTCATTTTAAAAGGACTTTTATTATACAGATTTTCAGGTGTGGGTGACAGGTCCCCGTTTAAGGTGCAGTGAGACTAGGAGGCAGATTTATCACGGGTTGAAGTGAAAACTCAAATTGTCGATTTTTTTTATGGCCAAAACGGTCAAATTGGACTAGGGGATTGTTAAAATTCGATTCGAGTTTTTTTTAAAATTCAAATTTGATTTTATGAATTTATGATACACTGGCCCTTTAAGAACTCAAATTCAACTATTTGCCACCTTAAACCTGCCAAATTGCTGCTTTAACCTATGGAGGCTGTTCTGGGTTCAGTTTGGAGTTTTTTGCTGTCTTTTTGACATTTAAGTTTTTTTCGGAAAAAAACCTGTGAATTGAATTCAATTCGAGTTTGAGGGTCGATCCTATTCACCCGAGTACCTAAAATTCTATATATATATATTTTTTTAAATAAATCACAGTTGGTCGAATTTCAAGTTCATGGGATTTTAAGATAACTCCCGTGAACTCGAAATTCGACCCTTGATAAATCTGCCCCTTCATATATGAAATCTATGGACACTATGTAATATATAATTCAATATCTATCTATCTATAGCTTTCTGTTTGCCCTGTATTTTGAAGAGTGCCGAATGTCCAGAAATTAAATTACATTTTTCAGTTTATTTCAGCTACTTTATTATAAACATTCACTTATATTCATGGTTTACACCAATATACCACCAAATGAACATATAACTGTTGGTAAGATTTCACTGAAAAGACCTTTCGCCTGTTTCCCCTGTCAGATTTCCCTTTAGGAATTACAATGCACCTACTCACAGGTGAATGTGCTTAATTTCTGTACAGTTTGATTTAAGAGCTGGATTGCTGCCACTAAAGCCTTTTTTGGAAAGGGGCCTACAAGGACAGAATTTGGAAGTACAGTTCCAAGGTTTCGGAATTTCACATAGCTAAGAAAAAAAATCTCAACACTGGAAAATGATCTTAGAATAGCTAAAATATATGTAACCCTTTGCTGGCACTAGATTCCAGGGAAGGGTTACACTCCAGCATAAACAGGGCACCTACCTATTGAATATGAGGCAAACTTGAAAACCCTACACAGTGTGTGGCCAATGGCCAGTACATAAGTGTTTGTAGCACCTTGATCTATTGGTTTCCAAGATATATCATGGAGCGTCCCACTAAGAAAAAAAATACTACACACAGATACCTTGAACTTTACACAAGAAACAAAATATGAATGTAGAGACACAAAGGGGCAGATTTACTGAAGAGCAGAGTGTGTTTTTTAGAGAAAATTCGCCAAAATGACAATTTACCGGGATATCTGCAATTTACTAAAAGACGAGTCACACACTTTACTAGCGTAAACCTCAGCGCTGGAGAAGCTCACCCCTGAAGTTGGAATCCCTGCTACATCTGGAGAGTGGTCCCGGAAGGGATTTTGTATGGAGCTTGTTCCCTACTGGGTCTGTGATATGGCTGACTCACTAAGTAACCGATCTTGGGCCCAATTATGTTTGGCATCTTTGTCACTAGTTGTGAGCACTTTGGTAAATTGTCACTTGAATCTTTTTAATTGAAAAACACATACTACACTATACTGTATATGCTTTTATCCATGTACACTTCCTTTCTAGGCTCTACAAATTCAAATACACACATATGACCTTTATATACCCACTGAATTTAAATTGACGTAAGTGTAAGTTAACAATGTTTCGATAGGAAGAAAGTAACGTTAGAGTAATGCTAGAGAAATCATCATTAATGAAAGTACACCAGGGTTATGTTGCAGAGAGGAAATTGTGCATTTCATTGAATACGCACGCTCTTCACAAAATAATGTCAGTAGGGCGGAACCTTCCGAATCGAAAATTCTGTCAAAGCACAAGCTAGCAGACTGACTTACCCAGTCTCTCCACAAATTAGAGTCCTGCACATGTCCATTTTTTGGTACCCGACCCGTACCCTCAACCTGCAATCCACAACCTGGACCCGCAACCCGCATTCTTACCCGCTTGGACCTACTACCCGACCCACAAGTACCTTATCCGCAACCGGGACCCGTGACCTGCTGACCATCAAGAATCAGGAAGTGCTGTCATTGTAAACCGGAAGTGACATCATCAGAAGTAGACATGCTCAGAAAAAGAGTAAAAATCGCTATTGAGAAGAACCACGTCCCGACCTGCGACCCAGAACAGCCGACCCGCGTCTATACCCACACCCGGAACTTCTACTCTCAACCCTCAGGGTACCGCAGGTTTTTGCGGGTAACCCACGGGTACCCGACCCGCTGCAGGACTCTACCACAAATTACTCAAATGGGTGGATAAAGACACACTTTAATGTTTGGCACTAATGGGCTATGTAATAAAAGGCACTAAATTTGCCCAGGGGCAGTAACCCATACAACCAATCAGCAGGTAAAGTTTACTAGCCATCAGTTTAAATGCAAGCTTCTTATTGGTTGCCATGGCTTACTGCTCCTGGGCAAACTTAATGCCTTATATTACATATAACAGAGGGTAAGTCCCTAGCCAAGAGGTCCTTTTCTGCACATGTAGAAAAGGACCTCTTCCTGCTATTCCTAGTGCAGGGTCACCCTTGAAGCAAGTTTGAACACAGGATCTTTCACCCTACAAAGGTTCTAAATTTTGGCAATACTCTCCCAGCGGTACCTTACAGAGACTGACTTACTGAAAAACCCAGGAAGCTATTGGCTCTCAGCAATGACACCAGTACCTCCTGGGCTTTTTGCAGCTTCTGTGGGATACTGAGGTCCAGGTTCCATGAGTATGTATTCAAAAAAGAACAAAAAAGTAGTAATTTAGGTAAAGGTTGTAATTTCTTGTTAATCTTTTCATCAATTTGCTGTATTTTTCACTATAACAGTTACACTGCTAGTTTATATTGAGTTGGTTTAATATTAAGGGGGTTGTTTATTAAAATTCAAATTTATCTCCTATTTTATTTAAAAAAAAAAAAGAAAAAAACACGACCAAACTCCCATGCTCGATTTTAGCTTAATTATTAATTAAAAAACTCGAAAAATTGGATTGTGGAAAAACTCGATAAAAAAAACCCTGAATCGCTAAAATTTTTAGGCTTTTTTCCCAAATTGCTCTAATTTTTAAAGTTTTTGCCCGAAAACCCTGAAAAAGTCTAATGTTCCGACTAAACCCAGCGCAGAGCGTGAAAACTTCAAATTGAGATATGTGCCTCTCCCATTGACTTATACCGGACCTCGACAGGTCTGAGATGATGGATTTTCGGATTCTGGCTTTTTGCTGCACTGGCCTATATTAAATTTTGAAAAATTCCATTTTTTTCCCTCTAAAGATTCCAGTTTTCTAGTGAAAAAAAAACTAGAATTTTTTGAGATTTTGGCATTCAGATTTTAATAAATAACCCCCTAAATATCTAATTAATTAACCCGTGGCCTTAAAGGGGGTAGACCAACTTTAAGTTAACTTTTAGTATGTTATAGAATGACCAATTATAAGCAACTTTTTCTTCATTATTTATTTGTTATAGTTTTTAAATTATTTGCTTTTTTCTTCTGATTCTTTCCAGATTTTCAGTGGGGCGGTCACTGACCCCATCTAAAAACAAATGCTCTGTAAAACTACAAATGTATTGTTATTACTACTTTTGGTTACTTATCTTTCTATTCAGCCCCTCTCCTATTCATAGTCCAGTCTTTTATTTAAATTAATGCATGGTTGCTAGGATCATTTGGACCTTAGCAACCAGATTGCTGAACTTGCAAACTGGGGAGCTGCTGAATAAAAAGCTCAAAAACCATAAATAAAAAAAAAAAGAAAACCAATTGCAAAATGTCTCAGAATATCACTCTCTACATCATACTAAACGTTAATTTAAAGGTGAACAACCCATTTAATGCCCTTCAACATGGTAGACCAGTTCTTGTATTGTCACTCACATTTTGTTAGACATAACTCAAGGCTCAGGCTTGGGGTTTTGCACCTTTTGGCCATGCTTATATTATGCTCTCTATTGATTATTGAAATGTCCTTACAGTTCCTTTGGTTTAACCCTATATGCTCTATCTTTTAATATCTATTAACAACACTATAATTGCCAAAAACCCAATGATACAGTATAAAATACCAGCTGCCATATAAAGAATGGTTGCTACACCTTAATAAATGATACCCTTGAATTTAACCAGGGGACTCTACATACGGCTCAGAGTAAAGTATTTGCCATATGACATAAATACATTTTATCTGGAGAATAGGACATAGCCACACCAGTATTTTGTATTTGATTTATTACTTCTTTCCCCAACCAAGCAGAAACAATAAATAACAAATGAAGACTTCAACAAGAAGTGCTAAAACGTGATACCATGATAGCTAACTATATCTTACATTTGCCAGATATTATATATCACACGAATACTAATTTGAAAGATGAATTGCTGGTTGCCTCTTGCGTGGAAAAGCTGGTGACTGTATTGTACAAATGAGGATATAGCTGCAGTTCTCAATTTCCTGCATAACTTAAACGGGTGGTTCCTAGTGCTGGGCGAATCTGTGTTTTTTTGCTTCGCCGAATAATTTGCGAATTTCCTGCGAAATTCCCGAAACGGCGAAAAATTTGCGTCTGGTTTTTGACGCCGACTTCTGTTGTTTTTTACGCCGGCGCACATTCGCCGGCAAGAATGCGCCGGTTTCGCGAATAGCGAGAATTCGCCACGAATTCGCACCTGCCAAATAAATTCGCCCATCACTAGACTGGTTCACCTTTACATTAACTTTTAGGGGCCGATTCACTAACTTCGAAATTCGAAGTTTTTTAACTTCGAATCCCTCACTCGAAGTTTTTTTTGGGCTACTTCGACCATCGAATGGGCTACTTCGACCTTCGACTACGACTTCGATTCGAAGGATTCGAAGTAAAAATCGTTCGACTATTCGACCATTCGATAGTCGAAGTACTGTCTCTTTAAAAAATACTTCGACCCCCTAGTTCGCCTTCTAAAAGCTACCGAAGTCAATGTTAGCCTATGGGGAAGGTCCCCATTCGAAGGTCGATTCGAAGGATTTAATCGTTCGATCGAAGGAATAATCCTTTGATCGTTCGATCGAACTATCTGCGCTAAATCCTTCGACTTCGATATTCGATATCGAAGTAGCCAAAAGAAACATTCGAAATCCAAAGTTTTTTTTATTCTATTCCTTCACTCGAGCTAAGTAAATGGGCCCCTAAATGTTATTGTGCACATTCAGCAATGTCCTAAGCATGGACAGTGATAGGTGGTGAGGCTAGTCAGCTAGTGATGTCATCAATATGGCAGCCACACTCAGTTTTCAATAAATTATTTTGATTGACTAGTTTGACAGGAAAGGCTCAGATATCCATATTGGTATATTGTAAGATTCAGTAGTAAATGCTTATGTGTTAATATTTGTAACATATGGTTCTTTAGACCCTGCTCTCCATAGGTGATGATTTACTGACGTAGGTGCTAAATTGGACCACTGCAGTTGCTCGTAACAACCAATCAGATCTTTGCTTTCAGTTTATAAATGGTTCTAGACTGATTCAAGCTAATAATTATATTGGTTACTATGGACAACTGCGCTCGTTCAATTTAGCACCTATGTTTTTAAACCATCCATGTGGAGTAGAGGGTTTTAAATTACATATGCTGAAATAATGTGTGAAATATGGGAAATAACACATATATACAAATATATATACTACTGAATCTTACAACACACTAATAATTGTGACATAATAATTTGCACATGTGTTGTTAATAAACCTTCATGAGTACAAATGTGGACATACAGTTTTAAATTTAATATTTTGTATTGTAGGGGCAAATTTATCAAAATGTGAGATTAGCGCTCAACAAAGTTTTGTCGCCAAAAACCTTAAAGTTGCCACTTTTCTGGGATTTATTAGGTGACAAAACTGCAACAATTCCAAATCCAGTAAATACGCCATTAAAACCTGTTCATGTAGAAATCGATGGCGGATGTCCCTTTTACAACTGGAAGATCTTTTCACGTGTTTATGATGCTGTCTTTTGTGTAACAATACGGAAAAGTCGTAGATAATGAGCGGCAAGTCAAAAAAGTTGTGGTTTTCTCAACTTTTCCGCAACTTTTTCCTTTTTGCACTTTTTCAGTTCAGATCTTAAATGATTGACATTGTAAATTAGTTTATTTGTGGTTTCTTAAAAATGAGAAAAATTTGTTTTGTTTCATAAAAGCCCCCTCAAAAAAATCACTCACTTTGTATTCTTCCCAAGGGTATTTTTAGAATCGTATTTATCAAATGGTGAACTTAATAACTTTCACCAATTGATAAATAAAACAAATAATTCACTCTACCATGTCAAATTTAATTACTAACTCAACCAGTGTATTATTTATTAGTTGTAATGCTGGTGTGTAGGTGCATCTCAGGTCATTTTGCCTGGTCATGTGCTTTTAGAAAAAAAACACTTTAGGATGGAACTGCTTTCTGGCAGGCTGTTGTTTCTCCTACTCAATGTAACTGGATTTTACTATTACGTGCTGTTCTTAGATCTAACAGGGAGCTGTTATCTTGTGTTAGGGAGCTGTTATCTAGTTAGCTTCCCATTGTTCTGCTGATGGGCTGCTGGGGTCGGGGGAGGAGGGGGGGTGATATCACTCCAACTTGCAGTGCAGCAGTAAAGAGTGACTGATGTTAATCACAGCACAAGCCATATGACTGGGGGCACCTGGGAAAGTGACAACATGTCTAGCCCCATGTCAGATTTCTAAATTTAATATAAAAAAATATATTTGCTCTTTTGAAAAACAGATTCCAGTGCAGAATTCTGCTGGAGCATCACTATTAACTGATGTGTTTTGAAAAAAAACATGTTTTACAGTGACAGTATCATTTTAACCGACAGTTAAATAATATACTGAATAATGTACACCCATGGAGTTCCAAGACCAAAGGCCGAATGCTTTTATACAGATCATGGAATACACTGGAGTAACTAGATGTTACTGGGCCCCACAGCAAATTCATTTTAAGGCCCCCAACATATCCAATAATTCCAAAATGTGTGTAAAGAAAACCATTAGGCTTAATATTCGTAACTTCCTCTGTAGTTACGTCCGTGATGGAATACACTTGAAAAAGGGCTATTAAGCTCGTAACATGTCTTGTGTTGGTGAATAAAGGCACCTTTGCAGCAGAATATTGCGCCTAATGGTATTCTTTACCCACACTTTGGAATTATTGGACTTGTGCTTTGGATGGAAGCAGGGGTTTAAGATATCAAAATAACTTTTTTAAAGGGTAACTATACCAGTTTACTTTGTTTCCCCCCAACATATCCAGAGGTTGCCATGTTTTACCAACATATGTTGAAATTTCTCATTAATTAGGGCCTCGTAAGGCCCCTATACCTCCTGGGCCCCCCTGCAGCTGCAGGGTCTGCTTCTTCTGTAGTTACGTCCGTGATGGAATACCAAGGTGACTTCTAATATCCTCATATTTTACAATAGGATGGGACTTAAAGACACAGCTCTGTCCATTCATTGGCTGATGTAACTTAGCAGGCATGTGCTCTTGTTTGTGTGTGAGTGACTCACATGAGTCAGAACCTGGAGCTCACTGCTTAAAATGGTAGTTTTTCAATTTGGGATTATCCAGTGGCAAATAATATGAGAAAATTTATATTTTTCATGAAAAGGCTTTCTTTACATGTACCACTGTTTTACATAGGAGCTATTTACTTGATTTATCTTCATAGAGACACACAATGTTCAGTGGTTATAGCTTTCCTTTAAAGGTTTTTAGTCCAGTTAAAAGTAAAAATTGAAGCAGAGTATTGTTGTTCATTTAACAATTTTAAACAACTTTGTCCATTTCCTCTGCTGCATTTTTGCTCTGTCCCCACTGGACGTTTTCATGAGTCAGTCTCTTCCATAAAGAAGCAGCGCTATTATAATACCTTGAAAAATGGCTCAAAACCAAACGTGTTAACAACTCCATGTGGATATGATTTCACGGCTAAATATATTCCTAAAGCCGAACAGTCGCGGCTTGGAAATTTTTATTTATGACATCTATCTATTGGGGATGGTTTATCTATGGTTAAATACTCCCAGCACATCCATGATAATCTTGTTAGCTCCTAAATTCAATATAATTTTTCCACCCTTGTATTATTTACCCTTTATTAAGAAAGGCATCTGCTTGTATGGCTCACATTGTAAATGTCCCACAAGCACCTCTGTGAATAACTCTATTCATATAATTTCTTTGAAAACTTCTGATAGCGTGTGGAGATCTTAGCTTCTATAAATGGGCTAAAATAACTCTTCTACAAGTAGGGTAGAAAAGCAAAGGACCAAAAAATGTGGCGGAATGCACCTATTTTATTGTCCCTTTTTATTGCATGTACTAAATAACACCTATAATATACGTATGTCCTGCTTGAGTCTTCCTTGCTATGGCAGGGTGTATTTACATGCAGGAAGAAACATTTTAGAAAGTGGCCCCCTTTGTTTGCCATTATACACCTGTAAATGGCAGGTGCTCCATAAGGCACCAATTTTAGACCTGCGGCACTTCTTAAAAACGGATGTTAGCAGGAATCGGCACCTGTTCAAAAAAAAAACCACTTCCCCGCTCTGCTCCTTTAGTAATGGAGTCCTCCCTCTCCAAATATTCGGAAATCAGTAGTTAAAAAATAATAAAAGCGCAAAGACAGGGAATCCTTTCTAAGGGGTAAATTCACTAACCTCTGAAAATTCGCCAGCGATGGCTTCGCTCCCATCCCAACACTTCGGCAGGCGTAGATTCGCCAGGACAATGCTAATTCAAGTTGCGCTAGCGTTGCCTAATTTACATACGGTGGGAAGTTAAAGTTGAATTTTGCAGCAAATACATTACACTACACAAGCCCAGGAACCTTAATAAAATAAAATAAAGTTGTTATATTGCCCTACACATGAGCCCAGTGTATAGTTTATGTGCCATATGTTAGGAAATGTAGGGGGGAAGCCGGTTACCCCAAAAAATTGTTACGCTCTTTTGCAGCCTAAAAAAAGGAAAAGACGCCAGCGTTTTTTGGGTCTTAGACAATTTCTCAACTAAATTTTGAGGAAGTCCTATCTAATCTATTGCACTTCTCCTGGTCTGAGGTGGTGAAGGCAAGTCTGGCGCAAGAGGTAACGTCCAGTAAAATCCAAATCATAGTGAATTTGCGTAGTTACGTCCATTCGCCAGAGTGAATTACCGCTCGTCTATCTCCTTTGCTAGCGAAGTTACGCCTGCGGCTGTTAGTAAATCAGCGAAGTAACGAACTGATGTCGTGCTGGCGAATTTTTGCTAGCGTTAGTCACTTCACCCCCTAAGTGTAGCATTTCATTTTAGTTCAACACAATCCCCGCATATAAATTACACTCACAGGATAAAGTAAAATCGATTGCATATAAGTTCCTTATCTGTCCGGGCGTCTTGCTTTCTGTTCCACTCCACTTGTGTTCAGTGCTCTGTCCCGGCCTCACTCCCGCACCGGCAATCAGTCCTTCTTTGATCCGGACTTTGAGCTCTCTTAAGCCCACACTATTCCTGGAGCGGTTATTTGGACATATGGACTCCTCACTTTTGTCCAACGTGTTTTGCGGACTCCGATCCGTGTCTTGCCTCATACTGTACCTCACCTCCTTTCTTCTTATTCTCATCACACTTAACCCTTCTCCATAAGGATTAGTAGCACTATGAAATTGCTCAATATATATATATAGGGGCAGAGAAAAGATTAACATGTTTTACAGGTAACTGTGTCTGTTCTGCTGTTATTCCCCCTATAGAGATAAGGACTCGAGGCACAACATACAGTAGGTGCCATAAGGCGAGGTCCACAACCCTTTTATCATCTGAGCAACATTCAGATGTAAAGAGGGTTGAGGAGCAACACAAGCATGAAACATATTCCAGGGGTGCAAGATAAGTTCTGTGATTGGCTACTTGGTAGCCCCATGTGGACTGGCAGCCTACAGGAGGCTCAGTTTGGCAGTACACCTGGTTTTAATGCAACCAAATGTTGCTCCAAGACAGGAATTCAATATAAAGCACCTGCTTTGAGGCCACTGGGAGCAACATCCAAGGGGTCGGTGAGCAACATGTTGCCCATGAGCCACTGGTTGGAGATGACTGCTATAAATGTTACTGCTGGCTCTGCTTTCATTTCTCCATAGAAAAACAGACATTGGTAGCACTAGACAGATGTCCCATATGAATTTACAATGTAACTTTTATAGCTAGGAGATGCTTCATTCAAAAAGTGTTCCTTTATGAAGTGTCCACATGTATCTGCTTATAAATACAGTTCTGCCACCATTTTCATGATCATGATTGTATCATGATGAATAAAAAGGATATATGGTGCCAATTAATGGTCATAAAGCTTAACAATATAAAATCAGGCAACAGCCATGTTCTCTCTACTATGAAAAATATAGTAAGTGGTAGACTGGTTGTAGTTGTTCTAGTTTTCTATGGCTCTTACTAGCTCAATACCCGCTAAAGCACAAGGTAACAGGTAGATCCATTTTACGTAAACCAGTTATCCAGAAAGCTCAGAATTATAGAAAGGCTGTCTCCCATAGACTCAGTTTTATCTAATAATTCAAATTTTAAAACATTATTTCCTTTTTCTCTGTAATAATAAAACAGTACCTTGTACGTGATCTAAACTAAGATACAATTAAAGGGATGGTTCACCTTTCAGTTAACTTTTATTATGTTACAGAATGGTTAATTCTAAGCAACTTTTCAATTGGTCTTCATTATTTTTTTTTTTTTATAGTTTTAGAGTTAGTTGTCTTCTTCTTCTGACTCTTTCCAGCTTTCAAATGGGAGTCACTGACCCCATCTAAAAAAACAAACACATGCTCTGTAAGGCTACAAATATATTGTTATTTTTGTATTACTCGTCTTTTGATTTAGGCCTCTCCTATTCATATTCAAATCAGTGCATAGTTGCTAGGGTAATTTGGACCCTAGCAACCAGATAATTGAAACTGCAAACTAGAGAGAGCTGCTGAATAAAAAACGAAATAAAAAAAACACAAATAATAAAAAATGAAAACCAATTGCAAATTAATTTCTGCATCATACGAAAAGTTAATTTAAGGGTGAACAGCCCCTTTAATAGGGATGTAGCGAACGTCGGAAAAAAAGTTCGCGAACATATTCGCGAACTTGCGCAAAAATGCGAGCGGTTCGCGAACGGTTCGCGAACCCCATAGACTTCAATGGGAAGGCGAACTTTAACATCTAGAAAAGACATTTCTGGCCAGAAAAATGATTTTAAAGTTGTTTAAAGGGTGCAACGACCTGGACAGTGGCATGCCAGAGGGGGATCAAGGGCAAAAATGTATCTGAAAAATCTGCCTGTGTGTGCTTGGAAGAGATAGTGTAGGGGGAGAGCTGTTAGTGATTTCAGGGACAGATGATAGTAAGCTTGCTGGCTAGTAATCTGCTTGATACTGCTCTGTATTGGAGGGACAGAAGTCTGCAGGGATTTGAGGGACATTTTAGCTTAGGTAGCTTTGCTGGCTAGTAATCTACTGTTCTCTTTAAACAACTGCCATACGTTGACCTTGTAGGCATTGTTTGCCCAGTTTTTTTGGACGCAGCCACTGAAGCACAGTTGCCAGAAAAAATATGCCATATAAATGCTGAAAATAGTAATTTTTCGCCATACGTTGACCTTGTAGACATTGTTTGCCCAGTTTTTTTGGACGCAGCCACTGAAGCACAGTTGCCAGAAAAATTATGCCATATAAATGCTGAAAATATAAATTTTTTTGGTTGCAGCCACTGAAGCACAGAGGCCAGAAAAATTATGCCATATAAATGCAGAAAATATGCATTTTTTTGGTCGCAGCCACTGAAGCACAGTTGCCAGAATAATTATGCCATATAAATGCTGAAAATATAAATTTTTTTGGTTGCAGCCACTGAAGCACAGAGGCCAGAAAAATTATGCCATATAAATGCAGAAAATATGCATTTTTTTGGTCGCAGCCACTGAAGCACAGTTGCCAGAAAAAATATGCCATATAAATGCTGAAAATAGTCATTTTTTGCCATATACGTTGAGTCAACGTATGGCAAAAAATTACTATTTTCAGCATTTATATGGCATATTTTTTCTGGCCTCTGTGCTTCAGTGGCTGCGGCCAAAAAAACTGGGCAAACAATGCCTACAAGGTCAACGTCGTTGACCTTGTAGGCATTGTTTGCCCAGTTTTTTTGGCCGCAGCCACTGAAGCACAGAGGCCAGAAAAAATATGCCATATAAATGCTGAAAATAGTAATTTTTTTGGTCGCAGCCACTGAAGCACAGTTGCCAGAAAAATTATGCCATATAAATGCTGAAAATATAAATTTTTTTGGTTGCAGCCACTGAAGCACAGAGGCCAGAAAAATTATGCCATATAAATGCTGAAAATATAAATTTTTTTGGTTGCAGCCACTGAAGCACAGAGGCCAGAAAATTATGCCATATAAATGCAGAAAATATGCATTTTTTTGGTCGCAGCCACTGAAGCACAGTTGCCAGAAAAATTATGCCATATAAATGCAGAAAATATGCATTTTTTTGGACGCAGCCACTGAAGCACAGTTGCCAGAAAAAATATGCCATATAAATGCTGAAAATAGTCATTTTTTGCCATACGTTGACCTTGTAGACATTGTTTGCCCCAGTTTTTTTGGTTGCAGCCACTGAAGCACAGAGGCCAGAAAAAATTAAACCAGTAGGGTTTGCACCCTAGTTTGTAACGGTGGCGGAGGGAGGAGGAGGACGCTAAAGGACAGCTGTGTGTGGAGTCATGAGGCTTGAAGAGAAGGACAGCTGCATAGAAGTCAGAACAAGTCTTCCGGCGTGCAGTAACCCTCCGAGATCCACCCCTCATTCATTTTAATAAAGGTCAGGTAATCGACACTTTTGTGACCTAGGCGAGTTCTCTTCTCAGTTACAATCCCTCCTGCTGCACTGAAGGTCCTTTCTGAGAGCACACTTGAGGCTGGGCAAGACAAGAGGTTCATGGCAAATTGTGACAGCTCTGGCCACAGATCAAGCCTGCGCACCCAGTAGTCCAGGGGTTCATCGCTCCTCAGAGTGTCGATATCTGCAGTTAATGCCAGGTAGTCCGCTACCTGCCGGTCGAGGCGTTCTTTGAGGGTGGATCCAGAAGGGTTGTGGCGCTGCCTTGGACAGAAAAACATTTGCATGTCTGACGTTACAGACTGGCCAAAGGGCTTTGTCCTTGCAGGTGTGCTCGTGGCAGGATTACTGGCACCTCTGCCCCTGGAATGTTGATGAGTTCCTGAAGTGACATCACCCTTAAAAGCATTGTACAACATGTTTTGCAGGCTGGTTTGTAAATGCCGCATCTTTTCGGACTTGTGGTATGTTGGTAACATTTCTGACACTTTATGCTTGTACCGAGGGTCTAGTAGCGTTGCGACCCAGTACAGGTCCTTCTCCTTAAGCCTCTTGATACGGGGGTCCTTCAACAGGCATGACAGCATGAAAGACCCCATTCTCACAAGGTTGGATGCAGAGCTATCCATCTCCGCTTCCTCATTATCAAGGACTGCATCATCCACGGTCTCCTCCCCCAGCCACGTACAAGACCAGGGGTCCCCAAAAGGTCACCACTAGCCCCCTGGGAAGCCTGCTCCTGTTGGTCCTCCTCCTCCTCCTCCACAAAGCCACCTTCCTCCTCTGACTCCACTTCTGGCACCTCTCCCTGCGTTGCAGCAGGTGCCTGGGTTCGTTCTGGTGATTCCGACCAGAAATCGTGCGCTTCCAGCTCCTCGTCACGCTGGTCTACAGCCTCATCTGTCACTCGTCGCACGGCACGCTCCAGGAAGAAAGCGAAGGGTATTAGGTCGCTGATGGTGCCTTCGGTGCGACTGACCATATTTGTCACCTCTTCAAAAGGTCGCATGAGCCTGCAGGCATCGCGCATAAGCACCCAGTAACGGGGGAAAAAAATCCCCAGCTGTGCAGATCCAGTCCTACCACCCAGTTCAAAAAGGTACTCGTTGACGGCCCTTTGTTGTTGCAGCAGACGTTCCAACATAAGGAGCGTTGAATTCCAGCGAGTCTGGCTGTCAGAAATCAAACGCCTGACTGGCATGTTGTAGCGCTGCTGAATGTCAGCAAGGCGTGCCATGGCTGTGTAGGAACGTCTGAAATGGGCCGACACCTTTCTGGACTGGGTGAGAACGTCCTGGAATCCTGGGTACTTGGAGACAAAACGTTGGACTATTAAATTTAACACATGTGCCATGCAGGGCACATGTGTTAAATTGCCTAGTCTCAACGCTGCCAACAGATTGCTTCCATTGTCACACACCACTTTTCCGATCTGCAGTTGGTGTGGGGTCAGCCACCGATCGGCCTGTGACTGCAGAGATGACAGGAGTACAGATCCGGTATGGTTTTTGCTTTCCAGGCACGTCATCCCCAAGACAGCGTGACAACGGCGTACCTGGCACGTCGAATAGCCTAGGGGGAGCTGGGGGTGCACAGGTGTGGAGGAGGAGAAGGAGGACCAGCAGCAGAGTAAGAAGAAGAAGAAGACGAGGTAGAGAGCGATGGAGGAGTAGAGGTGGTGGCAGAACCGCGTGCAATCCGTGGCGGTGACACCAACTCCACTGTTGTTGTTGAGCTACCCATTCCCTGCTTCCCAGCCATTACCAAGTTCACCCAGTGGGCAGTGTAGGTGACATACCTGCCCTGACCATGCTTGGAGGACCATGCGTCAGTAGTCATATGGACCTTTGGCCCCAACACTAAGTGACAGAGATGCGGTAACTTGGCTCTGCACATGTTGGTACAGGTGTGGTATTCCCTTTTTAGAAAAAAAATTGCGGCTGGGTACCTTCCACTGCGGTGTCCCAATTGCTACAAATTTGCGGAAGGCCTCAGAGTCCACCAGCTGGTATGGTAAAAGCTGGCGGGCTAAGAGTGCAGACAAGCCAGCTGTCAGACGCCGGGCAAGGGGGTGACAGTCAGACATTGGCTTCTTACGCTCAAACATGGCCTTCACAGAAACTTGGCTGGTGGCAGATGACTGGGAATGGGAACAGGTGGTCAAGGTGGAAGGCGGAGTGGAGGGTGGTTCAGACGGGTCAAGGAGAGCAGAGGTAGAGCAGTAAGATGCTGGACCAGAAGGAGTGTGGCTTTTAGTTTGCCTGTTGCCTTTGAGGTGTTGCTCCCAAAGTGCTTTGTGCTTGCCGCTCATGTGCCTTCGCATAGAAGTTGTACCTATGTGGCTGTTGGGCTTACCAAGGCTCAGTTTCTGACTGCACTCATTGCAAATTACAATGCTTTTGTCAGAGGCACACACATTAAAAAAATCCCACACTGCTGACTTTTTGGAAGTGTGCGATCTGGCGGTAACAGTAGAAGTTGGCGGAGTTGGCGGTATTGGCGGCAATGGCGGGTGCGTTGGCCGGCTGAACACAGGTGCCGATACATGTTGTTGCCCTGCTGATCCCTGCGGGCTGTCCTCCCTGCTTCTTCTAAGTCTTATTCTCCTACTGCCTCTCTGACTCTCCGTCTCTCCATCTGAACTACCCTCCTCTTGCTCTCTTCTACTAGGCACCCACAAAACATCAATCTCCTCATCATCATTCTCCTCAGATGCATCAATTTCTTCTGACACATCACAGAAGGAAGCAGCAGCGGGGACCTCCTCCTCATCACTCATTATGTCCATCTCTATCGTGTTCTCTGCCAGAATTAAATCTGGTGTAAGGTCCTCATCTCCTTCATCTTCTTCTGGCAATAATGGTTGCGCATTACTCAGTTCAAGAAACTCATTGGAAAATAACTCCTCTGACCCCAGTGAAGAAGGGGCACCGGTGGTGGAGGAAGTGTTACGTGGGGTGGCCATAGCAGTGGAGGATGAGGAGGATGTTGTGGTAAAGTTAGAAACGGTAGAGGATGGGGTGTGCTGTGTAAGCCAGTCAACTACCTCTTCAGCATTTTGGGAGTTCAGGGTCATTGGCTTTTTAAAACTGGGAAATTTGCTAGGGCCACAGGATTGCATAGCAGCACGGCCCCTAGCACGGCCTCTGCGTGGCGGCCTGCCTTTGCCTGGCATTATTTTTAAAAAAACAACAACAACAACAAAAACTCAGTTGGTTTTTCTGGAAACGATAATACACACAGCTAGATGGCGGGTTGAAGAAAACACTGTGCAAATAATGCCTACAAAGTCAACGTATACACTACTACAGCGGTGGATACGGATTACGTAAAATATATGAATGCTGCTTGAAAAAAGTAACTCAAGTGGTTTTTCTAGAGACGATAATATTATCAATATTTAGACAAAATGTGAACAAGCTCACACAGCTCGATGGCGGGTTGAAGAAAACAGTGTGCAAATAATGCCTACAAGGTCAACGTATACACTACTACAGCGGTGGATACGGATTACGTAAAATATATGAATGCTGCTTGAAAAAAAGTAACTCAAGTGGTTTTTCTAGAGACGATAATATTATCAATATTTAGACAAAATGTGAACAAGCTCACACAGCTCGATGGCGGGTTGAAGAAAACAGTGTGCAAATAATGCCTACAAGGTCAACGTATACACTACTACAGCGGTGGATACGGATTACGTAAATATATGAATGCTGCTTGAAAAAAGTAACTCAAGTGGTTTTTCTAGAGACGATAATATTATCAATATTTAGACAAAATGTGAACAAGCTCACACAGCTCGATGGCGGGTTGAAGAAAACAGTGTGCAAATAATGCCTACAAGGTCAACGTATACACTACTACAGCGGTGGATACGGATTACGTAAAATATATGAATGCTGCTTGAAAAAAAGTAACTCAAGTGGTTTTTCTAGAGACGATAATATTATCAATATTTAGACAAAATGTGAACAAGCTCACACAGCTCGATGGCGGGTTGAAGAAAACACTGTGCAAATAATGCCTACAAGGCCAACGTATACACTACTACAGCGGTGGATACGGATTACGTAAAATATATGAATGCTGCTTGAAAAAAGTGACTCCGGTGTTTTTTCTGGAGACGGTAATATTATGGATATTTAGACAGAATGGGAACAAGGTCACACAGCTCGATGGCGGGTTGAAGAAAACAGTGTGCAAATAATGCCTACAAGGCCAACGTATACACTACTACAGCGGTGGATACGGATTACGTAAAATATATGAATGCTGCTTGAAAAAAGTGACTCCGGTGTTTTTTCTGGAGACGGTAATATTATGGATATTTAGACAGAATGGGAACAAGGTCACACAGCTCGATGGCGGGTTGAAGAAAACAGTGTGCAAATAATGCCTACAAGGCCAACGTATACACTACTACAGCGGTGGATACGGATTACGTAAAATATATGAATGCTGCTTGAAAAAAGTGACTCCGGTGTTTTTTCTGGAGACGGTAATATTATGGATATTTAGACAGAATGGGAACAAGGTCACACAGCTCGATGGCGGGTTGAAGAAAACAGTGTGCAAATAATGCCTACAAGGCCAACGTATACACTACTACAGCGGTGGATACGGATTACGTAAAATATATTATGGCTGCTTGAAAAAAGTGACTCCGGTGTTTTTTCTGGAGACGGTAATATTATGGATATTTAGACAGAATGTGAACAAGGTCACACAGCTCGATGGCGGGTTGAAGAAAACAGTGTGCAAATAATGCCTACAGGGCAAATAATGCCTAAAAGGTCAACTTATACACTACTACAGCGGTAGTAAAATAAAAAAAGTAAAATAAAAAAAAAAGAATATTAAAAAAAAAAATTAAAGTTGGTGCTGCTGAACTACTAGGAGCAGCAGATTAGCACACCAGTCCCACTCCCCAACACTGCTAGACTAATAGCACTGGGCTCTTATAGTAGTAGTAGTAGTAGTAGTAGTAAAACAACAAAAAAATAAATAAAAGCAGTCCTTACAAGGACTACTGTTATTGCAGCAGTCAGCAGATGAGATCAGAAGCAGGACAGCTGCCCACTGCAGCTACATACAGAGCACTGCAGTAGAAGGTAGATTACTAGCCAGCAAAGCTACCTAAGCTTAAATGTCCCTCAAACCCCTGCAGACTTCTGTCCCTCCAATAACAGAGCAGTATCAAAACGATTACTAGCCAGCAAACTTTCAACTGTCCCTGAAATCACTAACAGGCAGCAGCTCTCTCCCTACACTATCTCTTCAGCACACACAGGCAGAGTGAAAAAACGCTGCAGGGCTTCGGTTTTTATAGGGAAGGGGAGTGGTCCAGGGGAGAGCTTCCTGATTGGCTGCCATGTACCTGCTGGTCTGGGGTGAGAGGGCAAAAAAAAGCGCCAACAATGGCGAACCCAAAATGGCGAACGTCGCGCGACGTTCGCGAACTTCCGGCGAGCGCGAACACCCGATGTTCGCGCGAACAAGTTCGCCGGCGAACAGTTCGCGACATCTCTACCCTTTAATCCTTATTGGAGGCAAAACCAGTGTACTGGGTTTGTTTATATGATGTTCTATTAGACTTAAGGTATAAAGATCCAAATTACGGAAAGATCTGTTATCCGGAAAATCCCAGGTCCTCAGCATTCTGCATAACAGGTCACATACCTGTAGTAGCTGTTTATGAACAAGCCATCACTGAGTAACCACATTTCCCCCTGCCCAGGCTGAGATCACAGTGAGCAGTAAAAACAAAAAATGAGAGGGACTTATTCATTGTTCATGTTACTTACGTATGACTTCATGGCATCTGTATAACTTGTCCGAAAAAATATACTGGGGGTCATTTATAAAGTTCACGCAGCACATATTTAATCACAAATGGTTGTATTGCCCATGCTTTTTCCTGAACGCTAATAATTTGCTCTGCCCACCTTTCCGGTGTTTGCGAATTCACATTGTGAATACATTTTTTCAAATGGCTCGCAAATGAGACGGTGTTTGAGTGAGTGCGCCCATTGTGCAAGGTTGTTGTGCGCAAAAATAGGGTTGACAGTAACTTCAATTCGCAATTTGCAAAACTGTTTTGCGAATATTTTCTCCGGCACCAAAGTTGTGGCGTAATTCAAATGCAGAGTGTGCGCATAAATATTCGCAATTTTTTACATATTTACTCTTATAGACATTTGCATTGTGAAAAAATATTTTTAAAAATTATTTTTAATATTTATAAATAACCCTGCGCATGGCAAATATATTCACTGTGCGAACCAATCTGCCCTGCACAAAGTGAATAAATGAGCCCCACTATTCTATAGATCATATAATAAAATATTCTATTCTATATATAATATATTATAGCTAGTCCAGGCTTTTATTTTGATAACAGGGTAACTGGTTCTTGTACAAGCTGTAACACATTGTGCCACGCTGGCATCCAGCTGAGGATCTGAATGCTCAAATCCTTTAAGTCTAAATGCTCTCTTGTTGAGTTATTGTGCTTAGTACTGTACGTGCTAAGAAAGTCTAATTAGGTATGTGAAGGTGGCAAAGTACAGATTACTGTGGATTGTGCTTGAGAGCTGTGTGCTGAGCCTTTGTTAAAAAAGGAACTTTCTCCTGCTCTAACAATCTGATAAAAATAAATGTTACTTACATGAACTATTTTCTTTTACTTGGGTTTTTCTATGCTGTGCATGGTGTACATATTGTTCTACATACAGTACACTAACACTGGAAAAAACACCATATAAGGAGTTTCAAGATTAATGTTGAAATATGTTACTATAGGATACAGTAGCAAACAAAATAGAAATATTCTGAAGGGCAGAACTGCCTTAAAGGATCCAAACACATGCAATTATACTGGGTCCAAACAGAGCAGCAGAAACAGATAGATTTGAACACACTGGAAACTTCAATAACACCTATCTTTTCTCAACTATGCAGGCATCTTATAGTAGCAGTGAGTATAATAGCCTCTGGGAAGGGACTGTGACATAGCAGGTATAGTAGGGAGAGATGGTGCCTATAGTAACAGTGGATAATATTCTCTGGGAAGGGAGTGTGACTGTGGGATAGCAGATATAGTAGGGAGAGATGGTGCCTATAGTAACAGTGGATAATAGTCTCTGGGAAGGGAATGTGACTTTGGGATAGCAGGTATAGTAGGGAGAGATGGTGCCTATAGTAACAGTGGATAATAGTCTCTGGGAAGGGAGTGTGACTGTGGGATAGCAGGTATAGTAGGGAGAGATGGTGCCTATAGTAACAGTGGGATAATAGTCTCTGGGAAGGGAGTGTGACTGTGGGATAGCAGGTATAGTAGGGAGAGATGGTGCCTATAGTAACAGTGGATAATAGTCTCTGGGAAGGGAGTGTGACTGTGGGATAGCAGGTATAGTAGGGAGAGATTGTGCCTATAGTAACAGTGGATAATAGTCTCTGGGAAGGGAGTGTGACTGTGGGATAGCAGGTATAGTAGGGAGAGATGGTGTCTATAGTAACAGGGTCACACTGCCGACCGGGTAAGATCTCTAACGGATTGTTTATGATTGAATTTTACACAGGAGGGGAGGTGTAACAGCTCCATTTTACAAGTGTTGGGTCCGGGGCTCAATGCACCCGGACCAATAGATGGTAATGGTGAGCGGCCCCTGTTTATGTATGCTTATACTTAGAGATTTATACTCGTGGCGAGTCAGCCTGTTTTGATTTATATTGATCCCAAGTTTAAGCACTGGATACATTTATGCTGTTTCTATTACAACTTAGACTCTATTTGGCTGTAAATTGTGACTCCTTTCACTGCACTAAGTTTCCTTGAGAAAGGTCATTGTGTGGGACTGAAACGTTGGATTAATAAACTTTTCTTTTTTTAAACTCCAGTTGTTTTTTTCTACAAATCCTGAGTGCCATCACCTTGTATCATTTATCAATGTTGTATGCATGAGCACCCAGGTATCGTCCATTCTTGGGGTGTGCGGCCCATACATGCTGCTTCCTATATATATATATATATATATATATATATATATATATATATATATATATATATCTATAAAACAAAAAACTTTCTAAAAACACATCAAATAAAAAAAGTGCTCCATTACAAACCAATCATTTGTAATGGAGCACTTTTTTTTATTTAATGTGTTTTTAGAAAGTTTTTTGTATCATCCTTGAAAAAGGTCCTAATGTGGACCGAAACGTCGGTTTGATACCATGACAATAATAAAAAATATTACATTTTAAAAGGGAGTGCTGGTCTACTGATAATTAGTATACATACAATTACCGTGCACCCCGCCATCAGCAGCAGCCTTGGAGTGCGGATACTCATTGGAAAGAGTATATATATATAGATATAGATATAGATATAGATAAATTATTGCAAATTAAATCCTGTATTTTACTCAACAGGGCTGGAGGCCAAAAGAAATATAAGGACCAGTACAATAACTAAATCACAGACATTGATTTTTAGAATCCTAAAATGCATCTGCATTAATTCTGACACAGCAGTTATGTTGTTTAAGGTGGACTGATTCTATTTATTCTTTATTTTAACTACATTTTGTATTAATGCATTTCTGTATGAGCTCAGGTGTGTGCATTCATCCTATCAATATATCAGTTAATATCAGACATTATTTATGCTAAAAACATTTACATTGTTATTCTCCTGATACATAAATACAACACAAATACACAACATTTAAATCCACCTGGACCCTTCCATAGGCGCATGAATGTACATTATTTATTATACGTTATTGAGTGACAGTGGAAGGGGCTACTTTAATCAAATTAAGTATAGGGGATCTATTTTTTGCACTGCTTAGAACCAGTGGCGTAACTACCGGGGGAGCAGGGGGTGCGATTGGGTCAGGGCCCGCACTTTCTAAGGGAAATGCGGCTGTATATGGATTCCTTTACCTTAGTCAGGAACAAGTTCAAGGTAAAAAAGACACATTTGAAAATGTTTTTTTTTTAAATGACCCTATGGTAGAAGGCATTCCTTAATTTGGAACTTTCTGAATTATGGGTTTTCGGATAAAGGATCTCATACTAGAAAAAACGAAAACAAAACATTCTGCTTAGTGATGAGCGAATCTGTCCCATTTCACTTAGCTTAAAAAAAATTCCCAAAACGTAAAAAAAAATTCCCAAAAAGCATTGAAGTTAATAGGCATCAAAATATTTTTTATGCATGACAATTTTTCTTGCTCCAAATACATTAAAGTCAATGGCATCCAAATAAATTAAAATCGATGGGCGTTTTTTAAATGGCGCCACTTTTGTCTCCGCTAACTTACTGTTTCGGCAATTTTTTTCCGTAGCAAATTTTTGCCTCAGTTTTGCATAAAAAATTGCAGATGGCGAAATGCGCAATTTCATTGCAAATCCATGGCTGACGAAAAAATTCGCTCATTAATTTTTCTGCTTTTACAACAGTCATTCTAAGGGGCAAATTTACTAACCTCCGAAAATTAGCCAGCGACGGCTTCACTCACAGCGCAACACTTCACCAGGTGTAGACTCGCCAGGACAACGCTAATTCACTAAAATTCGAAGTTGCGTCCAGGGCACCTGAACACTGGCAAAGTTGCGCTAGCGTTACTGCGTCAAGTAAAGCGAAGTTGCACTAGTGTTGCCTAATTTGCATACGGCGGGAAGTTAAAGTTCAATGAACGTATGTATATATTGCAGCAAATACATTACACTACATAAGCCTGGGAAACCTTAATAAAATAAAATAAAGTTGTTATATTGCCCTACACATGAGCCCAGTGTATAGTTTATGTGCCATATGTTAGAAAATGTAGGGGGGAAGCCGGTTACCCCAAAAAATTGTTACGCTCTTTTGCAGCCAATCACCCTAAAAAAAGGAAAAGACGCCAGCGGTTTTTGGGTCTTAGACAATTTCTCAACTAAATTTTGAGGAAGTCCTATCTAATCTATTGCCTGATCTGAGGTGGCGAAGGCAAGTCTGGCGCAAGAGGTAACGTTCAGTAAAATCCGCATCTTAGTAAATTTGTGTAGTTTCGTCCAATTCACCTGCGTTAGGAAGCAAAGTACTACTAGAGTCTATCTCCTTCGCTAGCGAAGTTACGTCAGCGACCGTTAGTAAATTGACGAAGTACCGAAATGACGACCCGCTGGTGAATTTTCGCCAGCGTTAGTCACTTCACCCTTTAGTAAATTTGCCCCTTGGGGTTTTCTTTCTATGAAATGTTTTGGCAAGTATTAGTTGTGTAGAGCACAATCCAAATATGTTAATATGCAAGATCTGGGCTTAATATTCCCCTTTCCTCTGCAGTATATACTCTGATTCCTGTAGGAATGCCATACTAACCAAACGTTTACAACTTGTAGATGTTAGGTTTTACAGACCCTCCCTTATGTAATAATAGTAATGCAATAAAATGCACATTGATAATAAACAAAAGATTTTGTGAAGAAAGTATGTTTTATGTGCCTTTGTTAGGGGCCACTAAACAATACTCCTGTACGTGAGCACAAAAACCCATGCCCATAAATCATTTTACACACTTTTTATATTTGAGCAAAAACTGAAGACAGGGAAGGTATAGTTCCTCCTTTACTGCAAGAACCCAAGGACGTTCCAAAGAACAACAGGGAACACATTATGCAACGAACTAGCGTGAAGAAAAATGACTAACCTTGGAAAAATAAAATATAAGTAAAGTACAGAAAGAAAGGTCATGTAACAAACATACATCTTGGTAAAACATATTCTAATAATAGAAAAGGTTCATCTGCCTGATGAATAGTATTATGGCATTCTTGTTTATTTTATTTGGGATCACAAAATGAAACTCTTTTCATAAAAATGGTCTGCTTTCCATTTATTTGCCTTTCAGTAGACTTGCAGAGACCGTATATTCTCTGTGCGAGTGAGAGATGCCATTATTCTGTACAGTCCTTACACAAATATTGATGGGAGCACTTATCAGCAAGGATAGACACTCTGTGCTATGTGTAGACTGGGATCCCAAGCAGTTACTTTCCATACAGGACACTTAAATCACGGAGCACCGAAGAGGACAACCGATGAATAAAAAATTATTTCCAAGCATTAAAAACATCTCTGCATACAGGACATTTGGTCATCACTTTATATGTTTTGTGGCGTCTTGCCAGCTTCTGAGGAAGTGGCGAGAAGCCACTAAACACGTAGGAGCAGATTTTTTAAGGGTTGAATAGTGAATTAGAATTTTAGAATTTTTTTGGTGTCAAAATTTACAGATTCGAATTTTAATCCCCCAATTTGAATGTAAATTTGAATACGAGATTTAACATGGAAACAGTTCTAATTTGAATATTCGCCACCTAAAACCTGCCAAGTTAATTTACATGTCAATGTTAATTGCCTTCCTGACATATGGGAAAACTCGATCAAAAATTTTCAGTCGGGACTATTTAGATCAAATATTAGGGGGCAGATTTATCAAGGGTCGAATTGAAAATGAGAATTTTTAAATTAGAATTTCAAATTTATTTTAGTGTAATTCGACTAGGGATTAGTCAAACTTCTATCCGAATTTAAAAAAAAATTCGTAATTCGAATTTTGAAATCTATCGGTACTGTCCCTTTAAGAATTCGACTATTCACCATCTAAAACCTGCCAAAATAGTGTTTTAGCCTATGGGGGACCTCCTACAATCAATTTGGAGCTGTTTTTGGTGAAAAAACTCAAATCGAATACAATCGATCCTATTCATCTGGTTTTAAAAAATACGGTTTTTGTTTAATGAATTTAGATTTTTCAAATTTTGAGTTTGTGTGATTTGATGTAAATTTTTAGAAACTCCCATAAACTCGAAATTCGACAATTGATAATTCTGCCCCTAGGCGTTTACATTTTTTTCTTAAATAACCTCCCATTCGAGTTGTGAGTATATTCAAATTTATTAGAGTGAAAATAAATTCACATAAATTCAACCTTTGATAAATATGCCCAGTAATGTGGATGGCCAAATGTCCTTTATGCAGAGCTGTTTTTAATGCTTGGTAATAAAATGTGATTTTTATTCAATGGATGTCCTCTTTGGTGCTTTAATTATTCTGCATAGACTGCAATTAAGATGCAATTCAATGTATTTACAACCCCATGGGGTGCTCTTATATTGCTGTCTATGGAAAATGGATTCACAAAGGTAAGTAATATTTTAAAAATGTAAGTATATATTTAAAGAATTTAAAATATACAGATAAGGAACAGTCATTCCAACCTACTTTACGGCACTGATGTCAAAATAAAAGGATGAGAAAAGCCTACATTTTATAATGGGCTGTAATATACCCTAAAATCAAGATAAACACTGCGGAGCCTAAACTGACAGCTCAAGCCATCCTAAACCGATAACAATTTGTATTGCACCTATGCTTCTGTGTTAAAGAGATGATGGTAACTCAAAATAGCCTCAGCTATTTTCAGATACTTCTTATTCGCTCCCCATTATTTCAGATGTAGAGGCTTACCATTGAATGTAATCTCAGGCAGTTTCCATATCTCAGTTAATACTAAAGATAAACTCTGCAAGGTAATAGCTTTCAAGAGTTTGTGAATCCATGTGGCTTGATTGGTACAAGAATGCCAGGCAATAAATGTAAAGTATATGAAAATACACTATGAGCCTTAAACACAGTTCTGATATGAGAACATTACTTTTACTAAGGATTATATTGTAACATGGACCTTCATTTAGGCCACAACATTGGGATATGATAAATCTAAAGAAACACACAGTAGAGCAGCATGTTAACCTGGTGTGATGTCACTAAGTTAGGCACCTAACTTACCACTCTTTACTGTTGTTAGGAATTAGCCTTTATTTACAGGTGCTCATCTAATATCAGTGTGGCTAAGACTTATCTAGTGTGTTTGTAGAGTGACACATCCCATCAGTGGGACTCAGAAGCAGTGTGGGTAGAGGGTTCCTCATACCAGGAGGCAGGGACTATGATGCCAGAGGTGCAGACCTTCCCCTTTACTCTGTATCCCCATCATGGCCCTCAGGCACTCAGTTTGTTACCAATCAGAACTTGTAATTGTAGGAAGAACTAAAAAAAAAACATTTTCATTAACATGTAACAACGTTAAATACCAATTTCAAGGGGGAAAGTCCTGGGTGCCCATGATGACTCGAGAGTTAATAGAAAAAGATTTAAGGAAATAAATCCTGTTTTTTCCTACATTTTTGAGGGCACAGGAATAGTGAGTGGGAACGTAACACAGCTGCCCCCACAAGAAGAAATTAAGAAATGACCATCTGGAAAACTTTATAACCAAAGGCCGCCTCCATGCAAAGTAAGTATTGCACTGGTACAATTTCATAAAAGTAGGCAAGGATAATCAGGTTGCCAACTTGCAAACCTTCTAATGTTAAGTTTCTGTGTGTCCAAGAGGCTACAATGGCCATGGTAGAGTGCACATACCCTGTGGGGGTCAGTTATCACCTCTGGGAAAATTTGCCCATGGGCAGTACCCCATGGCAACCAATCAAATCATTGCATTCATTGTTCTACATGCAGCTGGCTGGAAACAGCCAATAACTGATTGGAAGCTACAGGTTACTGCCCGTGGGCAAATTTGACCAGTGTTGATAAATGAACCCCACAATCTGTATCAGCCTACCTCCTTTGCACCATGTAGGATCATCTCACTGCCTCTTTTGTTCAGAGAGAAATGGTTGTTTTAGTAGTAGGAAATCCTTTACGGGCACCCGATGGAAGAACAGATAAGACCTTTCTGAAGGATTTGGTTCAGGACACATACCTTGTAAGTTCTGTCCATGTCCAGTCGATAA
The DNA here is from genome assembly GCF_017654675.1 of Xenopus laevis. Classification (NCBI taxonomy): domain Eukaryota; kingdom Metazoa; phylum Chordata; class Amphibia; order Anura; family Pipidae; genus Xenopus; species Xenopus laevis. Next base: position 29,886,166 of record NC_054371.1, on the reverse strand, counting down.
AGCTTAGAATCCTTTCAATTGTTGAAGAATGACAGAATGGATATTTCATTGTTGATGAACGGCCACAACAACATGGGCACAGTACAAAGAACAGCTCTGTAGTCATAGAAAATAAGAAACGGTTTCATTGTTTGGAGACCTTGTTTGGGCTGAAGAGATGGCCACCAAAAATACTGTGGGTACTGCACTTATCAGACAGTTCAAACTCCTAAAGACTCCAGATAGGCAGGAGGGGATGGTGTTCAGCAAGCTGTTTGAACCATGCTTTGATAAGGAGGTAATATTAGGAAGTGAAATAGACACCTCGGATACAGGGAAAGGCTGCCATGACAGTCATTATTTTTGTGAAACCAAGATGCAAATGACAGCTTGAAGTGAAGTGCAGCAAAATGGAAATGCTGCTTCTAGAAAGAAAACCTTGGGAATTACTGATGAGCAGAACATACTGGGTCATGAAGGTAAGCATCCTAAATATTCAGTAATACCAAGAATTCCCTGTGCTTCATTGCCCAAACAAATGTACTCCATTTTGAACGGCAGTTGGCAATGCATTTGTTCAGGAGTTTCAAGTCTAAGTAATCCTTTGAATCTGTGGGATGGAGGACAGGGACAATGGTCATGACATGGTCAATTAAGATATTGACAAAAATTACCCCTGTTTGGTGGTCTGAGCAGAAAGCCTGGACATGAAAAATTGTCTTTTGGAAAAGCTTTATGACTGGAAACAATAACCAAAGGAACAATGTCAAGGACCTCTGTTACTCACCATTCTTCAAGTTTTTGAACTGCTTGTACAGCTTTAAGGCATGAGCAGGAGCAGCAACATGATTACCCTACACCGGGCCCCCCTGACAAATAAATCTTTTCCCTAGTGAATAAATTCCCCCTGCTTTCAAGTATGATATGTATAATGAACTCCCCTGAATCCTTTTATTGGCATCCTAAATTTATTTTGTTTTCTTTCATATAAATATTTACTATCATCCTGTGTTCTTTGACCTTTGGGAAAGTATACTGAACTATACAATGTGCAATGACATTTTTTTTAAGCTTTATTTGTATGCCTTGTTTTGGGGATCTTGTGATTCTATAATACTAATGCAGTTCCCTACTTCTCTTTTTTGACTGTTTATTAAAATAATTTTCAAGTGTTTCTACAAATGGGAGACATTTAAATATAGAGTTACATTTGATAACTTAGTTATTACCCAATGTGACATGAAAATTATGATGTAACATAGGTTAAGATAAAACCTGCAAGAAGCCATTTTTGCTGATGTTGCTTAATCCCTTTTTTTAAATGTCTACATTTCCGTGACATGAGCTAAATTCTCTGTAAGCCGGAAGGTAGTACCAATTACTCATGTCCACTCTATGTCCTCTATGAATGTATGACAAAGGACAAAAAACACATCCATATGTGCGTGTGCTTCTAGTGGATGATAATTCCATCTGAAAATGCCCAGTCTAAGTTAAATTATGTAAGAGAATGGATTGATACACTGCATTTTGTTCACCTGCCTCTCACCCTATAAAATTATGCACAGTTCCATTTATATTTCAAAATAGCTCCCAATATGCATATCTTATCTTATGTACTGAGTGCAGTTAAATGAGAAGGAAAGGTCCTACTGAGCTGGGTGAAAAGCTGAACTTAAACTGAAAAGTCCGATTTTTCACTGTACTGTGCATGCTTTGGTGGTGGATATTGAAGAAAGAAGAAGGAAGGAAGAGGATCGCTTGCTCACAAGTATCCTGTGCTGGTGAAGTTTTCTGCTAACAGGGTATCAGTTAAGTGATCACAATCCTTGGGGGGTGCCCTAACATTTGGTATAGTTGTAGATACTAATGAAGCTACTCATCCTGTGTAAGGGTGAAAATTAACACTTTGTCTCAGGAGGTTTCATTGTTCCTAGAATAATGGAATGTATGGATTAAGTTTTAAACATCTTGAGGATAAGCCATAAGAGCTTTCCACCCCACCAAGGCTCTGGACTATCCCCATTCTGCACAGTTGTCCATACAGATGGGCCTTTGAGCAGCATGTGCTGGCCAAATTCTGCTAAGTGGAAGATGGGTCTGCATCATAAAGTACAAATCCAGTCAAGACAAAGATCCCTTCATCTGAAACCCCAGCTTCATGTACCCATCACTGATGAGCAAATCTGTCCTGAATTTGTGAACCAAGTCAATAGGCATCAACATTTTTTTTACACGTGACAATTTTTTCTCACGCAAAATGCATTAAAGTCGATGGGCGTCTTCCACTTTTTTGTCTCTGTGACTTTTATGACTCAACAAAAAATTTTGCTGCTGATTTTTGCTGCAGTTTCGCAAAAAACAATTTGCACATAAGGAAGTGCATGATTTTGCCGTGAATCCATGCCTGGCAAAAACATTAGCTCATCACTAGTACCCATCACTTTTAAAGACTGGACCCAGGAAGTAGGCATTCTGTAGTAACATTGAAGAGTAATTCATCTTTGAATTAACTTTTAGGGGCAAATTCATCAAGGGTCGAATATCGAGGGTTAATAAACCCTCGATATTCCACTGGGAATGAAAATCCTTCAACTTCGAATATCGAAGTCGAAGGATTTTGCGCAAATACTTTGATCGAACGATCGAAGAAATAATCGTTCAATCGAACGATTAAATCCTTCGAATTGAACGATTCGAAGGATTTTAATCCAACGATCGAAGGATTATCCTTCTACCAAAAAAAGTTAGGCAAGCCTATGGGGACCTTCCCCATAGGCTAACATTGGGTTCGGTAGCTTTTAGGTGGCGAACTAGGGGGTCGAAGTTTTTTCTTAAAGAGCCAGTACTTCGAATATCGAATAGTCTAACGATTTTTAGTTAAAGTCGTAGTCGAAGGTCGAAGTAGCCCATTCGATGGTCGAAGTAGCCAAAAAAACACTTCGAAATTCGAAGTTTTTTTTCTTCTATTTCTTCACTTGAAGTTAATGAATTGGCCCCTAAGTATAATGAATACAGTGATAATGTTTAATTTTTGAGTTTTTTTAAAATAATATTTCTTTTTGATAGATAGCTCCTTAGTTTTCCAATTTAAGATAGTAACCAGACAGTGGTTTTAATGACAGACTGAAAGTGAATAGATGAGGGTAGGTAATAGATGAGGATAGGTAATAAAATGTAACTAGAGAGGTACATTTCCTGAAGAAAATGTGAGTGGTGCTTGCCGTGGCAAAACTCAGGCCCAAATCTGATTGGCTGTTGTTGCCCCGCCCCTTTTTTTCCTAATTGTGAACCACAGTCACTCAGTGACTAACATACCAAAGTTTGGGAATGCTGTCATTTAATGTGTAAAAATGGCAGCATTTCTATTTTTTTCTATTGAAAATCAATGAATGAAATTTGATTGGTTGTTGGTGGCTCCGCCCACTTTTTCTAAACTTGAAGTGGAAACCCCCAGCGACCACATTTGTGATATTCAAGGTCCCTGACATCAATACTGAGAGAATGGCAGCCTTCTTAATTTTTCCCATTAAAACCAATCAAAGAAATCTGATTGGTTGGTTTTGGCTCCACCCACTTTTCTTAATTTTAATCCCAGTCCCCCAGTGACCAACTGTGCCAACTTTGAGGAGGCTGCCATTAACCGTCTAAGAGCGGCAGCAGTTTAAAATTTTCCTATTTAATTGAATGGCTGAAATTTGATTGGCTGTTGTAGACTCCGCCCACTTTTTGTAAATTTTGGCCGCAGTCACCCAGTGACCCACGGTGCCAAGTTTGGGAGCTCTGGCTTTATTACTGTGAGAATTACAGCTGTTTACATTTTCTCATTGAAGTCAATAGGGAAAATCTGATCTCTCCTGCCCCGGGGGTAAAACTTATACCCTCGTGTGGGGTATCATCTGACACAGGTCGCAAACCTCTTCAAATGTGGTAAATTTAACGTTTCTACAAGATTCCCTCTCTGCGCTAGAATCCGTCAAAAGTTGGCCTCAATGTTAATCTATGGGACTTTTCGGGGTGGTTAATTGCCCCCGCAAGGGGCAATTAACCACCCACCCCTTAGAAAAGTCATACCACCCCATTCCCGATTAAGCCGCACGATTTGACACCTCATTCATGGGTCTAGGACAAACGGTGCGGGACTAGTTACGCGCCAAACTTTCATACGGAAGAAGAATAAAAATAAGTTTGCAAGATAACAGTAGTGATGCTTTGCTTCGCAAGCACCACTAATAAAAATAAGTTTGCAAGATAACAGTAGTGATGCTTTGCTTCGCAAGCACCACTAACTATTGCTATAGAATTGCAGCCTTAGTGAGTAATCATTTTTCACCTGTGCAGGGCGTTGACATATTTGGTGTATTGCAGGTGATGACTGGGTAGTGGTGGGATCTAGAGTTGAGCTGGCTGTCATGGAAGGGATTGGGGCATAAATGGGGAGGGCTCAGGCAGAATGATAGGGAATTGTTTTGCGGGTAACCTGTAATGCAAGCCCTGGTCTCTACCAGTGGTTTACTACTAGAGTGGCAACCCTACTAGTGATGTTTCAAATGAGTAGGGAGTGCTTGTTGGCTATGATAAGAAGGTGAGGCCTTTGGATAAACAATGAGAAGCTCTAACCACAGAGTAAATACAGAGATTTATGAATTTGTGGGACCATTTTTGGGGAGGAGGCAATCCTATAACTCCTACAAAATGGAGATGTATGATAGAATTTAGAATGACATTCTGAGCAAAACTATTGACGCTATGAATGGAATGGAATTATGAGATATAAGGACAGTGGCTGATTATTTGTTGAGTTGTATTCAGAACTGTACTACAGGGGCCACATTGCTTTCGATAATGTATTCCTCTGCAGGTAGTTTGCCTTTCTTAGTTACCTGTTAATCTATAAAAAGATATGCACCCTTATCAATAAATTGAGGGACAGTAAGATGTTTTGTGCATAGAAGTAGTAGATATATCCTATACTCTCTTCGCTAATTCATTTGGAACATTGTACTCTGCATTATAGAGATATATAGAGATTAAGCCTACTGTCCAATTTGTGGTCTAACTTTCCCTTTTGTTAGTAATTATACTAATATAAGCATACGCTATGTTTTACTGCATCAGTAGCTTGGTGAAGACTTGTGGAAAACAGTTAAAATTATATTTTTTTTTTGCCAAAAATGACTTGAAATATCTCTGAAAAGAGCCCACAGCCTGATAATGGGCATATGCACTTTAAATGCCAGGGCTATTTTTAATCCCAATGTATCACTGCTGCCCACCTACTGCTTGTGCCTTGGGCTATCTCACTAATGACTCAATTTATGATGCCATGAATATAGTCGTTTCAGACAATGCCCACCTGGAAAAGCAGCCAGGGACATGTGTTTTACTGTAGCAAGTACATTTTTCAAGAGTAGATCATGCTGGGTCTTTATAAACTACAGTTTTGAGAGTCTGAAAAAGACATTTAATTCCACAAAAACACCTGGATTGTTAACTGGCATCTTACAGTCTTACATTATTCTATGCAGATGCCTTAATAAAATAAAATAAGGATGTCCAGCATATACCACTGCCTGCATCATGGGGGGAGGGATTTAGTTCAGTAATAAATGGGGTCAATGTAATAAACCTCCCAAATAATTTTTGTGTAGCTCTATCATCTTCAAGGAGGATATTTGAGAATGCACAACAAATAAAATGCATTGCATAGCTTTGCTAAGTAAAATAAAGGGTCCAAACTACCATAGCAACCATGCACTGATTTTAATAAGAAACTGGAGTATGAATAGGAGAGGGTCTGAATAAAAAGATGAGTAATAAAAAGTAGCAACAACAATAAATGTGTAGCTATACAGAGCATTGGTTTTTTAGATGGGGTCAGTGACCTCCATTTGAAAGCTGGAAAAGTCAGAAGAAGAAAGTAAATTATTAAAAAACTATAAAAATAAATAATGAAGGTCAACTGTTTCTTAGAACTGGCCATTCTATAACATACTAAAAGTTAACTTAAAGGTCAACCACACCTGTATATTTTATTTTGTGTATTCATTTTTAAATGAAATTTTAATATAAAATCCAATGGCCACTAGAAAATCTGTGGTTGTTTTTACTCTGTTTTTATACTGCCAGGATTTACTTGCCTCCTGATTTTTTCCAGTTCGCTTGAATAGGTTTATGCTATAGACATAATAGAGTAAAATAATTATTGTAATTAAAGCAAATAAGTTTGCTTTATTTATTTATTTTAAACTGCTTTTTACATTGTTTTTCCAGTGTATTTTTATCCAGGATGACACCTAGGCCCCTACAGGTATTATTTTATTGTACCCAACAGAGTAATACATCAAAAAAACAACGCATATTATCAAATGGGGCATAATAACTAATGTACCATAACTGAAAAGTGTGCGTTTGCATGGGAGAATTGCCTTTCCTACCTTTTCCTTTATTTTTGTAAATTAAATCTATTTTCGAAAAATTCAGCTAATTGTTCAATCTTACACATTTGCAATTTGTACAACGATTTACTATTTTTTGCTTCTGAATTTTTGCATATAGCGATGGGCGAATTTATTTGCGACGAATTCGGCAAACGCCTGCGAAAATTCACTGGTGAAAATTTGCCGCGTCAAAAAAAGAGAAGCCGGCGCAGTTTAGCAAATTTTTTGTCTTTTCGTGAATTTCGGGGGAAATTTGCGAATTTTCCCTTCAAAACAGCGCAAATTCGCCCATCACTATTTGCATGCTGATCACGTGCATGGACACAACAATCAGATTGTTTAAAGTTTTACCCAAAAAATATTAATTAGAAAAACAAATGAACTAGACCTATGATCTAGAAAATTCACTCTGCAGCTCTCCAATATGTGCTGAAATTTGTGCCAAAAACCAGGCAACGTTTTGGGCTACTGCCCTTCATCAAGCTTTTTCTGTAGATATAAACAGGACATATTTTAACTTTCATCATATCAAGCAAATAAAATAAATAATATAAATGCTTTATTTTCTGCTTGACGCTCCAGTGTGTGTAGAATATCACCTCTGCCGGAGATCATGGGCATTATTGCAATTTACATTAGCTATATTTGCATGCCATGTTTCTACTGACTTGTGGAGCTTCCGCCAGACTGTTTTTTTTTTTAACAGAATTTATTCATAAAATGTGGAGTGTAGCAAATTCACATACGGTTTGCCCAAGTAACTTGGGATCAGTATAAAATACATTATTTATGAGACTCAGCGCCATTCATTCAGCAATGCAATTTTTACACCAGTCTATTGCTTGTATATGCTTCCAACCAAGGTTTGGAACAGATTTTTGGGATTGAAAGCTTGAAACTAAAAAAAAACGTATTGCATAAATATTGTTATGCTGTGTAATATATAGGGATGCACCAAATCCACTATTTCAGGATCTGGATGAATCCTGAATCCTTTGTGAAAGATTCAGCCAAATACCAAACCAAATCCAAACCCTTATTTGCATATGTAAATTGGCAAAATGAGGGGGAAGAAACATTTTTTTTGACTTCCTTGTTTGTGAGAAGAAAAGACATGTGGTTTTTTGAATTCAGATTGGGTTCGGCCAGGCACTTGGATTTGGCCAAATCCGGAACATGCTAAAAAAGGACAAATCTTGGCTGAATCCTAAATGGAATCCTGGATTTGGTGTATCCCTAGTTATACAACCGATGTTCTAAGGTGGGATACTGCAAGTTATAAGGGGTCGTTTACAACCGCTAAGTGCAGTTGAGGTTGTTTAGGTGCAATGAACTGTCAAATACACTGGAATTATGGGAAAACCACTGCATTGTGGGCAAAAAAATGGTGAAGTCATGAAGTCATAATTGAAGCCTTTTGTTTGACAGCACCAAAAGGTCTACAAGCTGCTCCCCTGCCCCAGTTTCTCATATTGCAGCAAAGCTAACTATACATTTTTGGATTCAAAATGGCGTCCAGTTAATTTACTAGCTCAGCTGCTATATGCCACCAGTTAGCCATGGCAGCCATCTTGTAATATTTAACTTCATCGCTGGTAGTTATTGGTAAACTGCCCTGGTGCAATTCCACACCAATGTTAGAAAATGAAACCCAGTATCTGTAAGCTACAGTAGCAAATTACAGAGAATACAATTTCATTTCTGATGAAATATGTCAAACATTTTAAAATAAAACACCTACATCACAGACAGATAACAATATACATGATACAACCGTTCCTGAGAAACCTGCATTGATGATGAATGACATGAATTGAAGATAATTGTGATCTTGCATCTTGTAGGTTTATTGAACCATTTTCAAAAACTTCCTGACTGGTGCAAAATATTTTTTTTATGCTGGAAAAATATACAAGACCAGTTTTTTTAGATGTATTATTTCCATAATAAAACACAACATGAAAGGGAAATGCTGGTTCCAGGGTGGGTGTATGTATAATAGGATTAGGTGAATTTGCATTCATCCCTGTAGACCTGCAATGGATCTTATACATTCTTCTCATAGGGGGTGCTGAATCATTCTTAATTACTTTCTGAGAGAATTGCTCTTTTCACTGGAATTGTCCAGATTTTTTCAGATATTGATATTTTCAAATTCCATAGGGTCAAGAGATTATTATTATTGCCTAAATTGAGTGTGTGGTCATGCATGGTCATGTCTCAGTGCATGCAACTTTCTTTAGCTCTCCTTCCATCCACTATTAATAATGTTACCATAATCAGGGATCAAGTAAGATGGGATCCCCCTTAATATGTACCCCAGTATATGATCCCCCTCCCAAAAAAGAGGGGGCAGTGGAAAAAATTGGTAATGTTTCCCATGAATAGAATATGGATTATGTACCAGTCAGTATCAACTGACTGCAACAAAGTTTAGACATTAGACATTAGACTAGAAGTAAGATGGATCAGACTTTTTGGTACCCAAATATTATGGAGAGAGTATGTAGAAAGTTAAGTGCAGAGGACTCTTGTATTTGTCTATATGTATTTTGTGGTCACAGCCGCATTGCTACCCCACCTAATGATTTTAAAAATTAGTGGTGAGCACAACTTTCCCTTGTTTGTTATAGTTATACAGGAGCAGTGACCAGCTCCATGTTGTAGCTCCCACCCCTCCCAGCTATAGTCAGGTGATCCCACTGGTGTCTAATAAAAGGGCAGCCAAGTATGGAGGTTTACTTTGAAAGCAGCAAGTAAGTTGCAGGTAAAACTTAGTCCCTGTGTAAAATGTATAATGAAGCAATAGAATTCTTAATGAATCAGATAAAATTGAGCATAGGACTGGCCAGATATGGGATGACTTTGACATAGTTGACCAGCTTAAATATATTGCAATATATGGACAAACAATCCCTGTTTTGGGTAAGGCATTTTTCAGTAGCAGTATGCACAAAATGTCTCTGTCTTAAATATATTGATAATGGGTTGAGTCCAGAGGACTCTTGTATTTGTCTATATGTAGAAAGTCTGACATATCCCATATATATCCAATGATTGGGAAATATGTTCTAGGAATATAAATGATAGAGACCAGTCAATGTAAGCAGAAATGAAGTAAGGTAAGAATAGGGATTCCCATGAGTAAAGAATAGCCTTCAGCTAAGCTGGTGGATGAGAGAGGGCTAACAGCAGGGTGAGTCACACTATCATACCTACCACTTGAGATACTAATTAGGAGAGGTACTGGTACTACAGTGACATTTGTATGACTTGATGATGTGGTGAGAGACTATGGGGCCATCTCCCATAGACTCCATTTTATCCAAATAATTACATTTTTAAAAAAATATTTCCTTTTTTTTCCTGTCATAATAAAGCAGTATGTTGATCCCAAACAAGATATAATTTATCCTTATTGGAAGCAAAACCAGCCTTGTTGGGTTTATTTAATTTTAATTGGAAAATGAAAAGCCTATTTACTTGGGGTGCCAACATCTAGGAAAGTTACCCAAGTGATTGTACTGTATATACAATCACTTGGGTTTGCCTAACTTTTGGCACCCCTAGGTAAATAGGCCTTTCCTTCTCCTTTAAATAATAATCCAAATTATGGAAATACCCGTTAATCCGGAAAATCCCATGTCCCAAGCATTCTGGATAACAGGCCCCATACCTATAGTTAAAGATTTTTACCTTGTAGTAATGAGTGCTTGGTAAAACCTTTCCAATATGCCATTTTTCCTGGTGCAAATGATTTTTCAGGCAGGTGATAGTGTTTGGTGTTGCTGCTGAGTGGCGCTGAGCCCTACCAGCCAATAGTTCAGGATGACGTTTGACTGCTGAAAGCAGTTAAGAGTAGTTAAAAACTTTCCTGACTGTCAGGAAAATATACCTGATCCTTCAGGGTTCCCTAGATCAATATTTCATAAATCAGCCTTTTAGTGAATGTATAACCAAACAGACCGTAAGCAGACAAACAAATGTTGGTGCAAGGCACTCCAGAAAACCACAAATAAATCAGACCAGAAGATGAATCAAAATATAAATCTTTATTGTACAAACATCTCTTGCCTGACACATTTCGTGTCTCTAGGACACTTAGTCATAGACTTGACAAACAAGACCGACCTGGGGAAACTGAGATGAAATAAAGTAAGGATGCATGTGAAGAACGCTTACCACCTACAGCTGCGTATGAAAGCGTAACTGCACCATTACATCGTTACACTTCATCTGAGATAATGTGAGGGACTGCACCAAGTGTAATAGGTCTGGGGAAAAGTGATGGGCGAATTTGTCCCGTTTAGTTTTGCAACGAAATTTGCGAATTTCCTGTGAAACGGGTTACAATTCGCCGGAGTTAAAATTGACAATGGTGACAATTTAGACACTGGCGACAATTGATGCACATTAAAGTCAATGGGCGTCCGTTTAATTGTCGCCGCTGTGGGAACTGTTGCCAACGGCAAACATTTTTTTGACACAGGCGAATTTTCACTGCAAATTCGCGAATTTATTCACCGGCGGCGAAATGCACAAATTTTCCGTGAATTTGCTCCTGCCGAATAAATTTGCCCATGACTACTGGGGATATAACCAATGTACTGCAGATATTAGCCCAAGGTAGGTAAGTGCAGAGTAAAGTTACCCAGTTGTATGAAATTGTATTTGGATTACATGGACCATTTTCTTCTGCACGTTTGATGCTGAGGAAATGTCATTATTCTTTCCTGCAGAAAGCCTGTCACTAGCTTTGTGTTATATTTAATAGCTTGCTCAGATTTTTATCTTAGTCAGCCGGTTGTAGAATTTTATTCAGTGATTTTGACAATGATTTTAATCACAATAATGAATATTTCCCCAGTAAATGTCGACCTTCCATCGATTGTAGTAAGTTCTAATAGCAGATTCTTAGGTTACAAGGAAAGTAATCCACAGACTCAACTTTTTACATGTAAGATCTTTTTTTTGAGGAGGGTACAGATTCCTACAACAATTCAGCATAGATTGTAGCCCTTCACGGGCTAAACTTCATTCACTGGATCGCCAAATTGTCAGCTATTATGATGGTCACATGGGATGTGGGCACTCCTAGACAGGAAATAAACAATGAAGACCAATAGAAATGTTGCTTAGAATGGCCCATTCTATAATATACTAAAAGTTAACTTAAAGGTGAACCACACCTTTAGGGTAAGGCCACACTGGGCGTTTTGGGGAGATTTGGTTGCCTGGCGACTAATCGCCTCGTCTTTGCGGCGCCCAATCTCCCCAAACGCCTTCCCTGACCCCGGAAGAAATAAAGCATTCGATTTGCACATATACAGAAATATCATGTGGAACCTTCATGCAAGAATTTACGCAGAGGTGGAAAATTGTGTGAAAACCAAGGGTCCCTCCGTCTGCTGCTATACCAGCCTCTGCTCTTCTGGGAAGGTTTTCCACTATATGTTGGAACATTGTTGGTTAATTTACTTCCATTCAGCCACAAGAGCATTAATGTGGTGCATTCCAATTTTTTCCTACATGCGCAATTGTCGTGGAACAGAAAATTGCCCCAACTGCGCATTTGCCACTTCGCGGGTCTTATTCCGTAGATTACCGAAGAGAAGAAGATGGCGCCCGTGATCTCCACTGGACTTTCTTGGTTTTCAAGGCTGCATATACTTCCTGGCTGCTTCCAGACCAATTAGTACCCAGTACCTATGTAAGGAAGGAGCACACATGCTGGCCAATGCCTTTCAATCCATTTATTACTGCAGAAAATACATCTGTATACAGTGCTGTATTTTCTGCTGTAATAAATGGATTGAAAGGCATTGCCAGCAGATGTGCTCCTTCCATACAAAAGTTCTGAAGAATCCCATTGTATACTAAAGAGCTTATCTGTTATCTGCTCTGTATCCTGTGCCTTTTCTCTTTTTCAGCTTTGAATGGTTGTCCCCATGGCTACTCAGCAGCTTGTTGATATAAGCTAGAGTACAGCTGTACAAGTGCATGGCACAGGGTTGGACTGGGGGGGTCAGGGCCCACCAGGGCTGCCACATCAGGCCCCCCTCCCCAGTTGCAGGACCCCCTTAGTCTCTTTCCACCCGCCAGTGTGTACCTGCTTTGCGTCTTCTTTATGCGATGGTGGGGAAGGAAGGGCAAAAGCGGCGGTCTAAGCCGACGGGGCCAATAAGGGCTCCCAGGGTCACGCCGGCCCAGTCCGACACTGGCAGGGCAATATTACTTTAAGACACTTTTTTTTTTGGTTTTACTGTTCCTTTAATTACTTTAAGGGTTGAATAACCATCTGAGTAGTTTTTGCAAGGTGGGGTAGTGTGACATAGAAATGAAACTAGAAAAGTAAAATAGAAACTAGAAAAGTAGACTACAACTTTCCTATGGTAAAACTTTGAGTAAGATGGACCCCTAAAGTAGTCAACCTTCTCAATATTAAAGGAACAGTTCAGTGTAAAAATAAAAACTGTGTAAAGAGATAGGCTGTGCAAAATAAAAAATGTTTCTAATATAGTTAGTTAGCCAAAAATTTAATGTATAAAGTCTGGAGTGACTGGATGTGTAACATAATAGCCAGAACACTACTTCATGCTTTTCAGCTCTATAACACTGAGTTAGTCAGCGACTTAAAGGGGGGCCACATGGGACATAACTGTTCAGTGAGTTTGTAATTGATCCTCAGCATTCAGCTCGGATTCAAAAGCAACAGATATGACCCATGTGGCCCCCCTCAAGTCTCTGATTGGATACTGCCTGGTAACCAGGGTAACCAGTCAGTGTAAACCAAGAGAGCTGAAAAGCAGGAAGTAGTGTTCTGGCTATTATGTTACACATCCAGTCACTCCAGCCTTTATACATTACATGTTTGGCTAACTAACTATATTAGAAACATTTTTTATTTTGCACAGCCTATCTATTTACACAGTTTTTATTTTCACACTGAACAATTCCTTTAATCATTTAGTAATTTACAGTTGTCTCAGAATTTATCAGCAGAGAATAACAGATGGCACAGATGACAAAGAACTTGGAGAGTCCTAGCCTCCCTTCATCTGGTTGTTACTTTCTACTACATGATTTTTTTGTCCTTACACAGATCTCCCTTAACATTCATGATGTATCCTCATGTCGAGCATCCCATACTCTCATCCCAACCATAAAGCGCTAGGACTGATGGACAGCAGGGATCCCATTGATTATAACCAAACCTAATGCTCTCAACACGGTTAACATTAAGAAAACATGCACAGAAAAATGCACAGAAAAAAAAAAAAAACATGTAGGGAGCAGACAAGCAAACTGGAGCTCATCAGTAATCAGACGTGATGAAGGTGGGGGTTGAATGTTGACCTAGCACAGCTGACATCTGCTGTGAGTTTGTCTGCTGCAGTAGCAGGAGTAGCTGTGCTCCGCATGTGTTCCCAGCATGCAGCAAGATGAAGAAGCACAGACTCTCTTCAGCAGCAACAACAGCCCTGCAGCCCTCTAACTGTAGCCTATTAATCGCTGAGTATGAGGGGAAAGGCAGCTCAATACATTAATAAAGTGATTCTATTGCTTGAACTATAATTGTAGTGTGAATAGAGCAGCTTAGCATTGCTGACATCCAGTAAGGGTTACGCGTAGGCTTTCTTACTGTGGGGGCAATGTAATAAAGGGTTCAATGTTTGTACCAGAAACCCAATGGAATGTTTGCTTTCATGAAAGTGACCAGTTTATTTATATATCTGAAGGTGGAGGTAGACTTTTCAGAATGGTCATTGTACCAGGAACTGAACTGTGCTTTAATTAACCAATCTTAAACCATTTCTAGGGACTATCAGTTAAAGAGACCATATTAGTCCATCAGGGTGTGGTTTCCTAGTTGGGCTCCAGCTGGGATCCATGTGACCCCATGTCCAGGTATTGTTCTGATGTCTTAGATATTCTTTTTTCTTATATAACAATTGGTATAATTGCTGTATCTCTGTGTGAGTATTTTATTTCCTAGTGGGGTGTATCTCATGGAACCAGGAATCAGATGGAGGCAACAGTGTGCATGGATAGGGTTATGCATATTACTCCAGAAAGACATTAATGCACCATAAAGGACTTTTTTTTGAGAATATAACAAAGAGAGGCTATTAATACAATACAAAGGAATTGTATTCATGCTGTTGTGGAATGCTTGGAGATTTATATCATGATATATAATATAAGATCAACCAGTGCCAACTGATAAAGAGGAGTTGGGGGGTGCAATTGTGTCGGTGCCTGGTACAAAAAAAAATGCAAACGAAAACTAACTCAGAAGTGTAATAATAACCATTATTATATTATATACCAGTGATATACATGAACACAAATACTGTTTCAGTTTGGAAAAGGGTAGGGTATTGCTTTTTCCAAGAAAAATATTTTTCTGCACTTGTAAAATGGCTGGCGTACTATTTTCTTATAGTTTCAATAATTATTACAGGCCAGGAAATCTCTACTTAAACAGGGAAGTTAGAAGCAGATGTTCATTCTACAGCCAAAAGGAGTGGTGAGAACTTCCTTCCATCTGACCAATACTTCCTGTGGCACAGAGTAAGATAAAAAGAAAATATCCATGAGACCCAGTTAGATTGTTTCTTGGAAGGTCATCTCAGCTCCTCTTACCATAAACCAATGTCTTGTCCCCTGGCCTGTGTAAGTAGCCCACAATCCCCTGTTTCTCATGTTCTACCTCCAAAAACCCTGTAATAGCATAAATTAATGTCTAGTGTCACAGTCTGGATAATAGGTATAGACTGACAGAGATGTTCTTTCCATGACTTCCTTGGAGAAGTGAGAACTGATGCATTAGGATACAAAAATAAATGACCTGTTAATGGCATCTTGAATTGAAGAACGGGTGCATTTATATAATAAAGGAATTCCTCTTAGAGAAGGCAAAGGAAAAAAACAACATTATTGATTTGACTTTCTGTATGCGTGTAAGTTAAGTTTTCCTGTGTGCGTGTACTTATATAATATAATAACTTGGCCACTTGTATTTAGCATTTCTATTGATCTAATGTTTTTACATTTTAATGGAGCTGAAACACCACCCCCTAGATAACCAGTAAAGTGGGGGAATAAGTGGCCGCTGGGTTGCCAAGGGTCCAGGACAACTGCAGAGACATGGCAACCACGTCTGCAATTTTGGCCACTTTGTAGCCTTCCTTATGAACGTGCAGCCTTCATGAGCCACAGGTAAATGATAAAAGCACACACAATTGTTAAACTAGAAAAGAATAATCACTACTATCAAAGTGAGATACATTTTTTTATTATTATTGTTATTTTATTTCAGTGATTTTATCTCATTTTAAGTTACTGTTGCTTTTGATTTCTTATTGTCTGCCTGGAAAAAAATCCCTGCACAGTGAGATAAATGGAACAGAATTTTTGACCACTGCATGAGTATTTCCATTCCTATATAGGTTTCTCTGGGGTCAACTTATGGGCAGATTTATTTAAGGTCGGATGTTAGACTTTTTTTTAAATTCGAATGAACTCGAATTACCTCAAAATTCGATTAAGATCTTATTAAATAAAAAACTCGAATAGCTAATACTCGAACGAATATCACCGACCCGAAAACTTGAATCAAGTTTTTTCTCAGAAAAAAACCCGAATGTTAGGAAGGCTATAAACAACTTCAAATGGGTCACTGGACTTCTGCCATTGACTTCTACATGAACTCAGCAAGTTTTAGGTGGCGGATAGTCGAATTCAAATTGTTCTCAGGGTCCAGGTATGATAAATCTCAAATTCAAATTCGAGTTTGGATTATTCCCAACTTGAATTTGTGAGTTTTGACCAAGAATCCAATTCCAATTCGAACCTTAAAAAATCTGCCCCTTAAAGGGCATATAAAGTCTAAAATAGAATAAGGCTAGAAATTATGTATTTTGTATACTAAATATAAACATGAAGTTACTGCACCACAAACCTAATCAAACAAATAATTTATGCTTTCAAAGTTGGCTACAGGGGGTCACCATCTTGTAACTTTGTTAAACATCTTTGCAAGACTAAGACTGTGCACATGCTCAGTGTGGTCTGGGCTGCTTAGGGATCGTCATAAACAAAGCTGCTTGAGTTCTGCATGGCTGGGAAGTAAGGCGGGGGCTCCCCCTGCTGTTCATGAGTATGATTGTTTCCCTGCTCAGCAGTTAGGGACCGTCTGACAATTCCTATCCACAGCAGTAAATGAAGGGAGAATTTCACTGCATACAGTCAGGTTTCTTATAAAAACAGTACACATTTTTTTAATTGAAGTATATTGGAGATAGGTTTCTTTTTCATTAAAGAAAGTAAAAATGGGATTTAATTTTTTTGCCTTTACATGCCCTTTAATGTTAGGGACTAATAGCAGACAGTGGCTTGCTCTTCCAGTATCTGAAGTGTTAGCCTTGCAAAGTACTATTTAGATTTTGGGAACCCTACATGCCACATACTTTGCTTATCCTATGCATACTGGCCATCAACCTGTTAAAAAGACCCATGACATTCATATTGAAGAGGTTTTATGTTGTACACTGTACCTTATGACAATGTTAGAGATAAGATGCTGTAATGCAAGATTACATGAATTTCATACAAAATGATAAATTTGGCAAGCAAGTGGAAAGCTTATTTATCTGTTTTGCAATTGTCAGGAGTGGTACTTTTCAGAAATACTTGGTTCAGGATTTTTACAATATATCATTAAAGGGCATCCATCTAATGATACAAAAGCCAGTAATGTGAATTGATTGCTTGATTAATCTGGGTCATACATTGCTTTTATATATCCTAGATATTTAATGATTTATTTGTTCCTCAAAAAAAATGTTATTCTTATGGCAAACCTGGACTTTGGTTTTATGGCACAATTCCTTGGGGAGCCAATGGAGGCTTTGTAAAGCTTGGCTTGACCAGTATCATAATGGCTATCCCCTACTCCTAAACCCCTATATATAATGTTGCCACCTCCAAATGAGTTAAGGCCAGGTGTCAGTAATTGTGTTATTACAAAGGCCCAGACCTAGGGTGGCAAGATTTTAGGGGCTAATGAAGCATGGGAACATTATACAACAGCATTGTCCTGCTACCAGCTGTTATTTGGGTTATGCTTCTACCTTCTGTACACCCTGACTTCAGCTTGTTATTGCTTGATCTTTGTCTCTACCTGCCACCTCTCCTGACCACTAGCCTGTGATTTGGACTAAAGCTGGCCATAGATGTTGATATTTTTAAAAGATCAGACCCTGATCGTGAGACCACGATCTTCTCAGAACGATCGTAGAAATTTACCATCAACTAAAAAGACCAATTTGCCAAGAAAACAAAGGGGAGCTGCCTGCTTGGCCCTGCAAACATAGATATATTGCACTGGGACCGGCAAAGATTTTTTGACCTGGCCGATCAATTTCCTGACAATTTGCAAGATGTACGATCGTTCGAATCCCACTAACCGCACGATAATTTAGAAGGATTGGTCAGGCTTCCCTAAAATCTTTCGTTCTGCAAGAAGAATCGTCGCGTCTATGGGGAGCTTAAGTTTGCCATCTACTGGTGTCACCCAAAATATGGACTGTAACACACTTATCTTTAACTGCTCTTGTATGACACCAAACTAGTCACCATGGGCTTAAAAACTCATGTCAATGATCTGAAATCCCCAACTGGCAGCTTTGTAAATGAGTTGTGGCTGTGTAAAATAATTAACTAATTCTGGTGGTGAAGGCTGTTAATAGTGTTGGCAAAATCCATATGTTTATACATTCAGTAGATTTCTCTTAACGTGTTGACAGTCTCCAGTTGTAATTTTATGGATATTGGCAGTGACATTCTCTGGACCCGAGGGTCTCTGATTTTTTTATACTTAAATGAAAAAAATGTTAGGGAGACACACAAACATTAAAAACGTTTTTGGGTTTTGCCAAATTAACCCCATGTGATCTGCCAGCTTGCAGTAGGCTCTGTTTATGCCTCCGGACATGGAATTTTAAATTAGGCACTTGTTTTGAGGTCATTAGGAGCAACATCAAAAGTGGTGGCAAGCAAAATGTTACTTGTGAGCCACTGGTAGGAGATCACTGCTCTTGAACAACTATTTGTGTAGTAGTGATTCCAGCATTCACTGAAGTTAATTCACATCAGTGAAGGTTTTTGAGTTATTTAGCTTTTTATTCAGCAGCTCTTCAATTTGCCTTAAAAATAATCTGGTAGCTCTGGTCCAATTTACCATAGCAACCATGCATTCATTTGAATAAGAGACTGGAAGATGAATAGGAGAGGACCTTACTAGAAAGATGAGAAATAAAAATTAGCAATAAAAATAAATTTGTAGAGTTAAAATGCCTAGAAAAATGCAAATGATCATAAAACATATAATAATGAAAATTAATGGAAAAGTTGCGTAGAATTGGCCATTCTATAACATACTAAAAGTTTACTTAAAAGTGAACCACCCCTTTAACCCTATGGGTTCCAACAAATATATTTTTATATACATAATTGCCCCAGCAACCAGGGAATGGCTTTGAAAATAAAATGGAAGATGAATAGGAAAGTGCCTGAAAAGAAAATAAGCAATAAAAACAACCAAGATAACAGTATGAAACTGAAATTTTTATTTGCTGGGGTCAGTGACAGAATAGAAAGAACAGAAGAAGAAAAAAATAATATAAAAAAGCATATTTATAGTATATATATATATATATAGTATACAAGTATATTTTGTTAATATATACAAAATAAAAAATGAAGACCAAGTGAAATATTGCTAAGAAGAGGTCCATCTAAAATACATATACTATACTAAGTTAATTTTAAGTTGAGATTTGGATCTAGGAAGGATGGTATTTTTCTTTTCAAGAGGAAAGGTTAAGCTGGAGGATGGAGGGATACATTCAGGAGACTTGCATGGTTTCCTTCGGAGTGTGGATTTAGTGCAAAAAATAGTTTACACATCGCCTAATATGCATGACAAACTTGCCTCCCTTACTCAACACTGCTACCATCGAGTATCTCACTACAACAAATGGAACTGATAAGAAGAAATGCTCTGTACACATGAAAATGGAAGATAGGAAGACCTGCTGAGAAATTGAATTAAAAGTCTAGAAAACACATTTTTTTTACCATCAGATATTCCTTTAAACTGATTCTGCATTTTATCTGTTCAAAGGTTTCCTCAGTACTGTAGGATAGGAGGGAAATTGCTTTTAGGGAGGTAATTCACCTAGTGCAAGGTACATTGCATGTGTCAGTCTCAGGGTTTCTATGCTTTGTTCTTCCTTTTTAGTCAAGTCCTAGGAAGTCAACCTGAGACTTGAATATTGCCAAAAAAAACTGATTATCATTCTGGCCAGCAATGATAGGACCTGGAGAATGCTTGGTGCCATTTTTACACAGTGGGCTCCATCTAGTCATGAACCAGGATACAACAGATTGTTTCTAAAGCTCACTGTAATTTGATATATTTAGAAGTACAGGTTTTCATGAGCTCTAGTTGACGCCACTGGTTTAATAACCAGTAGAATTTTACACATGGGGCAAATTTACTAAAGGGCGAAGTGACTAACGTTAGCGAAAATTTGCCAGCGTGACGTAATTTCGGTACTTCACCGATTTACTAACGGGCGCTGGCGTAACTTCGCAAGCGAAGGAGATATACTGTACTCTAGCACCTGTTCCGCCAGACTTGCCTTCGCCACCTCAGACCAGGCGAAGTGCAATGGAATGTATAGGGCTTCTTCAATTTTTAACTGAAACATTTTCTAAGTCCCAAAAAATGCTGGCTTCTTTTAGTTTTTTCAGGGTGGCAGGCTGCAAAAATCCGTAAAAATCTTTTTGGGTACCCGGGCTCCCCTATACATTTCCTACCATATGGCACATAAACTATACACTGGGCTCATGTGTAGGGCATTATAACAACTTTATTTAATTTTATTAAGGTTTCCCTGGGCTTGTGTAGTGTAATGTATGTGCTGCAACATATACGTCCATTCAACTTTAACTTTCCGCCGCATGCAACACTAGCACAACATCGCTTCGCTTGGCGCAGTAACGCTAGCGCAACTTCGACAGAGTTCGGTGCCCTGGACGCAACTTTGGATTTTAGTGAATAGCGTTGTCCTGGCGAATTTTCGCCTGGCGAAGTGTGCCGATGTGAGCGAAACCGTTGCTGGCGAATTTCCGGAGGTTAGTGAATTTGCCCCATGGTGTTGAAATATCCTTCATTAAAATATCCCACAGCTGCATCTGTATTTATTCTACAATTATTCTACAATTATCCTAATTTGAGTCAAGCCACATCATCAAAAGTCTTCACCTCTGATTTATGCAACCTTTATGTCTAGCTTTATGTCCTTGATGTAGGATTTCCATGTCAATGTACCTTGATATTAATTAATGGCTGGCTGCTCATAGCCACATCACTATGAAATACTTCATATATAGTATGACAAGATGCAGGTGGTTAGCATGGATCTTAAAAAGAGAGTGGCATCTATACAATGTAGGCAGGAACAAGCTACGTGCATGTTTTCTTCAGTTTGTTTTCCTTTCACATTTTAATAATACCTTTAGATGTAACATGTTTATCATGTACCTGATTCTGTACGGTAAGCATAAAGGACATACAATCCTTACAGTAGAATACAGTTTCAAGTTCTATCAGAACAAAATTCCTACATAAATTGGCTGGATTTTAGGGTTACCTCTTTGCAATGATCTGAATGCTTTTGGTATGTTATTGAATGGCTAATTCTAAGCACCTTTTCAAATGGTCTTCATTATTGAATTTTATAGTTTTTCTTTTAATTATGTGCTGTTTTCTCTTTCCAGCTTTCAAATGGGGGTCACTGACCCCATCTAAAAAGAAATGCTCTGTAAGGCTACAAATGTATTGCCTTTGCTACTTTTTATTACTTATCTTTCTATTCAGGTCCTCTCCTATTCATATTCCAGTCTATTATTCAAAGCAATGCATGGTTGCTAGGGTAATTTGGACCCTACCAACCAGATTACTGAAATTGCAAAATGGAGAGCTGCTGAATAAAAAGCTAAATAACTCAAGAACGCAAAAACTAAAAAATGAAAATCAATAGTAAAATGTCTCAAAATATCCCACTCTACATTATAATAAAAGTCATATCAAAGGTGAACAACCGCTTTAAGAGCCATATTTTCCCCCCCAATTTCACCAACTGCAATTTAAGGTATGAGGTAGAGACACTACGGTGCACATTTACTAAGGGTCGAATATCGAGGGTTAATAAACCCTCAAATTCGACCCTCGAAGTAAAATCCTACGAATTCGAATATCGAATTCATAGAATTTATCCCAAATCCTACGATCGATCGAAGGAAAAATCAATGCAAATCCTTCGATTCGAACGATTCAAAGGATTTTAATCGATCGGTCGAGGGATTTTTCTTCGATCAAAAAAATATTAGAAAACTGATGGGTAAGGTCCCCATAGGCTAACATTGCAGGTTTTAAACTGCCACAGTATGTAGTCAAAGTGTTTTTTAAAGAGACAGTACTTCGACTATCGAATGGTCGAATAGTTGAACAATTTTTTTTTTTTAAAGGTTAGAATAGTTGAACAATTTTTAGTTCGAATCGAAGTCGTGGTCGAAGGTCGTAGTAGCCTATTCGATGGTTGAAGTACCCAAAAAAATACTTAGAAATTCGAAGTTTTTTTGCTTCGAATCCTTCACTCGAGCTTAGTAAATGTGCCCCTACGTTTTGGCATGTACTCTAATAACACTTCCTCCTTGTCATGTATCTAATTGGATACACTACATAACTGTCCAATATTTCCTTTTGACTTGCATTTAACTATCCACAGTGACAGTTCATCCTGTACAAATAAATTCATATACTGTATTTTGCAGTTGTATTATATTACATTTAATAATATTTTATGTAAATGCTTTTTTGCTTTAGGCCATTTAATTGACATTATTATGAGGAAGGGGGTCTCATTTTTTCTTACAGGGAACACAAGTGGCATCATTAAGCAGTAATTATAATTGATGCCCTTGTTAACAGGGTGACACACACACATATACTATATATATATATATATATATATATATATATATATATATATATATATATATATAATCTTTACATATATCCACATGCAAGGATAATGATTTGGATTAAAAATACACATGCAATAAGTATATAGAGATACAGCCCAGCACTGGTTGATGTCCGCATGGTAGCATTTCATTTGGTTGTTCTGTGCTCCCCATTCATTTCACAGTGGTGGAGGGGTTTCCATAGAAACCATTTGGGCAGGTTTAAGTTGATTTTATTTAAGGGGGTTTATTGCACTTAATAAAGTGTTTCTGTTTCATTAGTATGAAATGCAGTCACAATGCATATGTATGTTATAAATGATATACAGGTATCTGGTAACCCCTTATCCAGAAAGCCCTAAATAACAGGAAGGCCATCTCTCATAGACTCAATTTTAATAAAACAATTCACATTTTTAAAAATGATTTTCTTTTTCTCTGTAATAATAAAACAGTTGCTTGTACTTGATCCCAACTAAGATATAATTAATCCTTATTGGAGGCAAACCCAGCCTGTTGGGTTTATTTAATGTTTAAATTATTTTTAGGAGATTTCAGATATGGAGATCCCCTATCCTGAAAATCCCAGGTCCCAAGCATTCTGGATAATAGATCCCATACCTGTACGGTATTGTGTAAACAATAAAAATGTACCAGTGTGTTATACTCATTTAGATATAGAAGAATTGTGCTTAAAAAGTAGTGTTTTAGGCTGATTTATTGAATATTTCTGCAAAAACCCTAATAATCCCTCCCTTCTCTTCCACTTCCTGCTCCCTGAATTCCCAGGCTGTGCAGGGGGGCCGGCGGCCCTCAGCTCACTGCACTGTAGGACATGAACCAATCAGCAGCTAGCAGGAACTGAAGCCTGTCTGTGCTTGTGTGACTGCAGGGCTGTGATTGGCTGCCCCCTCCTACTGTGCTTCTGGCAGGGACCGTAAGGACACGCCCACGCCTCATTTGAAACAAAGACTGGGACCAGAGAACATCTATAGGGAGCTCTAATAAAAGGGCTATTTTTAAAGATAATATTAATTATTAGCACCATGTAAAAGCAACACCATATATTACTTATATTTGCCTACAAAATTAGTTTTTTTTTCCCATTTAGCCTTTATGTCTCCTTTAAACAAACCCAATAGGCTAGTTTTGCTTCCAATAAGTATTGATTATATCTTAGTTTGGATCAAGTACAAGTTACTGTTTTATTATTATTTTATTATTATAAGCAATTTATTCTTGCAATAGTATGCTGAACACATCAAGTAAAGCTGGCAATTTATGGGCTGAGTTGGGGAGTCGCCAAATTTTTGACAGCCAGATGGATTTTAGCCTAATGTGATTTGATAGCTGTGCCCTATGGATGATAGTCAGATGATTAGACATAAGTATGGCTCTGGGCAGTTCTAGATTGTTAATGCCCCACATGTATGTGGCAGATCTGTTCATTGTCCAGACCTGTTCATCCATTTATGGCCCTTTAGCTTTGACAAACAAAAAGTAAAATCTGCATTATTCCTCCTGGGGAAAACGCTCTGTATCGTGACGTCACTTCTCACTTATTGGGAGCAACGGCATCAGGCACGTCGCCACCTTGTGGCTGCAATTACACTGAGATAGTTGGAGCAAAAGTGCTGTTTTGTAGATAAAAAAATGGCAACTTGCACACACAATTGCACTTTGCACATTGCATTTGCATAAGTAAATGACCCCTATAGTATATGCCCACCCCTGTACATTTCTGTGCTGGTCACATGCATACTTATTGCTACACCCACCCAATCACTGGACAATGTAGACTAACCAATAAGTAAGTGAGTAGTGTGGTCAGGACAGGTCTCACATGTTGGGGGGTTTGAGGTTTTGCCCTTTATTACAACCTTCGATACTTATCTTCAGCTAATAACTACACTGCAATTTTCAGCTATTTCTGAAAAAAACTGAACTTTTGCAAGAGGGCCCTTTATTATCTGTCTTTATCTAAATTATGTGAGAAATTAGAGTTTAATTATTATTTTACACTATATATTAGGCATGTGACTAGTATCACTTAGATTATAAGCACTGGGGTACAAGGACCTCTTTCCTCCCGTGTCTCTTACCATGTGGCACATAATCTCTTTATATTTATACTATTTATTACAATGCTTGTCCTCTCCGTGTGTACTTTTCTACATTGTAAAACTGTATAATGCTGCGTATCCTAGTAGCACTATATAAATAAAGCTATACATACACACATAGTTGCATGCTGAACCTTTTTCTGTAGGTATAGTGAAGTATAGCAAGTAAACCTTACAGCACTTTCCCCTTCTCTCTCCCTATATAAGACGTGCCTGGAAGGCATATGACAGTAGGCTAAAAGAAAACCTCCCATTGTCAGTGTCCCTATATACCAGGCACCTCTTTAGTGCTACTAATCTTTATTTATGCTGGTTACATGAAAGCAGAGGAGGCAGCAATCTTTCCAGAATCGTCCCCTTATCTTTACCTCTAGACAGTCATCTATATAGTCCTACCAACACTTATTTCTGTATTGTAAATGAAAGATTATACAGAGTAGACCTTCTGTTATTTATTCTTCTTGGACAAGCATAATATTTGGAACTATACTGTAGGGGACTGGTAAATTAGTCTCCCAGTATTATTTAACAGGCAGTCCCCTAGTGTTATAGATGCCTAACTGGGTACTGAAATACTGTTAGGAGGGGGAACCTGTTCCTATTCCTGCTTAAAGCTATGCCCCTTGGTGTTCACACTGTGGCACTGTGCTAAAGTATAAAGTCCTGGGTAGCCATGTGCTCAGGGTCCATTTTGTGTTAGCCCTGGCCCCTGAGCAGGCAGGCAGGGTATCCAGTGGAACCTAGGCAGGTCAGTCTAGTAAGGATAGGCTACTCAACTTAAGAGGTCACTCTAGGAGTGACAGATAGACAGACTATTTAGCTGAGCAGCTTGAGGCTCCTCCGAGGAATGTGAGTGGGATAATGTTTCCGGGTACTAATTGCCTAGACGTAGGGACTAAGTGTACAGACCTAGGGACGTGACTTTCCCCTCAGGTTTCACTTAGGGAAAAGGCTGAAAGCTGGGTGTACCCCGAGCAGATGTTGTGTACTTTGTCCCCATACCTGTGGGGGACAGCTACTGACCAAAGGTGCTATGAGTATATGCCTATCCACTGTTCTGTATGATCCTGCTTGTTCTGTATGTACACTCTATTGTGGCTGTTCTTGTACAATAATGTTCTTTGGTTAAGTTATAAGAACCACTGGCGCCCAATTATTGCACCCTGCATCAAGTTACATTTACACTACACCCTGCCTCCACACCGTTTGCGGGGTCTTACTCCCTAAGAATTAAGGTCTCATCCGGAGCACGGTATTGGGAGTGGAGCTCATAGTTAGAGAACGGTGCACCCTATTCACTATATAGCTACAATATTATTCTCGAGATGTAAATATACTGTATAGCTTCCTAAATGTATGTGATGAAATTTTTGTCCTTTTTCAACCCCAATGAACTACATAACTATGTTTTTCCAAAATGGCAAGGGATTATAGTTGTATTGTTGACTCTGGGAAAGCATGGCGCACACCTCACCTAGAATACTAAGCCAAACACACATTAAGGTACCTTCCTCCCCAGCACACTAGGCTAACACTCTAGAATAATCTGGTGCGAAATAAGGAAAAAAGAGGAAATTCTCTGCAGATTCTAAAGCAGTGGAACATTTCCCCATTCTGTAAAGGAAGGTACCTTGTAGGCAGCTGCACTGAACATTCTATAAAGCCAGGAAGATCTGCTTTAGAAGTGCATGAACAATAAAGTTTAAAAACAGTACTTCTTAGCTTTCAGCTTCTTTTTGACTCTCCCATCTTGATCGTCTATTGCTTTTTCTTCCCCCACTCCTGATCCCTCTCTAACTCCTATTATTCTCTCCCTGAGCTTATTATGTAAGTCCTAATAAAATTTACATTGTGTGTCATTAAATAGTAGAGCGTTTTTTATTGCCCTTCCCTATGTTCTATATTTTCTTTCTGGAAGCAGAGTATAATCAGGTCTGGACAAATCAGCTGCAGAAGAATATTCCTTGGAATAGAATCAGAATAGAAATCGGAATAAATCTCACCATTTTAAAATCAGCGCCATGAATTTATTTGAAAATCATTTTTTTTATGTCAAAATCAGAATGTTTAATCCTCTAATTCAGATGAATGGCAGCAGAAGTCCAAACATTGTATAATATAGTTTATATTCGCAGAGGTCGTTAGTCTAGTTTAAGCGTATCAGATATTAACCCTTGCATACATCGTGTAGAGAAATTATGATTTAAAAAAAAAGAAATGAATTCTACATGCAGAAAAATAGGGTTAACTTCATATAAACTGTCAGTTTTCTATAGGTTCCTGGAAAAAAAATGAAAAACAACCCCTGAGCCTCTGTCAGACTGGGAGGAAAATTATATGGATGAAGCAGCTCACTGTGTGGACAGGAAATGACCCCTTTGCATACTGCGTCTTTAAAAACAAGCAGTATTTTGCCTGAAGCTATCCAGCCTCTCTGCTCTGGTGCTCTCTCCCTCTCTCTCCCTCTCTCTCTCTCGCTCACTCTCAGTTTCTTGCAATAGAGAGCAGCAGTTCCCAGGCAGTGTGAGCTGTGTTTGCATGCTGCTAGTTTATGCAGGGAAGAACCTACATCCCATGTGCTCTGTATGGATGTTGATGCTACCCCGTGCAGCTTGATCCTCTGGAAGCAGGCAAGAAGATGTCCAGCACTCCACATGACCCCTTCTATTCCTCTCCTTTTGGTCCTTTTTATAGGAGACACGCTCCTTACATGGTGCAACCAGAGTATCGTATATATGAGATGAATAAGAGGCTGCAGACTCGAACAGAGGTAGGTCCTCTCAACCCAATACTGGGGACTGTCTTATAATGCTCGGATTTATTGGGGAATCTTACCTTTGGGGGGAGAAGTATTTATACACTTCAATATTTCATTATCCATGATTTAGGACTACTTAATATTCGGGAGAAATAATAACAGTGAAACACCCAAACTAAATACTTTTTAAAAAATCCAAAATAAGAGAAATGGGGCTTTCATCATTTAACTGCTTTTTTTTTGCTTTAAATGCCTTGGAATACTGAGAGTCTTTAAAAGTTGTTTTAAAGAAAATCCCACTGCAACTTCCTTGGGCAACAAAAGTATTCTGGTATCCCCGGCTTTCAGAGGGCAAAGGATATCGGAATTGGTTTCTGAAAGTGAAAAAAAATCTTAAAAAATCTAAATGAATTAGTGATATAAATATAAATATATGTATGTATCAATAGAAATAATGGAAGCTAGCTGGATGATTTGGTGACTTAGATGGGTTCCAGAGTAACTTGCAGAAACCACTTCTGTGCCGTGTTGGAAAGTGTGTGAATTGGTTGGAAGCCGGTCCCCACGTCACCTGTGTGCCCCAATCCGTGCCGCTGCCACACTCCCAGGCATCCTGATGCACGGCTACCTTATGTCAGCAGCCCAGCTGTGTGCACTCATTTTGTTAAGTAAGTGTGCAAGTCAGAAAATTGAACTAAGGTTGAGTTCCTTACATTAGAGGAGTCACTCTTTACATGAGCTGCATGTGTGTGATAGAAAAAATATATCATCAGAACAATTCTCTGAACTTTATACACTGTAGAAACTGGATCGTGTTAATATTTTACCGGCACATATATGCTCTTGAATTCCTACCTGGGAGGAGGGTTGCTGATACTGACTGTAAACAATGTACAATGTGTTCTGGTTTTACATCCCAGTGCTTTATACAAAGAGTTCCACACGACTCTCCTGATTTTGAGAACAACCATCAACCAACAGCCCTTTGTTGTGAGTGCATCTTGGGAGTTGTAGTTTACAGTAGCTGGAGAGCAATTAAAACTTTACACTGTGTTTGCCCCAATGCATAACAGAAATGGGAATATACATTAGATAAATAGACTCTATCAAGAGGTTTGTATTTGCTGTCATTACTATGACTGCCAGACCAATCAAAGCTAACTGATGATTGGTTGCCATTCATTACTGCAATGGTGCTAAATGAATGAATAATGAAATAATAAATTAATGCTAATAGTTGGATTTTTTAGCTGGTGTACTGCTATTTGGTCCCTTCTTCTATACTGTTTAAAAGAAAGAAAACCCAAAACAAACTTTTGCCCATGTCTTATTACATAAAGCTCAATTATGTACAGCAGTATACGTTGATTTGCTCTCTGATATCTGGCTGCACCTCTATCTTGTGCCCTATTAAAAAAGTCAAATGTATGTAGCAAACAAACTAACATACTGCTTCCTGGAAAGTGTTAGTTCCACTGATATACATAGGGGCAGCATGTATCAACAAGGTTCTGTTTGACATAATGTAAAAGCTGCTGCTGGATATCTTTTATTGACCACAGATGTTTTCTTTGAAGAAGTTGGCGTGATGATCAAGTTCAGCTTCAGATTACTTGCTAAAGTCTTGCAGGTGTATGCAGATAGCACGATTGCCTAAAAAATCCAAAGAGGATGAAAATACTGTATTTGCATTAGGATGTTTTTGTGTGATTGGAGGGGGGGCTTTATGACATTTCTGACCAAACCTAGGGAAATATTTCAGTTACCATAGGGGTGTTACTTATACACTTTCATTAGATTTGCTGTGCTTTGGCATTTGTAGAACATTTTGGAAGTTAATCTAAACTTTAAAATGCTTTTGCCTCTTCCCTTATTGGATGATATATTTATGGGGAGTTTTCATTGGTTTTCGAGGGCGGTAAGTTTTATCTACTCCATGCACTGGTGGGTAATGGGCACTGCAATTCTTGAAATTAAGGGGCCGATTCACTAACTTCGAGTGAAGGATTCGAAGGTAAAAAACTTGGAATTTCGAAGTTTTTTTTGGGCTACTTCGACCATCGAATGGGCTACTTCGACCTTCGACTACAACTTCGAATCGAAGGATTCGAACTAAAAATCGTCCGACTATTCGACCATTTGATAGTTGAAGTACTGTCTCTTTAAAAAAAACTTCGACCCCCTAGTTCGCCATCTAAAACCTACCGAAGTCAATGTTAGCCTATGGGGAAGGTCCCCATAGGCTTGGCTAACTTTTTTTGATCGAAGGATATTCCTTCGATAGTTGGATTAAAATCCTTCGAATCGTTCGATTCGAAGGATTTTATCGTTCGATCGAAGGAATTATCCTTCGATTGTTCGATCAAACTATCTGCGCTAAATCCTTTACTTCGATATTCGAAGTCGAAGGATTTTAATTCCTAGTCGAATATCGAGGGTTAATTAACCCTCGATATTCGACCCTTAGTGAATCGGCCCCTAAAAGTTAAATTGGTTAAAAGACAGCAAGAGCATTGTCATTAATGGCATCAATTCCCAATTACCATGGAATGTGTTTCCATCCTATTAGCACAAGCAGGGTTTGCTATAAGAGGTCATATTTAATTAGGCAGTATCTAACCTTACAATTAGACTTTATTTTATGATCTTGCTGTTTTTGTAATTAATATATTTGGATGTAGATTGTTTGGCATTCTTGGAAGATTCTATATGTTATGATGTAAAACAAGAAGTCCTATACTAGCAAGCAACCCCCTTTCTGATGTTATGGTTGATCTTCCTAGCATCAATACAGCAGTTAAAATGCCAGAGTGTAGAGAAGCAGAATAGAAATATAAGCAATTTCAAAGTAAATAACTCCACATGTATTGCAATGTGGCTTAAATTGATGTTTTCCACCATCAATTACAGCTATTTTTTAGGGTCTGACAGTCAAGGAACATGTCTATCAATGAATAAATCTTCAACAGACGAGATTTAGGATGGCATGTTGTGGCCCTAAGAAGAAAACAGAGAAAGGCAAGTTCTGCTCAGAGCATCATGGTGGAACTGTTTTGGCAATGGATTTGCTATTGCCATCGCAAGTTATACCAATACCAACTATGGAAACAGGCAATGCTCCCATTTGACTCACATATCATTTTTATATAATGTGTAACGTTTTACCAACTGTAGAGACTATTGGGATATTGGTTACACCGTGTGCAAGTGAAAAGAGTTTAGTAGTATTTAGTTTAATTTTTTGTTACTTGAGCAGATCAAGTTACATAGCAACCAAAAAAGACTCTTGATTTGAGCATTCTAACTGCACTTTATGATTCAAACTGATTGCTGGTTGGTTGCTAAGGCTCTCTTTTTTTTATTATTTTGGTATTATTGCTCATCATCAGCTTTTGTGTATCCCTAATAGCTCACAATGAGAGCACAGTTGTGTTGGTTTGCGACCTAATCATGAAGAACAGATCCCATTTCTGACATTGTATCCCCACTGAGGCATAGAACATTGATGGTCAGATTTCTTACCACAGTTATGACCAAATCATGAAATTGAGATACTTGGTCGCAGCATCTTCCCATAGCGACTACATGAATGAGGGGCATCAGACTGACCATCAGCCTTCTCTTTATAGCTTTGAACTATACACAACCGTATAGAAAGCTTGATAGTATCAAATATTACCTGTGACTATATACTGGAAGGGAAGAAAACTATCATATTCCGTAGATATGTGTTGGCGTTCCAGTTATCAAGGGCTCCTTTGGGAATATTTTACCAAATTTACATTCACTTTATTGAATTCCAGTTATATAATATATATATATAAGGACTTAGCTAATATATTTAGTTTGAGATTGGCTTTCATGGATAAAT
The DNA here is from genome assembly GCF_017654675.1 of Xenopus laevis. NCBI lineage: Eukaryota > Metazoa > Chordata > Amphibia > Anura > Pipidae > Xenopus > Xenopus laevis. The sequence goes on along the minus strand of NC_054371.1, from coordinate 29,854,897 downwards.
AAATAAACAATATAAATATGTATTTATATTGACACGTCTGCTTTCTACCTATCAAGGTGTCTCACTACTTTGACTTTTGAGACACTTTATGACTTATATCATGCTACTTTTTTTTTTTAGATATGTCTTTAATATCACAGCTCCATGGGGCATGCCTTTCTCTCTCTCTCTTTCCTACTGTGCGGGAAGCAGAGAATAAAGATATGTGAAAAAAAAAAAGTGTTCCATCAAAGGAGCCACTAGAAGTTTTTGCAAGACGCCGAATGAGGTAGTCACGCAGAATAAAAAAAATTCTTTAAACTAGATATTTTAAAATTTTAGCCAAACAGTGGACAATTAATTATTCTGTCCACAATATATGGCTTAATGCAGAGCAGACTAGCTATTGATAGGAGCAAGTGTTATGTGTGTGTATGTGTGCATTTACATACACTGTTAGTGCAGAGCAGCTTTGCACCCTGTTGCCAATTACCCATTTAATAGGCAATTGGTGCGAGGGGCAGAGAGCAGTGTAAAAGGGTAACAAGATTTTTACAAATGATAGCTACAAAGTTTGCTCCTACCAGTAAATCATTAAATCCTACCTGCTGATTGGCTGCTATATGTTAGCCACTAAATGAAGGAATTTATCAGACCAGGAAAAGACACAGTTGTACCCTATACTTTATTTATACTATTTCTAATAGCCTGGGTATTTTTGCTATAGTAAGAAACAAGGGTGGTTAAAGGAGTCTAATGTTCCTTTTACAGTCTTGTGCTCTCAAGCTATAAAATTATCTAGTGAGTAACTGCCATCATGTGACACAGAGTAGGGCAATTATCTGTTATGCTTCAATATTTGTCTTATTGATATAATTTTAATCCTATTAAAATTGTTATTCTGTAAAAAAGAAAAAACATATGGAGCTATCACCTTAAACAGCAATTGGTGCTATGTTGCACAGTCCTCTGCTTAGTACTGCTCTTGTTAGTACTGCTCCTGTTAGCACATCTCCTGTTAGTACTGCTCTAGTTAGTACTGCTCCTGTTAGTACTGCACTTGTTGGATCTGCTCATGTTAGTACTACCCCTGTTAGTACTTCTCCTGTTAGTACTGCCCTTGTTAGTAATGCTCATTTCTGTACTGCTCCTGTTAGTGCTGCTCCTGTTAGTGCTGCTCTTGTTAGTACTGTTAGTACTGCTCTTGTTGGAGCTGCTCATGTTAGTACTGCTCCTGTTAGTACTGCTCTTGTTAGTACTGCTCCTGTTAGTACTGCTCCTGTTAGTACTGCTCCTGTTAGTACTGCTATTGTTAGTACTGCTCCTATTAGTACTGCTCTTGTTAGTACTGCTCCTGTTAGTACTGCTCTTGTTAGTACTGATCTTGTTGGAGCTGCTCATGTTAGTACCGCTGTAGTGCAGGGAATAAACTAAAGGAATATTAAAACCTCAGCTTAGAAGCCCACTTGTCACTGCTAAAATGATGTAGGAAAAACATTTATTTTAACTAGTTGTTCTACTGATACTCTTGCCAGAGAAGGATGTGTCAGACTACCTAGGGTATTTCCTAAGGGTCTACGCTAATATTAAATAAATGTTTCCCATTACCTTAGGGACAGTCACATGGTAATTAGAACTGACTAAATATGTTTTGAAAAATGTTAAGTTAAGATTGCATACCAAAATAAAATTTGCAATATCAAAGGGAAAGAAAACAATCACATTTGTTTCCTTTGCCAATCTTTTTCTCAGTTCCTTCACTGGATCACCAAATTAGGATAAAATATAGATACTATTTGTTTCTTTTTTTTCATAACCTGTGACTTTGATTTATATTTTATCTTGATGTTCTGAAAAATGTCAAATTTGAATTGTTTTGTTGAACGTTGCCTCCCCAAAGTGTATTTCACCACACTTAGAACATAGCCTATATTTGTAAAGTACAAAAATGGGTTAGTCTGCTGCATTTAATGTATATATATATATATATATATATATATATATATATATATATATATATATATATATATATATATATATATAGTAATGTATGCCACTGTGTCTTAATAACAAATGAAAATATTAAAGATATATTAAATGGAGATTGTTTTGCAACAGAGTTCAGTTTAGATGGAAATGATCTATTCAGTTCAGTTGGCTGTGGAACAGATGGTTACACCTAAACACTTATCTAGGGAATACTAACCTGGACTAAATATCCAGACAGAGCATAGAGTAGATACTGAGTGGTCTGTACTCTAACAATAGAATTTACACAATGCATCAGCGTTTGCCCCAGTATCATGTTGTTCTTTGGGGGAAAAAAAATCATGGAATGTTCAGTAAAACATTGTAAATGATGTTGAAGCCCCTGGTGCGTTGAAACATCTGTTCAGAATTTTTTTAAATAGGAATGTATTAATTTTAGTTGTTGGGTAAGAAGTGGGTTCATGGTCCTATCAATAAAAGAGCATTTTCATTTTTTTGCCTTGAGCACCTCACCATCACAGCAGGACCGTGCGTGTGTTTTAGTTTCCTCTTATAAATACTGTCATTCAGAATAGCATCTTTTTCTACTATAATACTTTCTCATCAACTTGGCCTCAAGTCTGACCCCCCACCAGCCCAGAACAACATTTGGAACCTTAGGCTGGTGGCACATGGGGAGATTAATCACAAAACGGGACTAATCTCCCCGAAATGCCATATCGATTTTGCTTTCCTAAGTCACCCAAAGTTGCCTCACAAGGAAACTTCGGGCGACTTTGGAAAGCTGAAGCATTGCAAATGCCATCCCGCTGGTGATTTGCATTCTTGCTGGCGGGAAGGCATTTCGGGGAGATTAGTTGCACGCAGTAGTAAAGATTTATCGCTCTACGACTAATCTCCCCATGTGCCACCATCCTTATTGCTGACTGTCGTCCAATGGAGCCTTTATCAACAGCAGCTCTTTTGTAAACTCATTTGCACAGGGCCTTCCTCACCTTTTGTACTGGTACTGGTCGTTATGTATGTAACGCTGTATGTTTTATGTATGTAATTTATGCGATTTCTTTGTGTAAATACATTTATATTACAGCACTGCACAATATGTTGACAGTCTAAAAAATACACGTTATTAATAATAATAATAATAATAATAATAATAATACAAATAATAAATAACTCTTTCTAACCCACCAGTCTCACCATACACACAGTCTCAAGGCAGGAGGTGCTTAGGCAAAATGACACCTATCTTTTCCATTTCGTAGCTTTTTTTCCTGCTTGTTCTACTCTTTTTGTCTGTCACTCATGGCCATAGGATAATGCAAAAAATGAAATAACCAATACCTTGTTCAGATGCGGGGTGATCCCAAATTTATTGTAGTGCTCTTGACATGTGAGTCATGTTCAAACGTTTCGGGACAAACAAATGCCCTTCCTCATGGCCATAGGGACAGACTGCTTATAATTTCCGTATTTCTCATCCCTTTTAAATGTTATGTATGTTTAACCACACACCATTAAGGCCAGTGATGTGGAAGGATATTGCAATGCCACCTGCTTGTTCATGTTTTTTCTGCAGGGCTGTGTATTGCAGACCCCTCAGCACTGAAAGGGTTACAAAGAAAATGGCTCTTTGTGTGCTGATCACTATGGAGCTGAAAGGCAGAGCATGTCTGCAACTTATTATGATCTCCAGGATACTAAGAATGTGTGAGGGATATGTGCTGTCTGCCTGCTTTCTGCGCTCTACATTTTAATACATGCTAAACCTCAAGCATTACTATTTTTAATATTACAGCTTAGAAATAGTTTCAGTGATGGTTGTTTGTAGCGGGGGGGATTTCTTTCACACGAAGAGCTCTCTGAGAAGTTAAAACTAAGTATTTATTGTGTAAGTTCATCAACCTTGTGTCATATTCAACTTTTATTGATTGTTATTACATTATTGCAAAATATATCTGGGTTCAACTGCTGTTTATCTTTAAGTATTCTATAAGGTGTCAAGTTTATGTGCAAAGAACGTTGTTTTACTGCATTGTATTTATATATACAATATATATATATATATATATATATATATATATATATATATATATATATATATATATATCTCTCTCTCAATGGATAGAATACATTTTCATGCATTCTGAGAAAGAAGACATGTTCCAGTAGGAAGTATACTTCTATACTTATCCTTATATATGTATATGCACTTTGTCTTTACCAATTGTAAATGAGTCTTAAAATCTCCACATGCTGTTTATTACAACTCAGTTTATTATAAAGAGGTCTCAGCATATGATTTCTTTCCCAGTCAACCAAAAATCCTCTGAAACTCACCTGTCTTGATGAACTAGAGTAGTCTCTCTCTCTCTCTCTCTGTTGGGATTGATGAGTCTTCACCTGTGGAAAAGAGGAGGGACTATGAGTAAGCTCTCTGTCCAGGAATAAGGAAATAGGAGCCCCCACCCCATTTGCAACCCCCCCTCCGAGTCCTCTTCTTATGGATGCTATTGAGTGTGGGGGACCACAACTTAAAATCAGGGTACTTAAAATTGAGGTTTCACTGTATCTAGTTACCAGCCAGGGTCAGACTTGTACATTTGGGGGCCACCAGGTTCCAAACCTGGGGGAGGGAGGCTGTGCACATGCGACAAAAACAGTGCACATGCACAAGAAATGGCACACCGCATCTGGGGACTTCCGCACACATCGCACATCCGTGAACATGTGTGGTCAACACTGTGGACAACACTCACCGCGCCACACTATTTATTTTGTTTCGCATGATCAGGGAGCGGGTCTGGGCCAGCTGGGGCTCACCGGGTTTTTTCCCAGGGTCCCGTCAGCCCAGTCTGACCCTGATCCCAGCTAAGTTATAACAAATCCTTATTGGTGCAAAAACAATCCTATTAGGTTTATTTTAGCCTATTTAAGGTATGGAGATCCAAATTACGGTAAGAACTCTAATCTGCACAATCCCAGGCCCTGAGGCTTCTGGATAATAGGTCCCATACCTGTATTAACAGCAATACAAATCTAGCCATATGAGGCAGTGAAAGGTAGAAGAGAAGGCAAATAAAGGTATGGCAACTCATTATTCATAAGGTTCTGAATGCCAAAGTTGGACTGCCCTTGTTTACTGTAAGAAGAACTTTGCACTTAATGGTAACTAATCTACATAAATCCATAATGGTGGCAAAATAATTTTTCAGAGTTTTTTAATGTGCCCTGACTCCAGGTCATAAGCATTCCAGATAATCGATCTCGAATAGGCAATAGACCCCATGGCCATATTTCAAAAATCAAAATAGGGGAAGAAGATTTACAAAGAAGTGAAATGCCAACGTGCAGCTGATCCATCACTGATGTTACCTTGTATAGCCCTTTGTAACGGAGCCAATTACACAGGATTGCATAACATGGCACAACAAACACAGGAAGCAGAATTCCGGTAATACGAGGCAACCCTTCCTGGTCTGCTCTTATCCGTTATTCTAAGGGAAGGTAAAGGGTGTTACTGACCGCTCACATCCAGGCATACATCAATTACACATACACACCATCATATCTCTCCTTTGTGCTTGTCCCTCTCCTCATTAGGCACCAAATTCAGCATCGCCGGCCATGTTCACATTGTAGGAATCATGTAACATTAAAGAACTTGCTCTAAATTAGGCAAAAAGCGAGCAGATCTGTTGCTACATTTGTTACGTTTCAGTTCAAGAGAAGAACCCGTATAGATATTATTCTCCATCTTTTATCAATTAAGTTTTTACTCACATACTGTGACTTACTCTGGGCCCCTGGGTTACAACTAATTGTGTCATAGAGATGGGATCTGCTTTAGGGCAGAGACACAGTCTGTTATTTCGGGAGATTAGTCGCCCAGCGACAAATCGCTTCTTCTTCGGGCAATTGATCTCCCCAAGCTGCCTTCACACCTGGTAGAATATAAATCAACAGCGGGATGCCACTCGGAACGCTTCGTTTTTCGAAGTCGCCAAAAGTTGTCTCACAAGGAAACTTCTGGTGACTTCGGAAAGCCGAAGCGATCCGAGTGCCATCCCGCTAGAGATTTACATTCTACCAGGCGGGAAGGCAGTTCGGGGAGATTATTCGCCTGAAGTAGAATCGATTTTTCACTGGACGACAAATCTCCCAAAATAGCAGCATGTGTCTCTGCCCTTACTGTTTACTCCAGTAATGTCTCATCTGCCACCTGACCTTACAGCTACCTGTGGCAAGAAAAACTGAAATGATAATTGAATAGGAAACATTAAATTTTTTGGTACATTAGGGGTTATTTTAATACCTTGAATGAACTCGAATGGTTTCTAATTTAAGAAACAATTCGATTGGAAAAAAAACTTGATTCAGCGAGTTTTGGAATTAGCAACACGAAAATTCAAATTGCTTGAATTGTTCGAGTTTTCGGGCAAAATCCTCCGAAAAAAACTTGAGCATCATGAAGGCTATTAACAAATGGTTCAAGGGACCTCTGCCATTGACTCCTACATTTTTGCATTAGAGCTATTTCCAGGGCCAGTGTATAATAAATCTCAAAATATCTGAGTTTAAAAAAAAAAAAACTATAATCATTTGAGTTTTTTTTAAACGAAAAATATGAGTTTTTAACCAAATCTAATTTTCATGGAAAATACAACTCGATCCTTAATAAATAACCCCCTATGTGTGACATAGGAGCATTATTTACTCCATTCCTGCACCATGATATTGTGTAGCTGGGGGTTCACTGACTGGGTCAGGGCCATATTTCTGTAGAGGCACCTGAGGGCCTGTGTCTATATAGTCTTTTATTTTTCTTGTAGAAAGATAAAATAAACCTCCCCAGCACTGCCAGATCTTACCTGTATAAATACGGCAGCAGAGCTGTTGGGGAGAGGGGGGGTCAGCCGGTGATTCCCTAAATTCTATAAATACTTTTGTGTACTGCAGTCTAGTGTGTTCCACCCAGTGTCCAATGCAACAATGTAAACCATAGACATGGCAGTGCCTTAAGCTCCACGTGCTGTAATGTTTCACTTTGTGTGTGGCTTTGAACAATCAGAATTAAATTGCTGTGACTCCCCTAGTGACCCGTCCTTGCATTGAATGGAGATATGTACAGGTATGAGATCCGTTATCCAGAAAGCTTCAAATTAAGGAAAGCCCGTCTCCCATAGACTCCATTTTATTCAAATAATACACATTTTTTTAAATTTCCTTTTTCTCTGTAATAGGAAAACAGTAGCTTGTACTTGATCCCAACTAAGATATAATTAATCCTTATCGGATGCAAAACCAGCCTATTGGGTTCATTTACTGTTTTTCTAACAGACTTAAGGTATGAAGATCCAAATTAGGGAAATATCCCTTATCTGGAAAACTGCAGGTCTGAGCATTCTGGATAACAGGTCCCATATTTGAAATGAATTCTATGCCATATCCTGGGTATCAAGACAAAATGTTAGTTAAACATGGTAAATAAACTCTGCTGTAATGCCCACTGACCCCAGCTGTGCCCCATGCACTGGTTATGGCAGTGGTTTTAAGGGCATTTGCCTACATAACTGCAGGGAACTGTCATTTTTTTCAGCTTTTTCCATTAAATCAGCTAAGGTTCTAATCTAAACTCTAATCCTGTTTAGATTCATTTGAATTATTTTAACAGTTTTTGTCCTGAAGGGAAGTTATTGATCTTTCATGGTTGTAATTGTTTATAAATAACTGTACACTTTACAAAGTATGTTTGTATTGACTTATTTGACATGGGAGGAATGCACCAGTACTGAGCAGTATGTACACACCAGGGCTGATTTATGAATACAGGTGCTAAATTGCACCAGTACATTTGCTTTCATTTTCTAACATGAAGTAGATCAGTCAAAGGTAATTGCTTACTGGTGGCTATTAGCAACTGCCCTGGCACAACATAATACTGTAGCACCTATGTAAAAACGTTTTAAGAAATACAAACAATTGTACCTGTATTGATATCCCTTTTTCTAAATGTAGTGATAATTGTACTGTAATATTCTGTTATTTGCAATACTGTACCTTTAAAGCATAAATAGTCCATACTGTAGTTCCTCAGGCTGAGGATAATAATGTTATAAACTTAAACACATATACAAATATAGATAGATAGGTGATACATAGATGATTGATAGATTTATAGATAGATAGATGATGGATGGATAGATAGATAGATAGATAGACAGACAGACAGACAGACAGACAGACAGACAGACAGACAGACAGATAGATTTATAGATAGATAGATTTATAGATAGATAGATAGACAGACAGACAGACAGACAGACAGACAGACAGACAAATAGATTTATAGATAGATAGATTTATAGATAGATAGATAGATAGACAGACAGACAGACAGACAGACAGACAGATTTATAGATAGATAGATTTATAGATAGATAGATGATGGATGGATAGATAGATAGATAGATAGATAGATAGACAGACAGACAGACAGACAGACAGACAGACAGACAGATAGATTTATAGATAGATAGATTTATAGATAGATAGATAGATAGATAGATAGATAGACAGACAGACAGACAGACAGACAGACAGATTTATAGATAGATAGATTTATAGATAGATAGATGATGGATGGATAGATAGATAGATAGATAGACAGACAGACAGACAGACAGACAGACAGACAGATTTATAGATAGATAGATTTATAGATAGATAGATAGATAGACAGACAGACAGACAGACAGACAGATTTATAGATAGATAGATTTATAGATAGATAGACAGACAGACAGACAGACAGACAGACAGACAGACAGACGGATAGATAGATAGATAGATAGATAGATAGATAGATAGATAATGGATAGATGGATAGATAGATAGATAGATAGATAGATAGATAGATAGATAGATAGATGGATGGATGGATATATAGAATTGGGGGCAGATTTATCAAGAGTTGAATTTTGAAGTGGAAAATACTTCGAAATTCAACCACCGAATTGGAATATTTTCGAATATCAAAGTTGAAGTTTTTTTACATCGAATTTGGCCATTTGCGGTCGAAGTAAAGAACGATTAAATCCTTCGAATGGAACGATTCGAAGGATTTCAGCGATCGATCGAACGATTTTTCTTCGACTTCAAAAAACTTAGAAAACTGCCCTAGAAGCTCCCCATAGGCTAACATAGCACTTAGGCAGGTTTAATTTGGCGAAGTATTGAAGTTTTTTTAAAGAGACAGTACTTTGATTATCGAATGGTCGAATATTCAAACTATTTTACTTTGAATCGAAGTCGAAGTCGTAGTATCCTATTTGATAGTCGAAGTATCCAAAAAATTACTTTGAATTTCAATTTTTTTTACTTAGAAAATTTCCTCAAATTCACTTCGACCCTTGATAAATCTGCCCCTTAGAGTTAAATAGATAGATAGATGTACCTGATGCTATATTTAAGGATTCCTGGAACATTCAGCCTTAGAATAAATTTGTACTACCTCTAATATTTTCCTGTGAGCTCCTATGTTGCCCTCTATCCTAGCTGTAACATTTATTTGAGTAAAAGGGCAAAGCTGCTGATAGTATGCACTTTAGCTCTACAGAGTTGTCTCAAACTGCTCTCATTGCTGTCTCATTTAGCAGCTACCTGTTGTCTCACTTGATGTTGCACTTGATGTTCTGTTGTCTTCCTTGATCGCCCATGCCCTAGGGTGCAAATGAATTAATCAGTGGATCAGTCTTATAGACACAGGGGTAGGTGTAACTCAGGTAGAGGCACCTGTAATAATGACATACTGTATAGTCTTACTGCAATCGGATCTGCATTCCCTGATTATTATTACATTTCGCTGAAGTCAGAAGTGGAAATATGTTGCATTTTAACCTTTTCATTCATTACTAGAGGGCTATATCCCTGTGTGTTCTGTATTCTGTGGACACTGCCTGCATATTTCCATTTATATTCTATCAATGTATTGCACCTTTTAAGGCTTATCTACTTGTTCAGACAAGTGTGCCGACTTGCAAGTTAAGATTTTATTTATTTTCTTAATTTATTTTTAATGATTGCCTGTTCACTTCTGGCCTATTTAGGCATGTATATTCTGCACAATTCTGTCCTACAACTATAAAAATACAGGGATCTCCATCATACAGATCCTCATCTTATGTAGTTACATATTGAGTTCGGTAGAAAATAAGACCCAATTCCTTCAAGTTCAACCCCCTCCAAATAAAACCCAGTGTACATATATACACACACTCACACTGACCCCACCATACACTCACATAAACTATATATACCAATATCTATACTAAGGGGCTGATTCACTATGGGTCGAATATCTAGGGTTAATCGACTAGGAATTGAAATCCTTTGACTTCGAATATCGAAGTCGAAGGATTTAGCGAAAATACTGCGATCGTACGATCGAAGGATTATTCCTTCGATCAAATGATTAAATCCTTCGAATCGAACGATTCGAAGGATTTAAATCCAACGATCGAAGGAATATCCTTCGATCAAAAAAACTTAGGCAAGCCTATGGGGACCTTCCCCATAGGCAAACATTGACTTCGGTAGCTTTTATCTGCCGAACTAGGGGGTCGAAGTTTTTTTTAAAGAGACAGTACTTCGACTATTGAACGGTCGAATAGTCGAACGATTTTTACTCCGAATCCTTCGATTCGAAGTCATAGTCGAAGGTCGAAGTAGCCCATTCGATGGTCGAAGTAGCCCAAAAAATACTTCAAAATTCTAATTTTTTTTACTTCGAATCCTTCACTCGAATTTAGTGAATCGGCCCCTAATTGTAGATTTTAGTATCACAATAGCCATGATATTATGCTTGTCCAAGAAATCATAAAGATGCGTACTTTTAGGGAAACTAGGAACCTAATTAAAATGACCATAGTATGGGAGTAGGTAGGTCTGGGATAAAGAAAGTAGACTGCATCATCATCAGGGCAGGAATAAAGCTCTATGGCAGTGGTCCCCAACTAGTGGCTCACCAGAAACATGTTTCTCACCGACCCCTTGGATGTTGCTCTCCTATAAGCTGTCAGTCCACGTAGGGGCTACTAAACAGCCAATCATATTCTTTATTTTGGCATCCCATGGATTTTTTTTCATGTTTGTGTTGCTCCCCAATTCTTTTTTAATTCAAATGTGGCCATGGTCACAGATTGCAGCAAAATAAATCTGCAAATCCAGTTGGAGTGCTCTAAAGTTCATATCTTTTATGGGTGCAAAACATCTGATTTTGGCCTATACATGGCCAGATGATGGGTCAAAAAAGGTGCCCAATGAGTGACAATAATAAAATATATGTATTTCCTTTTATTGGCCCGAAGCTTTTTTTTTTAGAGGGGATGGTTATATGTTTGTTTTTACCCCAATGTAGCTCCTCATTTTTCAACTGACCATAAGGTGAGAAGTAGATTTAAGAATGGCTTAAATAAAATATGCAGAAGAAGTCTATAATGTGAGTGGAAATCAGCTGGGATGGGACAATATTTTCAAGGCAAAAACTGATAAAATTATCCCTGTTCAAGCTAAATATTAGTTACTCATCCCTGGGCTCTGCCGGTTCCCTGCCTTACCACTTCTTGCATAAAAGAGTGCGGGGAATTCAAACATGATTGATTAAAAGAGACACCGCGCTGCCCTGAATACTAATGAAAGGGAGAACTTTCGGAGGTTTCATAGCTTGTAGAAAAATGTCAGGACAGATTGGCTAAATAGAAAAATGCAACTTTAAGTTGTACAAAATAACTTCACTTTCTATTATATTTTATGATTTAAATAAGTAAGACATAGACTATACAAACAGAACTATACTTCTGGTATACACTTTACCTATTGCACTTTTACTTATTTATTGGTAGGTTTATATATGAACATGGCAATTAGTCTAGTTATTGACTCAAAGCAACGAATCAGCCTTTAACTTATGCAGTGGCATAACTTAAATGGAGTAGGAATATTTGGGGGGCTCAGCTCTCACACCAGGCATGCACACTCTCTCCTCACCATCCCCCCCATTCACTCACCCTCCTACCGGACAACCTCTTGTTTGCATCAGGCAGAGATATTAAAGGGGCAAAAAGGACTGAAGAGGATGGCTGCCATACAGCTTAACTTTTTTAATATCTATCTTTCCATTCAGGCCCTCTCCTACTCATATTCCAGTCTATCATTAAAATCACTGCTTAGTTGCTAGATTAAAGTGGACCCTAGCAACAGGCTGCCAAAATGTAAAATTAAAATTAATTTAAAACAAACACCAATTGCAAATTGTCTGCATTATAGTAAAAGTTAATACAAAGGTGAACTAAGCCACTGCAGGTTGCCTGAATAGTTGCACCAGACTTGCACCCAGTAAATCAGGTACAAGCCAGTCGTGTAACTAGAAATGTTTGTAAGGGGCCCGGCTCACACAGACAGCAATCTTGCGTCACATAAACATTCTGCGGCAGGCACACTGTTTTTAACATTTGGAAAGTGGCTGTGAAAGGGTACAGCCGACCCCACCGCCTGGGCCCCTCTGTCCCCTGTTCCCCCTCGCAACCACATGATCTGTTGGGTCTATACTTACACCACTGGTACAAGCTATGATGCAACTGCCACTATGAAAATGCTAGACACAGCTTCAATCCAATGTAGGTGCAATTGTTGCAAACAGAACTCATGGTGGAAAAATGCTGCATTATGGGTAAAAGTATGCTGATTTTTGTCCAGCTGCATTATGGGTACAAAACATTCAGATTTATGTAGTGATGGGCGAATTTGCGCCGTTTCGCCGAAAAATTAGCGAAACAGTGCCCGCATCTCTTTTTGGTGCTGGCGCCCGTCGACAACATTTCTTTTTTGATGCCGGCGAATTTTCGCGGGCGTTTTGCGAATTTATTTGCTGGCGGCGAATCACGCAAATTCGCCGCAAATTCGCGCCTGGCGAATAAATTCGCCAATCACTAGATTTATATCCAAAATTGCACTTTGCACACATTTAATGAATTTGTAAACAACAAAGGAGCCCCATCACTATATCTTGCAAAAGATGTTTCCTCTATGTTTTTGTGGTCTAAGCACTGGAATTATATATACTATTCATAAGACTGATTAATAGTAATTACCTAACAGTAATTAGTAATACAGGTATAGGACCTATTATCCAAAAAGCATGGGATCTGGGATTGTCAGGATAACGGATCTTTCTTTAATTTGGATCTTCGTACTTTGTCTACTAGAAAATCATGTAATCATAAATAAACCCAAAAGGCTGGTTTTGCTTCCAATAAGGATTAATTATATCTTGGGATCCAGTACAATGTACTGTTTTATTATTACAGAGAAAAAGGAAATTCTTTTAAAATATGTGGATTATTTGGATAAAATGGAACCTATGAGAGACGGTCCTTCCATAATTTGGAGCTTTCTAGATAACCGGTGTCCGGATAACGGATCTCATACCTGTAATTTGAACTGATGGACAAACCTGCAGAAGAAGAAACATAAAGTAGATGGAATATGTTGTCAGGAGCAGTGAAAAAATGCTATACTAATGTATAGTAACAAAAAAGTTGTGAGAAAAATGACCATTGACTTCAATGTGTTGGGAAAAGTTTTTGCTGTTCCGTCAATTTCCAGTGAAGCTAAAAGGTCAGATTTGCCGCTACTAATATCATTCAGTGCACATTAAGTAAGGGCAAGTGCAAGAACCAAAAGCCCAATTACTTTTTTTTTTGCCAGGAACAACAAATGGAAAGATAAAAATGACACACCGTTATTACATTGGACATGCACTAAAAAAAAAATCGAATAGCATTTGTAAAATTATAACTGCAGGGAAACGCCATTAAAATATGCCCTGATCGTCTTTAAAAAATGAATGTGTCAAAACCTCCATGGTTTCTAATAACTTTAATTTGTAACATAATCAGTGACATTCAGATCCAAACTTTTCTACTCCGATATGAAGCCATCAATTATGTATATCTCTCTACATGATTGATGACATCTTCCTTTTTTTAGAGGGTTTTTTTTTTGTTCTTGGACTTAATGATCATAACCCCTGTTTTAGAAATTTCATTCATTTTACTGAGATACTGTAGAGGTATGCTGAGATACTGTAAGGGTATGCTGAGATACTGTAAGGGTATGCTGAGATACTGTAAGGGTATGCTGAGATACTGTAGAGGTATGCTGAGATACTGTAGATGTATGCTGAGATACTGTAAGGGTATGCTGAGATACTGTAGAGGTATGCTGAGATACTGTAGATGTATGCTGAGATACTGTAAGGGTATGCTGAGATACTGTAGAGGTATGCTGAGATACTGTAGATGTATGCTGAGATACTGTAAGGGTATGCTGAGATACTGTAAGGGTATGCTGAGATACTGTAGAGGTATGCTGAGATACTGTAGATGTATGCTGAGATACTGTAGAGGTATGCTGAGATACTGTAAGGGTATGCTGAGATACTGTAAGGGTATGCTGAGATGCTGTAAAGGTAGCAGACACAAATGTTCGAGGGAAGAAGAACAATGCAGAATACGTAGGGATGAGCAATTCATTTAGGGAGAAGCAGCCTCTATGGCAGATATATTGCATCATAGATCCTTCGGCTCATACACAGGGATTCTATCCATGAGGGAGAGGTTAAAAGCTCTAGAATCCTGGATGAGTTTTCTAACAAAGTTGTCAGACAATAAAATATTTAAGTTGTAATGGCTCTTGGGTTGGTGACAAGGACAATGTGTGTCTCTGTTCCCTTTCTACTGACTTCTGCAGGAGCTGGGCAGTGAGACCATTGATCAAGAGGACAAGCAGTAGAACTGATGACTATTACTGACCACAAAGACATTTACGTGGACATTCTATGGTGCTGTGCAAGCAATCGGGCACTGGCATTAGGAAATATTACAGTAATATTGCTGGGCTGGACGACGCTATAAGCAATGTATTAGGGCTGTAACCAGTGAACTCAAGCAAACGAGTACAGCAGAACCCCCATTTTACGTTTTTCAGGGGACCAGGAAACAATTTGTTAAAATCCAGGAAAATGTAAAATCAGGGAAATGTACTGAAAGGATATAAGCAAATGAGTTGGTTTAACTTTGAGATACAATATTTAGTGTGTTAATAACAAGGGTTAAGCTTTGCAACATTAATGTTACACTATGGGGGGCATGTACAAGACTCTCTTTCAATCACATACACAACCTAAAGCAATAAGTGTTTGGTGCAGGACTGTATAAGGGGCAGACTCATTGCAAATGACCATTTACAGGCAGAACCATGGCAAAATAAACATTTGTTTAGTATTTTAAACTTTTTTGTTCCACAAATAAAAACATTCATAGAGGAAAAAAGCAGTTTTTGAAAACATCAGGACAAAGTTTGATGTACAGTCCAGGAAAACATGACTTAAAATCAGGGAAATGCTCCCATTGAAATGCATTATAAATTGGTGGGACCACAAATAAAAAATGTAAAATGCGGGAAAATTTAAATCAGGGGACTTAAAATCGAGGTTTTGCTGTATTTGGTAATCTGGTGTTGAGGAGTGTAACTGGGCTCTTTCAGTGCAATGGACAATATAAATCAGTGACCCCCAAGCCAGTGTTGCTCTCCAACCCATTAGATGTTTCTCCCAGTGGCCTCAAAGCAGGTGCACTGCTGCAGTACATAGTGGACACCAAATAGCCAATCACAGCCCTTATTTTTCATGCTTATGTTGCTCCCTAACTCTTTTTACATTTGAATGTGGCTCACGGGGAAAAAAAGATTGGGGGCCCTGATATAAATGGACCACTGGGCAGTGTAACTGGCTACAAAACAGTGTAGCAGAGCTATTGCTGGATACTGTAATATGGCTACAGTAACCAATTGAACTGGCACTGAACAAATCGAATAGGAGCCTACTGTTGGGCAATAAGAAAGGAAAGTGATGGATTGCTGCTCTAGACCTGGGCTTCTGCTGTAAGCTGCTACTAGTCCATGCAATTGTTTTTAAGCAATATGGGCTAGGGAATTTCATTTGATTTCTTTGCATTGTTTTCTAAAAGGTTTTTGCCATAATAACATGGCAGATTTGTTAGTGTCCATGACTTTACAAAGTAGGGCAAATAAATGTCATTCATGTACATTTTCCAGAAAGCTCTGAATTACAGAAAGGCTTTCTCTCATAGACTCCATTTTATCCAAATTATCCAAATTTTTAAAAATCATTTCAGTTTTCTTTGTAATAATAAAACAGTACCTTGTACTTGATCCAAATAAGATAGAATTAATCCTTATTGGAAGCAAAACCAGCCTATTGGGTTTATTTAATGTTTGCTTGAATTTCTAGTAGACTTAAGGTATGAAGAACCAAATTACGGAAAGATTCCTTATCCAGAAAACCCCAGGTCCCGAGCATTCTGCAGGTTCCATACCTGTATGTAACAGGTAAAATAGGGAACTCATCCCTTCTTTTTTCACAGTTACTGACCAGTTGAACACTGTTCAAAGTTTAGGAAGCTGAACTGTAACTTTCAATGCGTAATGATAGTGAAGGTTAAGCAAGTACAGAAGATGAGGCACTGTCACCCAGAGGAAACTGAAATTGTGAAGCTCCAAAGTTTGATACTTGGGCCTTATGCTTCAGGCTCCCAGCGCATCTACTCCTGGCACTGAGCGGAGACCAAAGAAGAAGAGCCATGTGCTCCATCCCATTAAAAAATGGGAACTGTCACAAGATCCCTGGTCAAATTGTAGGGACCAGAACTTCCTTAACAGTAGGAAAATGAACCATTTTAGGCCATATATATATATATATATATATATATATATATATATATATATATATACACACACACACACACAACACTTCATTTTTGTATTGACCTATGTGTTAATTGTACTGTGTTTTAAAGTTGGAGATCCCAACACTTTAATGGAACCAAAAATCATCTCCTAAGCCTGTGTTTAGGCCTTTCAGATAATTAATGTTGAAAAGCACAGAGGTACCATGGTCTGTGTGTGATTGTACAGTGGATTGGGACAGCAGAACAGGATTTTTTTTTTTAAATGAGCGAATTATTTTCCCACTGTGCTGAAATTAATAAATGGGTCACTGACCTTTTCTAATTCTCTGCTGTATTCTTGTGTTGCCAAGAGAATTGTTCATTTAAAACACACAAAGAAACAAATAGCAGGACAGGGGGTTTTTTTTTGTTCTGAATATTTCACTTCTGCTACATTGTCTAGAAAAATTGGGTCAGTATAGCAGTGTAATCCATAACACAGACTTAATGACACCAGGAGCAGGACAAGTGCAATTTGAGTCAGGATCCTAGTGTTGCAACATTAAAAAAGAAAAAACTTAAAAATACCCATCCTCTCTTGGCACTTAGGGGCACATTAAAGGTGGCCATAGACTCAAAGATCCGCTCGTTTGGCGACATCGCCAAATGAGCGGATCTTTCCCCGATATGCCACTAACGGCATGGCTATATCGGGGGTAATTCGAACGATCGAATTACGATGCGCCAAGGGGCTCAGACGGGTCGGTCGGTTAAAAATCAAACCTTCCCGATCGATATCGTGGCCAGATATCGATCGGGATGACCCGTCGGAAGCCCCCATACACGGGCAGATAAGCTGTCAAATCGGTCCAAACAACCGATATCGGCAGCTTTATCTGCCCGTGTATGGCCACCTTTACTCGTGGGCGAAAAGTCACCAGCAACGGCTTTTCACCCATTGAAATACTTCGCCAGGCGAAAATTCTCTAATTTACTTAAATGCGAAGTTTCATCCTGGGCGTCGGACGCTGGCGAATTTTCACTAGCGTTACTTCGGCAATGCGAGCAAATCAAAGTGAAGAAGCGCTAGCGTTCAATTCTGCCTAGTGCAACTTAGCTAGAGGTCTTGTGCTCAGGCTAATTTGCATACGGCGGGAAATTTAAAGTTGAATGCACGTATTTATGTTACATGCTGTATCTAATACATTACATTTTTACTGATAACTACACATGCCAAGGGAACCCTAATAAAGTCAATTGAGTTGTTATAATGCCCTACACAAAAGCCCAGTGTAAAATAATGTTCCCATATGTTATAAAATGTATGGGGGAAACCGGTTACACAAAAAAAAATTTCCACTCCAATGTAAGTAACTGAAGATTGAGGAAGTTCTATACACTCCATTGCACTTCGCCTGGTCTGAGCTGGTGAAGGCAAGTCTGGCAAAAGAGGTAACGTTCAGTAAAATCCGCATTTTAGTGGAATTGCGGAGTAACGCCCATTTGTCAGAGCGAAAAGTCACCTGGTGTTAGAGTGTGAATCACCGCTAGCGAAGTGACGCCTGCTCCTATTAGTAAATCGGAGAAGTCCCTGAAAACGGTAATGCTGGCGAATTGACGCTAGCGTTAGCCACTTCGCCCTCGAGTAAATCTGCCTCTCAGCCTCCGTGCCAGACTGGGGGGCGTCTCCTGTTCCAGGGGCACGCACACTCCCCAGGCACCCCCATAACCCCCATAACCCCCAAAATAGCCGCACTCCCAGCACCCCCGGTAGTAATGCAACTGTATTTGCTGCTAAATGCTAAAACAAAAAGGTGCAATAAGTACATAGATGGGAGCAGAACTGGGCAGATGTACCTCTCCTTTTAGTAAATGTTCTTGTTATCATACCTATTTGCACTTTTATTTTACTTATATGTATCAACTAATATTTGCTTTCTTTGTTCGAGCTGAAGTAGACCAATAAATGCTAACTGCTGCCTGGTTGCTATGGGATACTAGTTTATACGGCACAATAGGGCATCCATTGTCTGAGTATATGTATAGAAGAAGTATTGCCAAGAACAGTATGAGGTTTTCACATTAGGTTTAAGTCTAAAGATTATTATTAGCAACAGTCAGAATGGTTTAATTGGAGACAATGTCTTGCAACTGCATTAACATTTGCAAAGGCTTCTGATACACTGCTGCTTAAATAATTATTCTTTCATTTAAGATTGATGGTCACTGTACAAGGATATACAAAAAGCCGATGGGTTATAGAGGACTTATCGGCGGTTCCATGTATACTTTCTCTAAAATGACCCACCACAGTGTTTTGTATTGGGTCTGAATACAGCAAGAGAGCTTGGACTGAGTTTGATGAAGAGCTTGATGGGCATTAGTTTTATTATATGTTAACTGGAGTTTCTATAGATTGTATTTGTCTCCAATATAAGAATAATATAACTGTATATCCATGTAAGTTAGGTATCACTAATTGCAAAGCACTTTGGGAAAGATTAAGAGGTTCATTGGAAAGGAAGTTGGATTATGTGGCTCTAGACTTCCACTTTACAAATCACCTTTCCGGCAGACTTCCAGGGATTTTACTCTCAGTCTAAACACATGGGTCGCTAAGCTCGTTACATATTTACTAGGGTATTAACCCCACTATCATTTTAAGTGAAGATATTAGCTTCCCATTTAGTAGCTACATTATGCTCCTGGAGAACTTAAAGGAGAAGGAAAAGTAAAAACTAAGTAAGCTTTATCAGAAAGATCTATATAAATACACCAGTTAACCCTCAAAATAATGCTGCTCTGAGTCCACTGTCAAATTAAACACCACATTTCTTTCCTTCTATTGTGTACTCATGGGCTTCTGTATCAGACTTCCTGTTTTCAGCTTAAACCTCCAGGGCTTGGACTTGAGCATGCTCAGTTTGCTCCTCTCTCCCTCCCTCCTCCTCTCCCTGCTGTAATCAGAGCTCAGAGCTATGAGTGAGCAGGGAAAGACTCTGGCAGGAAGTGATGTCAAAGCAAGCTAATATGGCAGATGCTATCCTAAACAAACAGAGACAGTGTCTAGAGCTGTTTACGCAGGTATTGTAAGGCATTCTAAAGAATAAAAATAGTGTTCTAGCTTGCACTATTGTGGCTAATCTATTGGCAATAAACTGCCTTGGCATCGTTCCTTCTCCTTTAAATATACATTCTAGCCCTATCACTGACTAGTCCCTACTCTACTTGCTCCTCTACCCTGATTTTGGTTCATCTAAGGTCTTATGGCTGGATTTCTAGGCTAATTTTATCATCATCATCATTTCCCCGTCATCAGGAAAGAATATGACACGTCCCCTACATTTTTTTACTATGGAGGGTGGTGGGGTCATATCACTAGAATGGCTGTCCTAGTTCTTTAGAAATTTATCCTGACAGGTAAGCAGTCCATCCATATATTTTCTACAGACAAATAATATAAGGTAACACATCCACTTCAACCCTACATGAATATGTAAGGCGTTATGTATAGAAAGGTGTAAAGTTTCCTACAGGTATAGTCACCTATAGTAACCAGCAAGTAACATTTATTGTCACCTCTTCAAATCAAACACCTAATTAGTTGCTATGGATTAATGCACCTGGTCAAACTCAGCTCCTTTTATTACGTTACCCCATTTAAGTTTTTTGGTCTCCTCGGTGCTTCCCTTCTTTTGTACACAAATAATCAGAACCCCTCTAAAAGCATGAAGTTAATGCTATTTGCAAATCTTTTTGCAGGCCGGCTACATAATAATAATAACATCATTACAACTTTATTTTCTGCAGCTATTATTGTCGGGATTTGCATTCCTTATTTATAAAGCCCATCACAAAACCACTCTTACTAACAGAAAATGATGATGGTAAAATTGGTGTTGCATTTATAATACAAACTATCAATGGTCGGGGGGGACCAGGAATTTCCATTTTGTCACATTTTGTCACATTTTATAACGTATCGCTTCAAAGATTTCACTCTGAAAGGTTTGTGCCAATAAATATCCTTTATTCCTGTTATTTCGGCATGTCGTCTGTCTAGTTCTATGAAATGCTGTCACATTCGCTGGTAACTGGCTACTGTCAGCTGTTTATTAGCTCAGCTGGTGAACTTGACAGGCTGTGCCAACCCAATAGGGAATTAACCGGAAAATATAAGGTAGAAATAAACGGAGTTATTCCAACTCTCTGACCTCGGATGTCACACTAAATTATAGGTGTCACGAAGGCCGACCAGAGGTATTATCCCTCTAGGGATATTTTTTGTACAGGCTTGAAGCTAATGTTGAGGTACAACTCTTTTGTAGATGAAACATAGTTGGCAGGCTATAGATCTCAGCTCAGAAAGCATGGTTTGCCAAGGAAAGTCCTTCAGTCCAAAAATCTTTCTTCTTGCCCCAAATGGTGAACCTATACAACTGCTTTGCCTGGTATCACGGAATGATGTACTGAATTGGGCAGTTCACTTGGTAGAGTAGAAGGTGCTTGGGTTAAGCATCTGTCATTAAAAAGGTGTTAAAAAAAGGTAAAAGAACCCCATTAGATATAATTCTCCATATAAAACTGGACAAACGGTTCCTAATTCTTCATTAGCACATATT
This sequence comes from Xenopus laevis, assembly GCF_017654675.1. Classification (NCBI taxonomy): domain Eukaryota; kingdom Metazoa; phylum Chordata; class Amphibia; order Anura; family Pipidae; genus Xenopus; species Xenopus laevis. The sequence continues at coordinate 29,833,500 of NC_054371.1, read as the reverse complement.
CACATATGAACTACCTGTGCATAATAAACAATACAAACAATACAGCTTTATTAAAAGTGATAAGAGACCTCACCTCCTTCACATTTTCCACTAAACTGAAAGCTCAACAGGACAGGGGTGGCTATACAATAAAAATGCCACAACGATTTTAGTGCTGATATTCCATAGTCTTGGATGACAGTGAGTTCAGAGGCATTTATTAGTCACTTAAAGGAGGAATAATGGCTAAATATATGGCTAGAAATAATGTACTTTATATACAGTTTTGAAAACAGTTATCCAGAATGCTTGGGACCTGGGGTTTTCCAGATAATGGATCTTTCCATAATTTGGATCTTTATACCTTAAGTCTACTGGAAAATCATGTCAACATTAAATAAACCCAATAGGCTGGCTTTGCTTCCAATAAGAATTAATTATATCTTAGTTTGGATCAAGTACAAGCTACTGTTTTATTATAATAGAGAAAAAGGGAATCATTTTTAAATATTTGGACTATTTTATTATAATGTCTATGGGATATGGCGTTCCATAACTCGGAGCTTTCTGGATAACGGGTTTCCGGATAACACATCCCATACCTGTACTGAACTTAGCTTTATCAAGGGTCGGATTGAAAATTCGAATTTCAAGTTTTTTCAGTGTCATTCGACTAGGGAATAGTCCAAATTCAATTTTAAAAAATTTTTAAATTTGAATTTCAAAATTGATCATGTACTGTCCCTTTAAGAATTAGAATTTGACTATTTGCCATCTAAAACCTGCCAAATTGGTGTTTTAGCCTATGGGGGATCTCCTACAATCTATTTGAAGTCTTTTGGTGGACTTTTGAAAATCTTTTTTTTTTTTATGAAAAAAACGAATCAAATTCAATCGTAATTCATTAGAGTTCGTGGGTCGATCATATTTACAAAATTTAAAAAAATCTAATTTTAAAGGGATCCTGTCATCAGAAAACATGTTTTTTTCAAAAAGCATCAGTTAAAAGTGCTGCTCCAGCAGAATTCTGCACTGAAATCCATTTCTCAAAAGAGCAAACAGATTTTTTTTATATTCAATTTTGAAATCTGACATGGGGCTAGACATTTTGTCAATTTCCCAGCTGCCCCTGGTCATGTGACTTGTGCCTGCACTTTAGGAGAGAAATGCTTTCTGGCAGGCTGCTGTTTTTCCTTCTCAATGTAACTGAATGTGTCTCAGTGGGACATGGGTTTTTACTATTGAGTGCTGTTCTTAGATCTACCAGGCAGCTGTTAATTGTGTTAGGCAGCTGCTATCTGGTTACCTTCCCATTGTTCTTTTGTTTTGCTGCCTGGGGGGAAAAGTGAGGGGGGTGATATCACTCCAACTTGCAGTACAGCAGTAAAGAGTGATTGAAGTTTATCAGAGCAGAAGTCACATGACTTGGGGCAGCTGGGAAATTGACAATATGTCTAGCTCCATGTCAGATTTCAAAATTGAATATAAAAAAAACTGTTTGCTCTTTTGAGAAATGGATTTCAGTGCAGAATTCTGCTGGAGCAGCACTACTAACTGATTCATTTTGAAAAAAATGTTTTTTCCCATGACAGTATCGCTTTAGATAGATTTCGATTGGTTGTTTTCCCCCCTGAATTTCTAGTTTATGGGAGTTTTTAGAAACTCCCATAAACTTAAAATTCAACCCTTGATGAAGCTGCCCCTGTATGTACTAGTCCAGAGATTCAGAAGCCCTGTAACAGTAATTGTCCAAGCCTTTAAATTTGTCAACAGGAACTCCCCATTTTGGATATTGTAAGGCAGCCTTTGTGTGTCAGTGGCACTGCACATGCTCAATATGCTGTGAGCTGCAAAGAAGCTAAGTTTAGGAGTTCATTAAAAATCACCAACATTTTTGAGAAAGTGAGCTCAGGCAACCGACAGTAACCCAGAGCTTGTTCTTTGAGTTAGAACAGAAGATGGAGAGCTACCGGGGGCATCTTCAGAGGCCCAGATAATAGACAGTGGTGGTCTTGGGCTGGTACAGATGACCAAAGCATAAGGTGCAGTATTTCTAGTATAATTCACTGTTGAGCTTTAGTTCTCCTTTAAGCATACATTAGCACAGTTATGTTGTCCCTGCTGGTGTGAATTAGTTGGTACTACTGGAGCCAGTAAGCAGCCTATGCTGCAGTATGATTGGATAAGTATAATTTGAGAGACATTTACCCATGACAAGGAATACTTTCTCTTGTATGCGCATGGTTGCCTGTATGTGCATGGATGCTGCAGAATCAAAAACTGTGCAGTATCTTCCCCATATACAACCCACTGCTGGCAGAAGCTCTGAGCTTTACAGAAAGTATTTAGATCCACACTGGACCCACCTATTTTAAAATGGGCTAAGTTGGGTGACTTAAAGGTGCCATACAGGGGCCGATAAAAGCTGCCAACAGACCAAGTTGGCAGCTTATTGGTCCGTGTGTGGGGCCCTCCGACGGGTTCTCCAATCGATATCTGGCCGAAAGTCGGGCAGATGTCAATCGGGCAGGACTAAAAATCCCCGTCGGACCGCCTCTGTTCATTGATGCGGCCAGTGAACCGACCGCTGGTCTAACCTGCGTTAAGGCCCACGATTGGATCAGCCTATCGTCCACCTCATCATATCGGGGAGTGTCACCAAACGAGCAGATCTCTGCTTGTATGGCCACTTAAATCCATGTTTGCTTCCCTCCATTGTCTAATGTTGTTACTTTTTTCTAAAAGATATTCTTCAGGCCAAAACTAGGAGCTATGTACTACATTGCACCAAAAAGTCATAGTCAAATGTGACAAATCTGAACAAATTTGCATTAGAAGCAACTAATATTCAAAGAAGCGTTTTATTTTTCTTCTTTACATGGCTAGCAGACAGATGTCACAGCCAATATGACAGTTGGGTTCTTAAAGCACTTTGGCCTGCCTGCCATTCAACATATGTTCTCTATCATAAATTATCCTTCTTTAATTTAATACCCAAATGGAAAGAATCACTAGTCTCCATATAATTTGCCTGTGGCTAAACAATTACATGCCGTCGGAACAATCAGATTCACACAAAATATCAGTCCAGCAGCTATTCAAGTAGCATCCAGGTTACTATTCACATGGAAAAACTCATTTAAAAGCTCACCTCATTTGAGTAAGCAGAACAAAAGCTTCCATAAGCGGCTCGGATTCCACTTCACTGTGGCGAGATAAGATTACCATCAATTTCCCTCTGGTATTGCAGTAACAGTGAAGATTTCTTCAGCCCTATGTCCTTTCAGAGCAGGTTGCGATTGACAAATCTGATTTCATTTCTTCAAGTGAAAAGTTAATATTTTTGGTAAAAGATCCGACTCCATCAAAGGAAAATGAGTTTGACTTAAACTGTCAGAAACATGTTTACAGGTGGTTTCAAGGCTACAAGAGTTTTCAGTCTGCTTGACCACAGTCCGCACTTTAGTGTCACTTGATAGCACTTACGCCCCTGTGTATCTACAGTATATATATATATATGTAGGGGCCCCTATGGGTTAATCTGCCCTGCAGCTTTAAGGCCCCCACCTTTTTCTTAGAGTGATCTGCCAGGAGAGAATGACACTCCCCTGCTACACTGCTATATAGTGTGTGTAGGGAGTGGCCACTTTCTCTTTGGCCTGTGGATGGTGATCCAGCTGGGTGTGCCCAGGGGAGACTGGGTACAGCTAGGCTCAGAAAGGCCCATGTGCTTTGGAGAAGAAGTCGGGGACCAGGTAACCCCGTGAATGAGGAATAGTTACACTAGGGCAGACTTGTTATAGTCTCTCTAGGAGAGAAAGGCAGAGAGGTGAGAGAGAAAGAGCAGCTGAAGCTCCAACAAGGATTTGCAGAAAGGGAGTAGCTTCCCAGAGGCTCTGTGTTGCCTCCAGTCAGGGACCTCAGTGAAGAGGGACTGTAGGGTAGAAGCTGCTTTCCTGACAACTTCCAGGAGGGAATATGTGAATACTGCAAATGCCTAATGGAGACCTTTCCTCTGTGAGAAATGCCTAATGCCTGCAGCTCTGTGTGAGAAATGTGCTATTGCCTCAGCTCCTGCGTGACTACTAAACCTGTGGTCACTTGCCTCGTGCATAGTTAAATAAACCGTTTTCTGTTTTACTGCAAGAACCTCCTGGCGCCCAAGTTGTTTTTGTGTGCACAGTAGCCTGGGGGGGATGTAGTTGCACTACACCATAGAGGGAACACTTCCACTTAGCGAAGGCCCTGCCCTGGGTGTAAGTCGCGTGTAACCCATGCTCTAGTGTTCTAGCTGGTGAATTAACCCCGAGTGGCCCAAATAGGTGTTACATATATATATATATATATACACACTGTTCTTTTAAGACAAAACAGTGGTGGACTTAGAGTAAAATGCCATTTTTGACAATGGCAATTATAAGTCAGTATTTCTATATAGGCACTACTCAATACAAAGGACACTAGTGCTCATCAGGAGCTTCTATAATTCTTTATACCTACTCCAGTCATATGAATATTATTTTACTGATACACAATGTCCTAATTGCAATTCTAATTGAAGTTCTCCTTGATACTGCTGAAAGGTCAATGGTCATGGTCAGATTTGGGGTGAATATTTATCTGCTGCCCTAGACAGTTATTAAACTTGGGATGAATGCTTGAATGAGTAGTATTTGTAACTTTTCTATGTTTGAGTCGATGCCCTCGAAAGTAATCAACCCTACATACAAATACTTTGGAGCAGATTAATGAACACTTGAACCTGAGCTTTTTCTGCAAATCAAGTGCAAGCAACGTGAAAAACTCTAATGTAAATGTTCAGCATCTAAAAGCTGGTGAGTTCATGTAGAAGTCAAACGGAGTTGTCTTTGGCAAAATTTAAGCGGTTTCTCTATTCAACTTTTTTGAGTTTGTAAAATAATATTAAAGTTTGTATACTCAATGAAAATCAGTAGAATGCAATGTCTCAGGTCTTTTTTCCATGATTTTAATTGGCCATGGTTTCAAGAGTTGAGTTTTTTAATAAATAAGTGCACATTTGAGTTTGGTTAGTTTTAGAGTTTTATTGATTAAAAAAAAAATCGTCATTTTGAAAATTATATTTTTTGATAAATATGCCTCCAAGTCTGCTATAGGCAACATTATACTGATTAATCATAAACGTGTCTGTTTTCCCCATATCTGTGTGGGTGGGCAGGTGTGCGTGCAATGGACTGAGGTGGCATCAGTGGAGAAGTTGGGGCATGGCATTGGCATCAGCAGTGGCCAAGATCAGGTTCTTCTGTGGACCCAAGTATCCCTATTCGAAATAAAAAATGTTTCTAATATAGTTAGTTAGCCAAAAATGTAATGTATAATGTGACTGGATGTGTAACATTATAACCAGAACACTACTTCCTACTTTTCAGCTCTCTGACTTTCCACTGATTGGTTACCAGGCAGTAACCAATCAGTGACTTGAGAGGGGCCACATGGGACATAACTGTTCAGTGAGTTTGCAATTGATCCTTAGAATTCAGGTCAAATGTAAAAGCAACAGTTATGACCCATGTGTGCCCCCCTCAAGTCACTGATTGGTTACTGTCTGTGGAATCAGTGGAAACCAAGAGAACTGAAAAGCAGGAAGTAGTGTTCTGCTTATTATGTTACACATCCAGTCACTCCAGCCTTTATACATTACATTTTTGGCCAATTAACTATATTGATAATTTTTTTTATTTTGCCTAGCCTACCTATTTAGCCAGTTTTTATTTTTATACTGATCAATTTCTTTAAGGCTCTTTTAAGAAATCTATTTTCCCTTTGCATATAACACCTCCACTCAAAAATACAATCCAGATATATGATCTCTTATTTAGAATGTTTGGGAACTGGGGATAAGGAGTTTTCCCAAATTTGGATCACATGACTTAAGTCTACTAACAAGGCTGGATTTAGCGCACAACCCTACCATTTGTTGTCACTGTCCCCTACCTTTATTCGGGACTGAAGCAATGGAGATTGGAGTACAGGAAATTTATAAAACTATTGTGTCTCCTGTGCATCCCAAGTGTTTTTGAACCAATGTGGGTATGGTTAGGCAATAGGCCGCCCCCTAAAATCCTGCTTCCCTAGGCCCTGACTTTGGTGACTTTTCCACAAATCCAGGCCTGTCCACTAAAAAAAGACATCTAGGGGCAGATTTATCAAGGATCTAATTAAAAATTCAAATTTTGAGTTTATTTTAGTGTAATTCGACTAGGGAATAGTTCAAATTCGATTCGAATTTCAAAATCTATCATGTACTGTCCCTTTAAGAATTCAAATTTGACTATTCACCATCTAAAACCTGCCGAATTGGTGTTTTAGCCTATGGGGGACCTCCTACAATCAATTTGGAGTCGTTTGGTGGACTTTTAAAAGTCGATCCTATTCACCCAAATTTAATTTTTTAGAATTTTTTAATACATTTCGATTGGTCTTTTTAATTTCGAATTTTGAGTTTATGGGAGTTTTTAGAAACTCCCATAAACTCGAAAATTCGACCCTTGATAAATCTGCCCCTTAAACAATAAATAAATCCAATAGGATTTGCCTCCAATATAGATTCTTGCAGCTTAGTTACCATCAAGTTCAAGAAGTTACTGTTTTATTATTACAGAAAAGGAAATCGTTACAAAAATGATTTACTTCAAATGGACTCTATGGGAGATGGCCCTTTCTTTCTGGATAAAGAGTTTCCAGATAAGAAGATACCTGTAATATATTTCTATGTGTTAAGTATACTAATAAAACATACTAACACCACATCCAGTTCTAACGATAACCAAAAAGATATTCCCGCTGGGATTTACCAATATTCCTATCCTATTAAACTTGCTTTAAGCTGTCCAAAAGGCTTATAAATATTGTTTCAGCTTGTGGAGGAGAATAGGATGTGGCAGGAATAATTATGATTTTATACAACTGCGTAAAACAAACAAGAAGAAAAAAATAAAATAAAAGTGAACAATACATGAGTTTTCTGGCCAACAGGAAACCCCAACAATGCTCCCACCTTTTTCCTGTGACTTACCCACAGTTCCTTCCAGGCGACACCGATAGCTGATAACTGATAACTTGCTGGAATGAGCTGCCGAACTGAAATAGGGGAGGATATCTCTTTTTGTAACATTTTTATCTGATTGAAACATTGCATTATCAACGCACAGTCCAAGATTTACCAGCCCGGAATTGTAACTCTTTATTTTTGCATTTCTGCAATGTTGGTATACAAATCAAAACAAGATTTTATTTTTAGTAAATAAGAGGAAATCTGAATGCTATTATTTGTTCAAGAACAAAATATTAATGATGTAGGTTCAGTTCATATGCAAATGCCATTGTCTTTAGCCGTCATGAAAATTCATCATTTGTTCCCCACCACCATTAATTATTTAACAGCAGTGGGTGCCCCCTTTCATGGGATTGCAAATTGGATCATTAGTGGGGAAGTGAGGAATCTGTGACTAGTGCTGCTCTAAAGCTGCTTTGTACAACTCTTAATCTCATAGCTGGGAATAATGAAGAAATAGCAGAAGAGAGAAATGTGAGATGCTATATATTTTATATATATATATATATATATATATATATAAAGAGCAGCATGTATGGGCCGCACACCTTGAAAATGGACGAAACCTGGGTGCTCATGCATGGGTTTGTAAAAAAACAAATGGAGGTAAAAAAAGAAGTTTATTAATCCAATGTTTCAGTCCCACACAAGGACCTTTCTCAAGGAAACGTTTCCTTGAGAAAGGTCCTTGTGTGGGACCGAAACGTTGGATTGTGGCTCCCACAAGAGCCACATTCAATTGTAAAAGAGTTGGGGAGCAGCACAAGCATGAAAAAAGTTCCTGGGGAGTGCCAATAATGCCTGCGATCAGCTATTTGGTAGCCCCTATGAGGACTGGCAGCCTACAGGAGACTATGGCAGTACACTAGAACTTGCCTCCAAGCCTGGAATTCAAAAATAAGAATCTGTTTGAGGCCACTGGGAGCAACATCTAAGGGGTTGGTGGTAGTCACTGGCTAGAGAACTAAACTCCTTGGCCACTGGATCACTCATTGAGTTATAAGAAAAAAAAGGGGCTTTCAAAAAAAAATAGTGGAATGCAAAAATGCTCATCTTAGCACTTTGTGCATTTATGTTTCCATGAGGGTTTACACTCTGTTTCAGCATTAAACATTAAATGTATCTTTAGCACCCTCTGATTGCTCCCTTACGCTAACTACAGTTTCGGAGGCAAATGTACAGATAGGATTTGTTGTCTCAGCACACATACGCACTCACACACAAGAATGAGGGAAATCTATGTTGCAAAAAGGGAGTAATTGCAGGAGAACATTGTAACACACTGGAACAGATGTCAGATTATAGGTAGGGAAAGCGGACTGACAGCTGGAGAAATGTGAAAATGAGAAGACACCGCACATTAGCGTAAGTGATACTTTTATGGGAATATTGTGATGGGTTTCAAACATACTGCAATAAATATTTAACATAAGATGTAGCCTTACGCGCTGCATTATCCATTTCCAGAATTGTGAGAATGTGCTTTATCACTCAAGCCAAAGGAGGTGAGGGGAATGTGAAGGAATATAAAACTGTCAGGGTAAATTATAAAGGGTGCAAAGCGTTGGTTTTCGTATAATTACTATTTACTGCCGGGAAATACCCATTATGAAAAATGTCTTCTTAAAGATGTGGTGCGAAACCTGAAATGCGTGATAAAATATTTAAGGGGAAGCAAATCAAGACGGCTAGGATTACCATTAATTACTCTGGGAAAGGGTACGGGAGGATTTTGTGGGGCTACAAAGGCCTCTGGACAACACTCTAATTGCTCACTAATGCAGATCCAGGCAATCCATTTCCATTTCTCGGAGACAGGTTTTTTGAAGGTGAATTCTGGTGTCTGGAACAAGGATGGCAAAATATACAGTTATATAAAGTATAAAAGCCTTGTTCTGGAGGAGTTGGTCATGTCAAGATGTTTCTCAGAACTCAGATTGACATTAGTGCTAGGTGTGTTATTATCTTTAATTGTTTGGCATACAATGCATTGGCTGCTTTTTGGGAATCACCACTAATGTATTTGAGCAGCAGTTCCCAAACTGTAGGTGCAGCTGCTCTAGGGGCTCTCTCAAAGAAGAGGCTCCATGTGAGGGACATCTGGGGTAAAGAATTATTTGCTATCCTATATACTCTTTAAAACTATGATTTTGGTACCATTATATTAATGTTTTGTATGTTTTGTAACCTATTATGAAACTGAACATGTTGTACTACTTTCAAGCCTATTGGGGTTATATAATACAAGGCACTAAGTTTGCCCAGGAGCAGCAACTCAAAGCAACCAATCAACAGGTAGCATTTACTGGTCACCTGTTTAAAAGCAAACATCTTAGAGCTATAAATTGCGGGCATTATGCTTGTAAGTTATATGCCAAGCATAGACCTGCCATGCTGATATGCCAGTCTTTGGGCAAAATCTGACCTAGTAAAGAACACATTTAGGGGGCTATTAATTAAAGTCTGAATGCTAAAAACGCGAAAGAGTCGAGTTTTTTTACTATAAAATCTGAATTTATTAGGAGAAAAAAAACCCTCACATTCTTCAAGATTTACTCCATCTTCAACCTGTCGAGGACAACGGCAGAGGCCCTTATTGCAATTTGAAGATAATAATGTCTGTGCTGGGTTTCGAACAATAAACTGAACGAATTTCACGAAAAATTCTGACCTTTCGGGCATCAAATCCAAAAAAAGTCAGATTTTTCGGGTGGCAATCCTATAAAGTTGCCGATTTTTTAGAGTTTTTTTTATTAATATAAATTATAAAATTATAACTCAAGGGCAAATCGTGGATTCTTGTTTGGTCAGATTTTTTTATTTAAAAAATCAGAAAAATTAGGTTTTTGATAAATAACCCCCTTACTGTGATATATATCTTAATAGGTTCATGTGCAAAATACTATTTATCATAATGTATTCAACACTTACCTGATTAAACCCATTGCATTTGTCAAGTCTTTTTGAGTTTGTAAACTCACAAATCTGAAGTATTCTAGTTTTTTCCACAATTTTATAAATGGTATCATTAAGTAAACACGTGACTTTTTAAAAATTGTTTAAAGTTTCTCGAAGTCGAAAAAACTTCTAAAACCTTGCAAGTTCGATTTCTGATAAATTAGCCCATAGGTCTGAAAATGCCACATGTATAATGAAAAGTTCTGGAGAGCCTTCCAGTGTGAATAAATGCAGTTTTTTTTTTATTGGAGCACATTGTTCAGTGCTTCAATAAAAAACGACATTTATTCACATTGGGAGGCTCTCCAGACCTTTTCATTATACATGATACTGCTGTGGAGATGGCTACTCTACTAATCTATTGAAGAGCCTGACTACAAGTCTTTTGGAGGATCAGTTGGGGAAACTATTGATTGAATTGTACTTAAAATGCCTCAGACTATCCACACCAATCTCTTCAGTTCTTTCATGAATCATGATAATAATTTTTTTTTACCACAATCTTTTCAATCTGGGAAATGCAGTTTGTTATAGGACCAAGCTTTCTTACATTACTATTAAACCCCTCTACTCTTCTCTCCCCCTAACTTCTTGTGTTGAGCAACCCAAAGTTCCCCATTACTGTCCTTATTCCAATTTGAAATGGTTCACATTTAAACTGAAATATATTATTTGTAGAGATGATACAGAAATGTAGGATTTTTGTTCAACTACAGGTGGAAAAAAAATTTGTGTTACATTTCTGTGCCCACACTTGTCAAGACTCATGATGGCTAGGTAGACCTAAACAATAAAAAGCATAAAAAAAAGATTATAGCATTAACACTTCCACCACCTGCAGCTACAACAACAAGCAAGTTAATTAACAAAGGCTGAACAGCACATCACCATTCCCTTCAACGGACATTAGAATTCAGCACATGATTTCAGTGCAGCGACATTGTTTGGAAATTAAAATGTGCCCCTTCTATTGCCTGAAATGAGTGGACTGCATAAAGCGAGAGAACGCTGCATCGGTTCATTTATAGAAATATTTTTGGATGGAATAATGCAACGTTTTAATAATTTAGAAAATGACACACTTTCAGACCAAACAGGGTATTGATGTCCCAGAAAAGATGAGAAAGCTCAAATGGTTCTTCAACGGGTGTAAAGTGTAAAGGTTCTCCAATTGCAGTGGGGTGGGTATAAAATGTGTCACAGTTCTAGAGGCTGTGAAGCTGCTCAAGATGAATGGGATCTACAATGCACCTGTGTGCTATGGTTCTTATGTGCCCAGCTGAATGCATACAGTACATGCCACTGAAAGCCTATGATCATTGGCAATGCACACTGATTGGGCTGTAGGTGGGTTTTCATTCAGACACACAAACTAAGGAACATTGGGAAGGGTGCAAGGCTCTGTGAAGTCCTGTATGTATCTTTAGGAAGAATGAAGTACATGGCTCCCTTGCACCTGAAAGTGCTGCACCCTCTACCTTATGCTGGATGTTTAATCCATAATAGAGTGACAGCACATAGATATAAGTGCTCTGTTCATGAGCCTTGAGAGGTGCAATTTTGCTCCTTTTAGTGCTAATGGTTAATTAGCTCCAAGTGGAAGGGAGGCCCCGACTGAAGGTTTGCATCCTCTATAGCGGCTCTCTTGCCTAGAAACCTATGGGCCCTTGCAGCAAGTGGATGTGTGCCCGCAATTAGCTCGCTCACATCAACGTGTTTGAACCAGAGCACTCACATCAGCACATCCATGTGTATGGGACTGGGAAAGTTGCTGGATGTGTTGCTGGACAAGTTTTTTGGAGGAGCAGTGCCAGCTTGGTACACCACTACCTGTAGCAACTGCTTTGCCCAGCTGAATGCAACGGACAGTCCTAAATATCTGCCACTTCAAAGGATTTTCCACAGATTTAGAGTATGTCACAATGTGCTCTGTCATTAACCTGCCAGAAGATGTCACTTCTGGAACAGAGCTAGTGTAGTTGCCAAGCACTCCCCATAATGCTGCTGTAGACCCTAAAGATCAGCAAGAGCCAAAGGGGTCATTTTAGAACTTATCTGGACCTGTAGATTGCATATTTTCTTTTAATAATTGCAGAAAAATGGCAAACCTTAAATGTTTTTTTATCATGTCCAATTGCTGTTGTACCACGCAGAGCTGCTCATTAGGCAAGCATGACATTTCATTAAAATGCCAGAGGTCTCCAGGTAGAAAAGGCTGTTTAGGCTTATGAAGAACCTTGTGAGAATCACAGTCTTGGCGCTGAGGTTCGGTCCAATAAGCATTCTCTTTTATCTTGTCCTTCTGCCAGTTCAAATATCATCTTGTTGTACTCTCAGAAATCACACATGGAAACACTCTGGGTTTTCAGACGTTAGGTAGAAAGATCCAGGCTACATCCTGGGGAACTTGAGAGCCCAGTAATAAAAATAGCAAGCTGCTGTAGTCCTATGCTATTAAAGTCAAAATAATCAACTTCAGATTACCGTCTTCCCAGGCCCCCTATCCTCATAGGCCAGTCCTTTAGGTTAAACAGAGAACATCATTGTTCTGCCTTCCTCCTGGGGGGAGGGGAATGAAGAAACCATTCTTCGTTTCACTCACTGACCCATCATTGTTTCAAGGTAATCATAGTTTCTCAGTAAAGTTAAGGCCAGCGCCTGAAATATAGCAACATTCCATCATAGCATTTTACCAACATTTTCATGCCCTGAAAACAATCTAGCCAAGAGGACTGTATACAATAAATGGTTCATTCCATATTTCTTCAGGGAGATTTCGGACACTTGTAGTCCACCTTGCTCTTTCCTATGAGGCTATGATATCAGCGGAGCAGTACTGTAAGCAAAATCAAGGATGGTAGGGAAGGAGAGACTGAATGGAATGCAAGGGTTTACATGTAATCCAGGAGCAGACTGTATATGGAACTGGTTCAAGGATAATATATATTTTGTTTGTAGGAAATAATATTTCTATTATACTACAAGTTATTATAATGAACTAAAAAAAACACGATGAACTATGAGCATGTCCATGTACAACACATGCTGGAATACTCAAGGACACTTGTTTTATGATGTAAAACAGCCACTTGCTTTGCAGACGTAGACTTAATGTATTTGTCAGAAAACCTGCTTTTTATGAACTCTGTGCCACCGCTGTAGTCAGACTTAAACGCTGTACACGGCACAATAATCAACTTCAGAAAATCAGCCATCTGTTAGAGATAATGATATGAGGCACACAATGCATTTCAAAGGGAGATTCTAATCAGGGACAAGCAACAACACTATGAAAGTTTATAGCATAAATACATTTAAAGGGGTTATATATATATATAATAGAGCCATGGAGCAACCTGCACTGGTGTCATTGTGCTCTGGAGGTGGTGCAGTTCTTCAATTCCTAGACTGGGGGCAGACTACTCCAAAGTCTTCCCACCTTTAATCTCTAAGGGGCAGGAACTACCTTTCTCTTGTATCTTCAATACTGAACTCATAGGGGGTTATTTATCAAAGTCCGAATTTATCTCAATATTTTCTGCTACAAACTCCGATCAAATCCGCTCAGGTTTTTTACGTTTATTTATTATTACATTTTCCCAAAAGTGGGAAAAATCTGATTTTCAAGATTTTTCCATCCGATTTTTACGTGAATTTTCATCTGAAAACTTTGGGGAATTACACGAAACCCAGCGCACATCAGAAATCATTAGGACTTCTCCCATTATATGCAACCTTGACAGGTCTGAGATGCCGGATTTTTAGATTCTGACTTTTCCATCCTCAGGGATTTAATAAATTCAGAAAAATTTTATAAATTTTTTTTTTTTGTGATTTTTGCATTCGAAATTTAGTAAATAACTCCCTTAATCTTTATGCCACTGTTCTTTGTATTTATTATTGTAATAAATAAATAATTGTAATAAATAATAAACACACATACAATAAGACTAGCACAGTGCAAAACACCTGAGCATAAATTAATGTAATTTTAACATTACATAGCAACAGGAGTAAAATGCAAATTTGGTACACGGTAAAAAGTTCCGTTATTACGCTGTGAAAATGTGGTTTGTGCACCAAACTTTTCTATACACAGACTTAAATTGAATTTACCTTTCTACATTTTTTCAGACATTTTCGTTATGGCGGAGACATTTTGATTGAAAAAATGTCTGTAAAAATTTCAAAACGTTGTACATTTGAAAAAAAAAATCTCCATGCCCACTTTTTAAAGACTTTTTTTGAAGATTGTTGGTAGAGGAAGAAAAATTACAGAAATTTGGTCTGTGAATAAGTCTGAGCAAATTTTTATACAACATTTTTATACAACATTTACCTTTACAAATATTTTTGTGAATTCACCCAAAATGTTGGTTACCAAATTGTAAAAATGTTGTACGTACCGTATATACTCGAGTATAAGCCAAGTTTTTCAGCCCCCAAAATATGCTGAAAAACTCTACCTCGGCTTATACTCGGGTCAAGTGCAAAAACGGTCGACGGCGTCTAAGAATAGTCGCCGGCATCTAAGAATAGTCGACAGCATCCAAGAATAGTCTCCAAGAATATTCCCCGGCGTCCAAAAACGAGATGCCGGCACCTCAAACGGGAGCAGAAACCCTCAATTTTTTGATTGAAACTTACCAGAAGCTGCTGCATTTTTCACCCCAGGCTTATACTCGAGTCAATAAGCTTTCACAGTTTTTGGAGGTAAAATTAGGTACCTCGGCTTATACTCGGGACGGCTTATACTCGAGTATATACGGTACAACAAATTCACAGGATGTATTGTGTAGCTTTATGAATTTGTCTTAATGGTGACAAATTTGAAAATTGACGAATAAATGGTCGTTATTGCGATGTGAAAATATTTTGGCTCCAAAATGTTTTCTTTTATACAGTTTTAAGCCAAATTAAACTATCAATATTTTTCCCCAAAATTTTCATTATGGCAGAGGCATTTTGGTGAAAAAAAATGTCTGTAAAATCATTGTGGGTATTACTAACTTTCAAAAAAAGGTTGTATATAAGACATGCCCAGTTTTTAACAGCATTTTTTAAAAATTACAGAAATTGGTAACATCTTGCGCTTTAGGGATGGTTTTAGAGAATGAACCCTTGGCCCTACGTAGGATGGAACAAATTATTCCATGGAATCCATGGTTGTAACTGGTGGAAACAGATCAGAGCCTTTTGTCTTGTAGGATGTGATGCTGTTGAATGATTTAAACCTTCTATCTATAACATTCTGCAACAGGATACATATTGTCAGAAAGGGAGATCTTCGCAGACTGATGTTTTTATATGACAAAACAATAAACGTGACCTGTGTTCCTATGAATGGTTTCAAACTGCTGAAAAACAAAACATGTAAATTCTTTCCATAATTATTGTCTTTGGGCGCAGGTAATTAAAATTCGGATATGCTAACCTGTAGTAATCTGTTCATGTAAACTAAAATTAAATTGCTGTTGGCTGAAGACAAAAATCAACATTACAATTATTACAGAAAACAAAACTCATGAGTAAAATCTGTTTCTTTTTTTTTTCCTTTCTAAATACTTTTTAGCCATTTAAATATGTTAAAATATAGTAACAACACATAAGGGAAATAGAAGGGATAAAGGTGCAGGAAATAAAAGGGAAAGGGAAAGAAAGCAAAGGAAATGGAAATTGAAAGGGAAAGCAAAAGGAAAAGGATAGGGAAGGAAAGCTCAGAATTGCACTGAACCTATTATCATTTTAATAAAAAGGATAATAACTCTTATTTAGTGCATCTGAGCTTGCATGCGTTGCTCTGAATGCAAATGTACCCATAGGCGTAACTAGATTTTACTGGGCCCCACAGCAAATTAATTTTATGGCCTCCAACATATATATATAGATTGTCCTGTCTTACCAATATATGTTGAAATTGTTCATTAATTAGGGCTCAAGGGGCCTCTATACCTCCTGGGCCCCCTGCAGCTGCAGTGTCTGCTTCCTCTCTAGTTACGCCCCTGCCCCAAGAGAACCCCTGGTTCAGTACCCAGTATCAATATGTTATATGGCATTTAAGTTGACTTGTAGTTGGCCTGGTTTCAAATGATCTGCCAGTTGGAGTATTCTTTGAGACCTAGGCTGAAAGTTTGTCTGTTAAACTTTGTAAAACTCAAGGGCAAGTTAAATAGTTGATAGGGTTCCTCTCCTTTTTCTTTGTTCTTATTATTTTGGTTTTGTTGGAGTTTTATTATTATTATTATTTTTATTATTATTATTGTAGATGAATGTCAGTGCCCCCTGCCCTTCTATGGGTAATGCATTTCCACTAAAATTATTCTCATTGCTTCTACCCTTAAAGGAACATTGTATTCTTGGATGTTGCTCCCAATTGTACTTAGTACAGGTATGGGATCCATTATCTGGAAATCCATTATCCAGATAGCTCGGAATTACGGAAAAGGACATCTCTCGCCATTTTTCTAAATAATCCAATTTTTTCAAATTATTTCCCTTTTCTCTGTAATAATAAAACAGTAGCTTGTACTTGATCACAACTAAAATATAATTAATCCTTATTGGAAGCAAAACCAGCCTATTGGGTTTATTTAATGTTTACATGATTTTCTAGTAGTCTAAAGGTATGAAGATCCAAATTATTGAAAGATCTGTTATCCAGAAAACCCCCGATCCCGAGCATTCTGGACAATAGGTCACATACCTGTTCTAGAGAATACATACGTTGTTATAGTTTTATCCCAGTACTATGTGAATTCTCTCTATGGAGAGTTTCATTTAATAACCCAAATAGATACAGAAAGTGGGTGACTGGTGGATACAAAAAAAGGTTCTCAGCTTTCCTGTAAAACATAAGCCCCCCTTCCCAGTACAGGGCAAAAATCTGAATTGACTGTGTTTGTGTTACCTGTACTCTCTTTATCAACTGCCAGGAACATCCTTGCCAATGAAAAAGGAAGTTGGCATTGATAAAAACAAACAAATGCTCACCGCTGATAGACCTTTGCTTCCAATGACATGAAGCAAACAACCAAAGGTGTAAAATCGTTGACAGCGAAGCAAAATAAATGAACCTGGAACTGCTACATTTTAATTTACTTGGTCTCCGGGGAGACAGCAGATATTCAAGGGCTTGTAAAAGCTAATATACCTCATACAGAAACATCAGTGTCCTTGGTTTTTATTGAATATTAGCATTAACATAATAATGCTTCATGAGATTATGCTCAGAAAAAATGACAACTGAGCCCTCTAGCATTTGAGAAAGGCAAATGAACCCTTCAGTATTTTATATTCAAATATTGATTCTGTCAGCTCTGTACTTGAGTCCTTTATTACCTATTACCATACATACAGAAGAACTGTGTCTCTCCCAAAGAGAAAATGACAAATACATGATAGGGAAAGAAAAGAAGAAATCACTTGGGTCTATTCTGGTGTAGACCTGTAGAAATGAAGGTTTTTTGAACAAAAAGGTAGATTTAGCACATCACATTGGGGTCCCAGGTGCCCATGCCCCAGTCGTAGGGTGTGCCAATGACTATGTGGCCCATGTAGGCACAAAACGCATCAGGCTTGATTAACACAATGTTAAAGGGAGTTTATATCCTTTAAATAAAATAATGAATGGCATTGATTGACTTTGGTCCAGTTTGAGCTGGCTTGTGTATGCAAGGATAGTTTGCTATTCTGGTGTGCCAAGATGCTGTGTGCCTATTGAAGTTGGGATGTGCAGCACTACCCTACTTATCGGTTACGCTTTAGCTCTCCTTATAAAGAAGAGCTAAATCCAAAAATGAATTTGGCTAAAAATGCCATATTTTATATACTGAACTTAAAGTTTCAGCTTGTCAATAGCAGCAATGATCCAGGACTTCAAACTTGTCACAGGGGGACACTCACATGCTCAGTGGGCTCTGAGCAGCTGTTGAGAAGCTAAGCTTAGGGGTCGTCACTAATTATCCAGCAGAAAATGAGGTTTGTCTATATCAGCTGATGCTACAGGGCTGATTATTACATTCTGGCGCTAATTGCACATGTGCTGCCATGTAGTAATTATCTGTATTAATTACTAATCAGCCTTATATTGTGACATTTCTATTCTATGTGTACTGTATATTGTGAGTGGGTCCCTAAGCTCAGTAAGTGACAGCAGCACAGAGCATGTGCAGTGAATCAGCAGAAAAGAAGATGGGGAGCTACTGGGGCATCTTTGGAGACACAGATCTTTACTGCTAAAGGACTGTGGTTGCCTTGGGCTGGTACAGAAACCAAAAACATAATGTACAACATTTCTGCCTACTTCTTGATTAAGCTTTAGTTCTCCATTAAGAGATGATAACACACCCTAAATTTAGTGAGTTGACATTGCAGCCCCTTTAACAGTTGTGTCCCCCATTAACTCACAGATATCTTCCTGGCGCCCTTGGAAGGGCCTCCTATATCTATCTATTAATTCCTACTTGTGGCCTAAGTATTCACTTTTGAAGGTTTATTTACCCCCAGTCTAGTTTCAAAGCAGCAACAAAAATGATGACTCCCCTTTATAAGTCAATATACATAGCACCATGAAAAGGAATTTAATTTTCAAGCTACTATAAATTGAGTCTTAGTTGGCCAGCGCTATGTTCCTATACAATAACAGAAGCATTTTATGCAGTCAGCTCAAAATGTTCCCTTGTGAACAATTCCTGTTTTCTTAATTGCTTGTGAAATCTAAAATTGATGATGCAGACCAAGTGTAAAGACAAGCAAACGGGAAAATATATTCTTTGTGCTTTAGTTCTTGCCATTCGTGCGCTTTGCTGGATTTGAGTGGAAAAGTAAGGCTGTATTCCTGTGTAAAGCCAATGGCAACCCTAAGCACCCTAATGAGCCTTCAACAACTTACAGTAGATAAATGGGTAACATTCAAGAGACTGGACTCATTTTAGGGTAGGGATACAGAGGGCTTTGCCCCAGGGCCTCCAGCACCAGAGAGCCCACCCATGTAATAATGTTGTAACACATTTTTATTTGTTTTTATCATATACCAGAGGTTATTGATAGGACATGTCATAATATGGTGTCCAGGGACTTTCACCAGGGTCTCTCCAATATTTTTACTATCTTCTCTCATCATTACATTCTCTCTTCTCTGCTCCTTTCTTCTTGATTGTTGAGGGCTACCATTGAGGCAACTGTCATAGAGCAGGCAGCAAAGACAGGGTTGCCTTTCTTCCGTCAGTATTGTGCTCCTCAGAGTTCAGCCACCCTCTGATGCAAGTTTTTTTAATAAGCTTTTGCTCCTCGTAGGGGGTTATTTATCAAAGTCCGAATTTATCTCAGTATTTTTTGTTAGAAACTCAGATCAAATCCGCCCTGTTTTTTTTGCGCTTATTTATTATTACATTTCCCCAAAAATTTGCTTTGCAGGAAATAATCAGATTTTCAAGGTTTTTCCGGATTTTACCATCCAATTTTCACGATTTTTTCACCCGAAAAATGCTGAAAATTTCGGGGTATTGCACGAAACCCAGTGCACGCAAAAAAATCATTGGGACTTCTCCCATTGACTTATATGCAACCTCGACAGGTCTGAGATGACGGATTTTCAGATTCTGACTTTTCCATCCTCTGGGTTTAATAAATTCTGAAAAATTCGTGATTTTGTAATAGTCTGATTTTATAAAAAAAAAATCATGAATTTTTCGTGATTTTTGCATTCAGAGTTTAGTAAATAACCCTCTTAGTGTTCTTGCACTTGGGCTGGGGTTCATTGTAAATAACCCCATTTGTTTTTGTAACCTGTACAGTGTGCCAACAAACTAAACAATTTCTCCAAGATATTCGTTGTTGATTATGAACTGCTTCTCTTCACCACAATGTGATGGACCCATTGCCCGTTGTATTTATAAAACATTGTTACTCTGTGACCTGTGAGTTATACAGAATAGTGATGGGCGAATTTGGGCCGTTTCGTTTAGGCAAAAAAATTGTGAATTTCCAGCGTATATTCGCAAAATGGCAAGAAATTAGCAAAATGGTGCATTTTTTTTACACCGGCGAATTTTCTCATCGGTTTCGCGAATTTATTACAGAACTATTGCATACAGAGTTAGTAGCACCTTTATATACCAGAACTGATGGACTCTTTTTCAGTAATGATAAAGTTTATTTAGTCTTAATAAATTAGTTTTCTTCTGCACCTTTTATCCAGAATGCTCAGAACCTGGGGGTTTTCCTGATAAGAGGTCCATAATTTGGATCACCATACCTTAAGGGGCCGATTCACCATGGGTCGAATATCGAGGGTTAATTAAATCCTTCGACTTCGAATATCGAAGTCGAAGGATTTTAGCGCAAAAAGGATTATTCCTTCGATCGAACGATTAAATCCTTCGAATTGAACGATTCGAAGGATTTAAATCCAACGATCGAAGGAATATCCTTCGATCAAAAAAACTTAGGAAAGCCTATGGGGACCTTCCCCATAGGCTAACATTGAGTTCGGAAGCTTTTAGATGGCGAACTAGGGGGTCGAAGTTTTTTCTTAAAGAGACAGTACTTCGACTATCGAATGGTCGAATAGTCGAACGATTTTTAGTTCGAATCCTTCGATTCGAAGTCGTAGTCGAAGGTCGAAGGAGCACCCTTCGATGGTCGAAGTAGCCCAAAAAACACTTCGAAATTTTTTTTTTACTTCGAATCCTTCACTCGAAGTTAGTGAATCGGCCCCTAAGTCTACTAAAAAATTATTTAAAAGGTAAAAAATCCCAATAGGATTGTTTTACCTCCAATAAGTATTTAATTATATCTTAGGATGAAGTACAAGAGACTGGTTTATTACAGAGAAAAGGGAAATCATTTTTAAAAATGTTAATTTCCCATAACTGGGAACTTTCTGATTAACGTTTTTCTGCATACCTTACCTTTACTGCTTAGGGGCATATTTATCAAGGGTTGAATTTCGAAATGAAAAAACTTCGAAATTCGAATTCAAAAGACCAACCAAAGTTTTTTTTTGGTCGAATAGGTTCGTTTTCAAGCGAATAGGTCCGTATTCATCCGAATTTGAATCGTACGTGCATTCGAGTGAATTTGATTCAAAGTTTTCCACAAAAAAACGTTGATTTTTCAAAGTCCACCAATTGACTCCAAATAGGTTCTAGGAGGTCTCCCATAGGCTAAAACAGCAATTCGGGAGGTTTTAGATGGTGAATGGTCGAAGTCGAATTTTTAAAGAGACAGTACATGATAAATTTCAATATTCTAATTTTTTTTCAAATTCTAATCAAATTTGGACTATTCCGTAGTCGAAGTACACAAAAAATAACTTTAAATTAAATTTTTTTTAATTCAAATATTCACCTCGACCATTAATAAATCTGCCCCTTAGTGTTTGTAATTTTCTGTATCACTAACATATTACCACATGATTTTTTACCATCTAACTTTGCACTATTTAATGGGGGTAATTTAATGAAAGATTTCATACCAAGTCTTGTAACCCGTAGCAACCTTTTAAACAGGCAACCGGCTTATCGGCAATTGGTGGCTGTGTATCTTTTTCTGCAAACTTTGACACTTTTATTACTTTACCCCCATAAAGATCACAGCTTGAAAAAAAAATCTGATAGCCCTTCAAAGGGTTGTTAATCTTTGATTTAGTTTTAGTTTGATGGAGAGAGATAATTTGCAATTGGTTTTCATGTTTTATTATTTGTGTATTTTGGGATATTTAGCTTTTTATTCAGCAGCTCTCCAGCCTATTTGGCCAAAAAAAACATTTTTAGGTTGAACTCAAATTTCAAAGTTTTTCAAATTTGAAATTCGACCCTTGATAAATCTGCCCCTAAATGTATAGCCTTACAGAGCATTTGGTTTTTAAATGGGGTCAGTGATCCCCTTTTGAAAGCTGGAAAGAGTCAGAGGAAGGCAAAAAATTAAAAAAATATAAAAGAAAAGAAAAATGAAGACCAACTGAAAGATTGCTTAGAATTGACCATTTTAGAAGATAATTTTAAGGAGAACCACCCCTTTACTGCGAAGGAGAACCACAACAGTCAAAAATAACCCTGTGCTAGCTCTTAAAATTTATTTAATTTAATTTTGACCCATTGCCTCCCACTTACTTTATTGTAATGGGTAATTCAATAACATAAATGAACAGTTCAGTGTACAAATAAAAACTGGGTAAATAGATTGTATGTGCAAAATTAAAAATGTTTCTAATATAGTTAGTTAGGCAAAAATGTAATGTATAAAGGCTGGAGTGACTGGATGTGTAACATAATAGCCAGAACACTACTTCCTGCTTTTCAGCTCTATAACTGAGTTAGTCAGTGACTTGAAGGGGGGCACATCATCACATGGGACATAGCTGTTCAGTGAGTTTGCAATTGATCCTCAGCATTCAGCTCAGATTCAAAAGCAACAGGTATGACCCATGTGGCCTCCCCTTGAGTCACTGATTGGTCACTGCCTGGTAACCAATTAGTGGAAACCAAGAGAGCTGAAAAGCAGGAAGTAGTGTTCTGGCTATTATGTTACACATCCAGTCACTCCAGCCTTTATATAATACATTTTTGTCTAACTAACTATATTAGAAACATTTTTTATTTTGCACATACAATCTATTTACCCAGCTTTATTTTTGATCTGGGGCATAGGGGGCACAGTCCGCTTTCTGTGGCTCAGTGCTACTGCTTGAAGTTAGGTGGAAGAAAGTATAGGATTACTGTATGACACTTCCCATAACAAGCTCTTGCTGAGTTGATGTGACCTCAGTAATTTGTTTAGCCTTATTTGCCTTGACTCTTCATTATGGCAGTGTAGTGAGTGGCAAATTAAGCCGCTTGTTTTGTAGAAAGTGCCTGTCTAGGCAATGCGCCAGTCGTGCTGTGAGGCACAGTTCCTTACAATGAAAAGCAACAGCTCGACATAGCTCACTTTCTAATCTGTTTGGAACATTTCCATTTAGAAATTACTTCCAGCTGTTCATTTACAGCATGAACTGTTTGTCAATGCCGACAATTAGTCGGCTAAAGATTTCATTGACCATGCGACGTGGATCAATGTCAGAGCTTATTGTTCGTTATTTACCACCCGGTACTTCAAGGGGGTCTGGATGCTCCGTAATCCCTTTAATTGTTTAACGCCGAGGCCTCTAGTAACATGCTCATCAATAAACCCTTTTCACCAGAGCAATTTGAAAAATCAATAAGGTTTATCAGTAACTACTAGAAAAAAAAAACAAAGGCAGGGAAGAACAAAGCTGGAGATGTGTTCTGGAAGCCCTCTGGACCTTGTTCTGTCTAATACTTTCCCTATTACAAAGCCTTAGATGCATTCTTTATTATTCAAGTTACTACACATTATGGGGCAGATTTATCAAGGGTCAAAGTGAAAATTCAAAACAATTTCACTGCCAAAACTGTCAAATTCGACTAGGGAATGGTTAAAATTTGATTCGAGTTTTTTAAGTATTAGATTTTTGAGATTTATCATATACTGGCCCTTTAAGAACTTGAACTCAACTATTCGCGACCTACAACCTGCCAAATTTTTAGTCAATGGAAGACATCCTGGGATCAATTTGGAGATGTTTACAGCCTTCCTGAAATTCGAGCTTTTTGCGGAGGAAAAACTCAAATAGAGTTTTTAAAACTTAAACCCAGTCTTTAAAACTGGAATCGAATCTTTAAAACTCAAATCCAGTCTTTAAAACTAGGGATGGGAGAATTTTTTCGCCTTGTTTTGCAGCAAAATTGACGCCAATAGACTTGTATGGAGTTGTGCACCCAAAAAAAAAATTTTTTTAGACGCCGGCGAATTTTTGGTGAAACTAAACAGGTCAAATTTGCCAATCCCTATTTAAAACTCGAATCGAGTTTTTAAAACTCAAATTGAATTAGATTCAAAATCAATTCGAGTTTTTGGGTTGATCCTATTCGATTGGACGAATTTGAGTTCATGGGAGTTTTTAAAAACTCCCATGAACTCGAAATTCGACTTGATAAATGTGCCTCTGTATGTACAGTATTCCTTCATAATACTCAATAGCCATAATGACCTCTTAAATGGGTTGTTCACCTTTAAATTAGTATGATGTAGAGTAGGATATGCTGAGACAATTTGCATTTACAATTCTTTTTTTCATAATTTGTGGTTTTTCAATTATTTAGCTTTTTATTCACCACCTCTTCAGTGTGTAGTTTCATCAATCTGGTTGCTAGAGTCCAAATCACCCCAGCAACCATGCACTGATATGATTAAGAGGCTGCAATATGAATAGGAGAGGCCTAAATAAAAAGACAAGTAATAAAAAAGTAGCGATAACAATAAATGTGTAGCCTTACAGAACATTCGTTTCTAAGATAGGGTCCATGACCCCCCACTGAAATTGTTTCTAATACAGATATGGGACCTATTATGCAGAATATGGGGGACCCAGGGTTTTCCAGAAAACGGATCTTTCTGTAATTTGGATCTTCGTACCTTAAATCTATTAGACTATCATGTAAACATTAAATAAACCCAATAGGCTGGTTTTGCTTCCAATAAGGATTAATCGTATATTAGTTTGGACCAAGTACAAGCTACTGTTTTATTATTACAGAGAAAAAGGAAATTGTTTTTAAAAACTTGGATTATTTGAATAGAATTGAGTCTATGGGATACAGCCATCCCGTAATTCAGAGCTTTCTGGATAACAGGTTTCCAATAAAGAATCCCACACCTGTACTTTTATATTTT
The DNA here is from genome assembly GCF_017654675.1 of Xenopus laevis. NCBI lineage: Eukaryota > Metazoa > Chordata > Amphibia > Anura > Pipidae > Xenopus > Xenopus laevis. The sequence continues at coordinate 29,808,734 of NC_054371.1, read as the reverse complement.
AGAATATTATTCCCTATGTACTCAACAGCTTACTACAGGTTAATATATCGAAGATCAGCGTGTTCAACATTGTGTGAAAGAGACCCAGAGGGTCATGCTGACAAGCCATCAAGGTGAGCAGTATATGGAAAGCTCTCACTCCTTATAGTCTTCTAGTTTTTACATCTACATTAGGATCCGTGGGACAGGTCTACGTGTGTCTGAAACAGTTCGCTCCATGCTACCAACTCCTCGGGGGAAAAGTTTTAATATATTTATCAAATGAAATGGCCGGTGCTATTGTCACAGCCGATTCCATGAATTTAACAGAATGTGAGGATGTTGCCAAGAAACTGTGTTTAATAGATCCATCAACCAGTCGACTGTTACGGAAATGCTGGCAGCTCCTATGAGAAAGAAGCTAAATGTATAGAGATTCCCTCATTATTATTTGCCTTGTGTGCTGTAAAGGCCATCCTTTCCTAAACTGGTTTATATGTACCAAGGAATGGTTTTCAAAGAATAATTATGGTAAATACTGGATATATGTTGTTAATCAAGCTTCCGCCATTTTCTTAGGTATTGTTGGTCTTTTCCATACTCTTGTTTAAGATGAATGTATTTCCCCTAGTGAAGGCATCGTCTAAATTGCTGCCCTGCATTGTTGGGTCCTAGATATGTTCTTCCCATGCTTGCCTGATGCTACTGTGGTTTTCTCACACTAATCTAAAACATACAGACTGGTGAACTGACTTCTAATAAAACTGATCATAGTGAATGTGATAGGGGCTTTCGACTCCACTGCTACAGAGAATTATGTGTAATCACTGCACAGTATAAGGGCAGGGGCACACGGGCAGTTTCGGGGAGATTTAGTCGCCTGGCGACAAATCGCCTCTTCTTCGGGGCGAAAATCTCCCCGAACTGCCTTCCCCCGCCTTCCGCCTGTTAAATAAAAAATCGCCTACGGCAATGCACTCGTGGCGCTTCGATTTCCAAAGTCGCCCGAAGTTTCCTCGTGAGGCAACTTCGAGCGACTTCGGAAATCAAAGCGTTGCGAGTGCCTTTGCGCTTGCGTTTCCTCATTATAGCAGGCAGAAGGCAGTTTGGGGAGATTGTCGCACACCTGTTATCTAGAATGCTTGGGATCTGGGTTTTTCTCTAATTTGGATTTCCATATATTAAGGGTGTTGTTTATCAAAGGTCGATTTGATTTTTACACGAAAATACGAGTTTTCGAGGGTATTTTTCAGCCAAAACTCTAATTTTTGTATTAAAAAAAACTCACATTTTTTGTTTTTAAAAAAAAAACTTGAAATTTTCAAAATTTATTATACCCTGAATCTGAAACTAGCTCAAATTCGAAAATACTCCAGCTAAAACCTATCGAGATCATGTAGAAGTCAATGGCAGAGGACCCTTGAACCATTTGAAGATGTTTGTAGCCTTCATGATGTTCAACTTATTTTCGGTGGGTTTAGTTTGAAAAATTGATCAATTCGAGCGATTCAAGTTTTTTTTTTGCCAGAAACTCGATCAATTCGAGTTTTTCAACCCGACTATACTGATTTAAGTTTTTTACATTCGAGTTTTTTCATAACTAAGAAACCATTCGAGTTGTGAGTTTATTCGAGGTATAAAAAACCTCTAAAATTCTGACCTTTGATAAATAACCCCCTAAGTCTACTTACAATTAATTTTAAGATTAAATAAAGCAAATAGGCTGGTTTCCAGTGAGGATTAATTATATCTTAGTTGGGATCAAGTACAAGTTACTGTTTTATTATTACAGAGAAAAAGGAAAACATTTTGAAAAATGATAATTATTTGATTATAATGGAGTCTATGGGTCTCCAGGTAATTCAGAGCTTTCTGGATAACAGGTTTCCGGATAACAGATCCCATACCTGTACCGTTGCAATGTATTCTGCTTTCATGCACAAGTGTGCCTATTGTTGCTGCTGAACCCTGCTACTAAATTGTAAGCTCTTTTGGGGAGGGCTCTTGCCTTTTTTTTTATCAGTTACTGGCCATTATGTGTGTAATTCTGTATGTTCTCATTTATTGCACAGCACTGCGGAATACGTTGGTGCTCTAAAATTACATGTTAAAGGGAAAGTCAACCCAAAAAATAATTTTATGCCTTATAAAAGAAAGCATAATTCTAAGCAACTTTGCAATATATGTTCATTATAAACGTTTAGTGCATTTTCTAAGTTTTTTAAGTTATTTGTATATGTATTGCTATTGAAAGCAGTGGTTGTCCCTTTCTATTCTCTGTCCTGGTGGCTCAGACTGGTGATACAATGTAAGACAAGGCGGCTGATTAACAGACCTGTCTTTGCTGGGAAACTAAGACTTTTGCAACATTGATTAAAAAGTAACAACCAGGAGTTAAAAAAATGCTGCTTTCAATATCAATTGTTTTTACAAATAACTTTAAAAGGGCCGTGAACATTTTTAATAATTGTAAATTGGAAAGATGCTTAGCATGATGTTTTCTTTTATAAGGCAACGTTTATTTTGGGGTTGACTTGCCCTTAACTACCAGTATCCTGAAGCGGAGGTGATTTGAGGGAGGCTACAGTGAGTTGCTTCAGTAGATGCTGCCCAGTGAATCTGACACTGGTGGTTGGGAAAAATAATATGGTGAATTATGTCCAAAACTTGATTTTGCATACTGCTCCTGGTAAATAAATGTGCCTTGAGAAATGAACGTTACTAATTGGGGCATATAATTCACAGGGGCACTGGTCTCCAATGTAACTTCATTAATATGTTGCATGGTCATTATTCCTGTGCTTAGTTTCCTTTAAAAGCAAAGGACGAGTGAATATCTCCTTATTCATGAATTCTTTTCAATTTAACCAATTGGCATCAAATAAACAACGCTCCCCAACTGGCAGCCTTTTAGATCTTGTTAAACAGATCTCCAACCTGGCTACAGATTTTCAGCCCCTTTGTTTCTATCCAGCAAGTAATGACTTTACAGGCACCACAAGAAATGAACATTCCACTTGAACTAATAATGTGTAATCTTCACCAAAGTGGGGCCCATCAGGGCTAATGAATGGAACTTAAGTGCGTGGCAGCAATGCTGAAAACAAAAATCCCTTCACAGAGGATTTCCCATTATGTGATGCAGCAAATTAAAACTGGAGGTAAAAAGCCTGCGAAACATCCAAACCCTATAATAATTCTTTAACAATACATACAATTTGGAAGTAACTGAAATTGGTTTCTTTTACCTTTTATCTGGTTAGAGAAGTAATTAAATGTAGGACTCGTGCAATCACATACTCATTGCAGCCAAACCTTTTCATAATTGGAGGGTTTTATTATAAGATATTGCACCTGCCATGAACTGGGGGGATAGCACCTCATGGGCTCCCACTAGGGTTGCCATCTTTTCTGGAAAAAAATACCGCCTTCCTATATTCTTGCAGTTTTTTCCTATTAATAACGTTGGCATCAAGCATCATTTTTACTGACCAGGTGGCAACCCTAGGCCAAACACCCCCTCAGGGGTCCCCATCCCAGTTGTATCCAGAAGTGATACCCAAAGCCCCCTTACCCTCGAGTGTAACTTTTACTTGTCGTCGGGGTTTAGAAGGAGTGCCAGCAGTTTCTGGCAGGGAGCGGGTCTGGGCCGGCAGGGACCATCAGGTATTTTCACAGAGTCCTATCCGACACTGGCGACTGCTAATTGATTTAATGAAGCAACATGAAGCAGTCTAATTACAATACTGGATAGTATGGGGCGCTCGCACACCCTGGCCTTCAGAAAGCAATCACCTGGTGCACGATGTTGGAGGGATCGGCACCCTCCCAAACAGACAGGTTCCACATATACACTGCCACTTTTGAGTGTTTATTTGCTAATGTGCAATGCTTCGGGATCATGCTTGACAAAGGGGTATAACCCCAAAACATTTCACATTTGCAAATAAACACGCAAGGGTCTATCCCTGCTTGAATCAGCCGTGAGTGCCAGTGTATATTTGGAACAGGTCTAATTGCAAACCATGCAAGGACCTTACATAGACAGATGACTAAATATTGCCAACTTGCTGAGCCTTATGCAGGATCATTGTCTTGCCAAAAAGAAAGAAGAATTCCTCATTTACCGTTGGCAGGGTAGGGTGAAAAGTACAATGTTTTTGTAATTTGCACCCTGACTCAGGCTTAGCACCCACAGGCCCAGCTAATTATGATCCAGAATAGAATACAAAGACCTGCACTTTTGTTATGAAAAACTGATTGAAAATGATGGAGAATATGCTCTGTGTTAGTGATGTGCGGGTCGGAATTCCCCTAACCTGCACCCGACCCTAACTCGCCTTCCCTTAGCCCGCACGCATCCACACTTCCGGGTTGCTTTTATAGACTCGCGTCGACCCACCCAGCTGATGATGTCACAAAAGGGGTGGGGTGAGCAGGTGCAGCATCTATAAAAGACCAACCCGGAAGTCGAAAGACAGCATTTGACGGTGGAGGCAGGGAGAGCAGGAGAAGAACTAAACCCGCACACGCCCGCCACCCGTGAAGAAGTGTGCGAGGTATTGGGTCAGCCCACACATCACTACTCTGGGTGCCATAGGCCTAAGAATTTTAACTCACACAAAACTGACATTGCTATTTGAATGTTTCAGATGGGATGACTGAATAAGCGAAGGTAAAACACAGCTTGCCACATTATATTATATTATAAATAATATTATTATACATATTTATATATCAGCTAATGTTGTGTCCTACATATTTAGTTTCTTATTTTCATGACCCTTCACATGGCAGGAACCCTAAAATTGTGTCTCCACTGTGGGTTCAGCGTTTCCTAATTTTCCCTTTTGGTTTATTCAAGATCAAAAGAGTGCAACCCACAAAGGGTTAAAGGGGGAGGGGTCAACTTTAAATCAATTGTTAGTATGTTCTCGACAGGCCAATTCTAAACAACTGCTCTTCATAATTTATTTTTTATAGTTTTTGAATTATTTGCCTTCTGACGTCAAGATCTAAAGAGTGCAGCCCACAAATGCTTAAAGGGGTTAAATGAAATTTTCTAGTGATGTAGAAAGGGATCATTTGAGACAATCTGCAATTGGTTTTCATTTTGTATTATTTGTTTTTTTGAGATATTTAGCTTTTTATTCAGCAGTTTGTAATTTCAGCAATCTGGTTGCTAGGGTCCAAATTACCCTAGAAACCATGCATTGATTTGAATATGAGACTGGAATATGAATAGGAGAGGCCTGAATAGAAAGATGAGTAATAAAAAGTAACAATAACGATTAATTTGTAGCCTTACAGAGCATTTGTTTTTAGATAGGATCAGTGACCCCCATTTTTATAGCTGAAAAGAAGGCAAATATATCAATTATGAAAATTTGATTAGAATTAGCCATTCTATATAAAAGTTAACTTAAAGTAACTTAAAGGTGAACCACCTCTCTAGGAACCATTGGATTCCAATAAGGTCTAACCAATGATAAGTTATACAGTATACCTCCTCTGAAGTTCAGCAAGTGCCAGATTCGATTGTAGGCGTCTCAGAAGCCCCCTATGTTCTAACTGTCAGCAGCCAAAGGGGCAGTTTTGGTGCGTGTGTAAATCCTTCATTTTCTCTCACTTTCTCAAACAGTAAATGAAACAGCAGCTATATTTAATCTACTTTGATTTCACATGACATTTAATGTTGTCATTAGTTAAACCTGGCTGTAGCCTTTTCCCTGAGCTAATCATGGCGGGGTTTAAATGTCTGCGTTCATTGATCAGCCCTGCATTCCGGTGACTTTGGCCAATGTGCGTTTAATGTATTATTTTCTCTGGTTTTGGTTTACAGCTTTTTAATGTGTTACTTTAAATGGATTTTGGTTTTATTATGTCAATTGGGAACTCAGATATGCGGCATTACAGCAAATGCCTATGCAATGTATTAACAAATGCGCTGCAGGATTTCTGTACTTTAGTTTTATTTCATCATCCAGAGCTTCTCTTTGCTGAAGAGTTAACTGAGTTCACCCTCATTTAATAACAGAGGTGCTAAAGTACACCAGTGCCGTTACCTAGGACAACCAATGAGAGCTTTGTTTTATTTCCAGACTTGCAGTATAATTATCAAATCTAATTGCTGATTGGTTGCTATGGGTCTTTGGGGGGAGCCGCTAAATAGACAAGCACTACCTTCCATATATGATATCAAATTGCCTGTGAGTTATTGGAGAAGGGCAAACAGCTCCAATTATGGTATATACAGGTGCGGGACCTGTTATCCAGAATGCTCAGGACCTGGAGTTTTACAGATAAGGGATCTTTCTGAAATTGGGATCTTCCTACAGTACTTTAAGTTTACTAGAAATCATTTAAACATTAATTCATCCCAATAGGTTTGTTTTGTCTCCAATAAGGATTAATGATATCTTAGCTGGGGTCAAGTATAAGGTACTGTTTTATTATTACAGAGGAATTATTAAAAAAAAAACTAATTATATGATAAAAATATGATACGATAAAATGGAATCTATGAAAGATGGCCTTCCTGTAATGCAGAGCTTTCTGAATAAAGAGTTTCTGGATAACAGATGCTTTTGTACATGAGGGGTCATAAGAGATTACAATGAGTAAAAAGGATGTTTTTGCCTCTGTTTATACCCCCTATGGATGTAGAATGGACCACTAATACCATATATAACAGTTATCTGCATTTATTTATGTTCTATATACATAAAACCACATTATTTGGGATTGAAATCAAGCCTTCTGTTGCAGCATTTTTGTTTATGAGCTCTGATTTTCTTTGTTCTCTAAACATAAATTCCCCTGAAAACCCAACCAGAAAAAGTACAGGTATTTTCAAATAAATATTTTTTAAAAATCGGCCTAAGATTAGTCAAATTCTCACTGAAAAATTGTCGGTTCTGGACCAAAATGATTAATTGTGAATCGATCTAAAAGTGTCTATCTGATAAATATCAATCAACCTGCAAGATTGAACTTTGATATATCTAAACCTAAGTGAGCATTACATGTCAATGCTAGAGATAAGCCAATCTGTCACAATTTAGTCTGCTGGAAAATTAGCAAAACCATGGGGAAAATTTGCGATGGTGAGAATTCAATAGAGTCAATGGAGTTTATGGACATTTATTTAACATGTTGGGGTTATTTACTTAAGTCCGAATGCAAAAATCATGAAAAATTGTGATCATGTGATTTTTTTTTTATAAAATTGGACATTTAAAAAAATCACAAATTTTTTGGAATTTATCAAACCCCGAGGATGGAAAAATCCAAATCTGAAATTCCGGCATCTCAGACCGGTTGCATATAAGTCAATCGGAGAAGTCTCAATGATTTGTTGATGTGCGCTGGGTTTAATGTAATAGTTTTCAGAGTTTTCGTGTGAAAATTCCAAAAAAAAACGTGAAAATCGGATAAAAAGTCAAAAAACTTGAAAATCTGATAAAATCTCAAAAAAAACCCGAAAATCTGATTTTTTTCCCGCAAAGCAAATTTCGGGAAAATTTATTAAATAAGAGTTAAAAACCAGAACGGATTTGATCAGAGTTTGTAGCAGAAAATATTGAGATAAATTGGGACTTTGATAAATAACCCGCTTTATGTGCAAAATTCATTGGGGTCTATCATTTATGACGAAAATTTTGAGGGGGTTTTGCAAAAAATATTCACTGACATTCACATGCCTACAATAATTATAAGCAAAAGAGGGAACCATTTCTGTTTTAAGTAAGATTTTAGGGGACATGACTGTAACAATTATAAAACAATAAAGATTTGAGTACAGCCAGTGACAGCCAACGCCAAGTATCTGTATATGCATATTCTACAGGAAAAACAGATTTGGGGGGCACAGAGGGCTCAGAAGCCTGACATTCCAATGCATTATAGATATCTCTGCAGCCCAGAGGGCAAGGAATTTTCCTAATTACATGTGAATTGTCAGCGTGTCTGCTTTGATGAAGTGTACAGTCTAATAAACTGCTGTAAGTAGACAGATGTCAGATGTACAGTAGCCTTTTAAGGCTTTAAACAAATAGACATTTAGCTAATCTAATTGGCAGGAAAGCAGCATTTGGTGACATGCAAAGAACTTCTGACATTTGAATTCCTTCAGCAAAGTGTTTCACGTCTCTTCAGATGCCCATTTCCTGTGACAGAACGTTTGAATTGAGACAATTACACTGAAAATCTGAAGAAGGTAAATTTAAATAAAATATGGAATGTAAAATACGTTTCTGGCACTTTTTCTTAAGGGCAAAGGGGAATATATAATACTGAGCCGAGGTGCCAGCTAATGCCACAGCAAGGTGCAGTTATGCCCACTCTCCCCACTGCTGAATAGGGAAAGAAGAAATTGAAAAAGGATAAAAGTGTAGCTTAGCAGAAGTAAAGGGGTGGACAGGTAACAGAATATGATGGGAAATAAGGCATAAAACCCAAAAAAAGTAGAATAAAAATAACAGAAGAGAAAGAAAAATACCGAAATGTAGTTACAGAAAAGTGAAGGTAATCGGAGAGGCACTCTTTCTGTGGTGTACTATTATATAATACACATAGGGGCACATTTACAAAGCTCGAGTGAAGGATTCGAATTAAAAAAACTTCGAATTTCGAAGTGTTTTTTTGGCTACTTCGACCATCGAATGGGCTACTTCGACCTTCGACTACTACTTCGACTTCGAATCGAACGATTCGAACTAAAAATCGTTCGACTATTCGACCATTCGATAATCGAAGTACTGTCTCTTTAAGAAAAACTTTGACCCCCTACTTCGGCAGCTAAAAGCTACCGAAGTCAATGTTAGCCTATGGGGAAGGTCCCCATAGGCTTGCCAGCGTTTTTTTGATCAAAGGATATTCCTTCGATCGTTGGATTAAAATCCTTCGAATCGTTCGATTCGAAGGATTTAATCGTTCGATCGAACGAATAATCCTTCGATCGTTCGATCGTAGGATTAGCGCTAAATCGTTCGACTTCGATATTCGAAGTCGAACGATTTTAGTTCCTAGTCGAATATCGAGGGTTAATTAACCCTCGATATTCGACCCTTAGTAAATCTGCCCCATAATATCCTGTACATTAGGGGGCAGATTTATCAAGGGTCAAAGTGAAAAAATTATTTGGAATTTGAATTTTCGATTTTTTTAATGGCCAGAACTGTCAAATTTGACTAGGTAATTGTTACAATTTGATTTGAGTTTTTTTAAAAAATTCGAATTCGATTTTCGAGATTTATCATACACTGGCTCTTTAAGAACTTGAATTTGACTTTTCGCCACCTTAAACCTGACGGATTGCTGTTTTAACCTACGGAGGACCTTCTTGACATTCAAGTTTTTTTCGGAAAAAAAACCTTGAATCAAATTCGATTCTAGTTCTCGGGTAAATCCTATTCATCCGAGTTTTTATTTTTTTAATAAATTTCGATTGGTCGAATTTCGAGTTCATGGGAGTTTAGAAAAACTCACATGAACTTGAAATTCGATTTTTGCTAAATGTGCCTCTGCATCTTTATAATACATGAGAGCCACAAATATCCTGTAAATTATGTCCTTATAAACGGTGCTTAGTGATTTCATCGTTTATAACTGGAGCTTAGTGATGTCATTTCTGTCACATGATTCACTTAAACTTGTGTATTATAATAAATAAAGTGCAAAATATAAGGATATTAGAAGTCACTTTCAGCCTCATTCTTTTATATGGTCATGGAACTCCTCTGTAACTTATAATATCCTTATATTTTACAAAAGGGGGTACTTTATTCACTATATAATACACAAAAGCCACGAATATCCTATAAATTATATCCTTATAATTGGTGCTTAGTGATGTCATTGGTTATAATTGGAGCTTAGTGACACACATGAAACTTGTGTAGTATAATAAATAAAGTACCCCCTGTTATCACAACTTTCAGTTGTGATATAGCACATCATATGTAGTTTAAAGAATAGCATTTAAGCTATAAAAACATTAGAGGGCCCATTTATTTAACCTTCGAATTGTTACGGTCAAGTTTTTAAAGCGGAAAACTTTTTAGAGGAAAAAACCTCGAGATTTATTATACCCCAAAGCTATGCAAAATCCGAATCTGAAAATATTCCATCACAAACCTGTCAACGTTATGTAGAAGTCAATGGCAGATGTACCTGAATATGTTTCTTGACATTGTGATCCATGCTGGTTTTTGACCAATAATCCAATAAAAACGCGTTTTCTCGTGACATTTCCACAAAATTTAGTTTTTCAGAGCGTCAATCGAATGATTCAAATTGACAGACAAATTTGCCAGGACATTTTTTCAATCCAACTTTTTCAAGAAGAATTCTGGATAAATAAGCTAAATTTGTGGATGGGAGTTAGGTCAACATTTTTAATAAAAAAATTAGATAAACTCAAGTTTTAGAAAATACCCCCCTAAAAAAACTAAAACAGAAAGGCAAAAAAAAAAGAAATCAAGTCAGAGTAAACAGTTTCCTCTCTAGGATACATTTATTATAATTGCATTGTTTATTCTAGTAAACCAAATCTTTATGGCTTTGCTTGAGTAGGAAGAGTAGCCTGAAATCTGTATTCAGTCCATGGTTGGCAGATTTGATGAAACGTGTCGTGTTACTGCTGAAAGATGAACTATTGCAAAAATTAAAATTTAATATAAGCTTTATCATACTGAAATAAGAAACTTTCTAAATACAATCAATTAAAAATTCTGAAATAATCAAGTTCATCTTCACTATCCCTCTCTCAGCATCTGTTTCTTTTCATTCTCTCTTCGTGTAGCAGTTGGGTGTCAGATATTCATTGACAGTTAGATCCAATATATCTTCCCCTTTAACATCTCAGAAAATTCAATCCATATTAGCTTTCACTAGCTCAAACTTAATAATGGGTTATTTTCAAGTCTTAGCGATCTCTTGTCATGCAACTAGAAATAAGCAACCATGGACAATGCCTCAAGGAAAGGGCCTAGAAGGATCTCATCAAAGGTTAATATGTAGGATAGACAATATCAAGTTATATAGTCTTATCCAAAAGTGAACCACCTTGGAATAGGTCCAGCAAATGTGGGTGATTGTCCCTTGGGAAGAGCACCCCTTAAAAAAGTTCTCATTTGCCCCCTGGTAGATCATAGCTATTCGAGCTGGGGTAAGGTGCCAATGAAATAGAACCTTATATCCTGCTTCCAACACAATAAAGCTATTTTTAATATGTCTGGGACCATTCTTTTTCTGACCATTTTTTACTGAGGTCGGTTTCCAAAAATGTATTATATTTTAACTCTGTTATGTATTCAGGTGTAATAAACTGTTTATATAACCAGATTGCATCTACTGGGACTGTACCAACTTTAAACCACCTCTTGTAAAAAGATGATAATGTGTAATGAGAGTCAGAGGAAGACCAGCAGGCAGAAAAAAAATGGCAAATTTCATGGGCCCTGAACCTTTCATTGAGAGGGAGAAAGAAAAATTCTCTATTAAAGCCTCCACAGAGTATGCACCTATTGGGGTCAGTAATATTTGTACAGAAGTAAACCTTTTACATTTCCACCATTCCAATTGGGAGGAAAAAATATATTTTTTTAAATATTAGAATTATTTGCAGAAAATGGACCCTATGGCAAATGGCGGTCCTCTAATTTGGAGCTTACCGGATAATGGATTTACGGATAAGATATTACTAGCAAATTTCCCTGGTACAAAAAAATCATAGTGGCAGATAGATATATTTTTTTTATCTTCTTAGAGGTTGAGTGAATGCCATTTTCAGTACATCAGAATTTGAACAATCAACTCTCTTGTGTAGCCTTTAAAGGTCCTCTTTTAGTTTAACTTTGTAATCAGCAGTCCCACCATGGCATTGTGTATGTACTAATGACTATCACTCATGGACATTGTGGGCATAATGCTGGCAGGTACAGGTGCCCCTAGAATATTTATTGCCTTCTACCCCCATGCCTTCTTCTCCTGTACATACAGGGACAATAGGGTGGGATGACTAGGGAAGTTATTTATGCTCTCCTATGATAAAGGAATAAAACAGCAGAATTCTTGGTACAATTAAAAAAATAACTTGAATTGTGCTCAAAAACCCTTAGAAAATGTCACTGTCACCGGAGGCCATGTTCCCCCTTTCATCATGGCAGAAGGAACCTTCCTTGCAGGTCATCTGTTACTGGAGATTATTTAGGAAAGCCTCTTCTATGAGAGTCTATGAGACTCAGGACTAATGTGGCCTATAGTGGGCAGTGGAATGTTGAGAGTTGTAGAAAATCAAGCGGAAGACTGGGCATCCCTTATATAAATCTAAATATTTGCCGGTACCACATACAAAAACACACTGAAGTGCATAGTCTCTAGGGATGTCGCGGACTGTTCGCCGGCGAACTTGTTCGCGCGAACATCGACTGTTCGCGCTCGCCGAACGTTCGCGAACGTCGCGCGACGTTCGCCATTTTGGGTTCGCCTTACCTGGCGCTTTTTTTTGACCTCTCACCCCAGACCAGCAGATACATGGCAGCCAATCAGGAAGCTCTCCCTCCTGGACCACCCCCACACCCCCTGGACCACTCCCCTTCCATATATAAACTGAAGCCCTGCAGCGTTTTTTCATTCTGCCTGTGTGTGCTTGGAAGAGCTAGTGTAGGGAGAGAGCTGTTAGTGATTTGAGGGACAGTTGATAGTAAGTTTGCTGGCTAGTAATCTACTTGATACTGCTCTGTATTGGAGGGACAGAACTCTGCAGGGATTTGAGGGACATTTTAGGTTAGGTAGCTTTGCTGGCTAGTAATCTACCTTCTACTGCAGTGCTCTGTATGTAGCTGCTGTGGGCACTGCTTCTGATCTCTCATCTGCTGACTGCTGCCTATAACCCAATAGTCCTTGTAAGGACTGCTTTTATTTTCTTTTTTGTTTTTTTTACTTTGCTACTGTAAGAGCCCAGTGCTATTAGTCTAGCTGTGTTGGGGAGTGGGACTGGTGTGCTGCTCCTCCTAGTAGTTCACCACCACCAGCACCAACCAGAGTCAAAATTGTTACAAAGTATCTTATTTGCACCTGTTAGCTGTTCTGAGCTCTCTGCCAAAAGCTAATTAAGTTAGAAACTGTTTTTTTTCTGGCTGTTCAGTTCAGAGAAAAGAGGGACTGGTGTGCTGCTCCTCCTAGTAGTTCACCACCACCAGCACCAACCAGAGTCAAAATTGTTACAAAGTATCTCATTTGCACCTGTTAGCTGTTCTGAGCTCTCTGCCAAAAGCTAATTAAGTTAGAAACTGTTTTTTTTCTGGCTGTTCAGTGCAGAGAAAAGAGGGACTTTCCAGTACAAAAGAGGGACAGGGGGTTGAGTGGTCAAAAGAGGGACAGTTGGGAGGTATGCAAGTGCCACCTAGCTGTGTGAGCTTTTTCACATTCTGTCTAAATAACAATAATAATTCTGTGTCCGTAAACATCACCTGAGTGATGTTTTTACAGCAGCAATAATATATTCCGTACCCACTACTGTATACGTTGCCCTTGCAGGCATTGTTTGCCCAGTCTTTAACCAAGTGCCACCTAGCTGTGTGAGCTTTTTCACATTCCGTGTCCAGAAACATCACCTGAGTGACGTAGTGTGATTTCTGCCCTTTACAGCACAAAACGCAGCGCTGTGTCAACAATGTATTTTTCAGATACATTTTTGCCCTTGATCCCCCTCTGGCATGCCACTGTCTAGGTCGTTGCACCCTTTAAACAACTTTAAAATCATTTTTCTGGCCAGAAATGTCTTTTTTAGCTTTTAAAATTCGCCTTCCCATTGAAGTCTATGGGGTTCGCAACGTTCGCGAACCGTTCGCATTTTTGACGCAAGTTCGCGAATATGTTCGCGAACTTTTTTTCCGACGTTCGCTACATCCCTAATAGTCTCTGATTCCCTCATCATTCCATAGTAAATAGAAGAGGTGATGAAGGACGTTCCGTGGTCCTCCCTATTGGAAAGCTACACTGCAAATGGTTACGGGTATAGTGTGACAATAATAGCTGTCGTGCTTCTTTTCTCTATCTCCTGCTATGTGCCTCTGCTTTTGGGGATAGGGAATCAGCATTCTGTGCATACGCACCCTGCTACTCGTTCCCATTGCATGGCTTGTGTGTGTGGTTGTGTGCCGTATATATACAGTACGGTATACCGTGTGGGAAGTCAGTTGCTATGGCAATTTCTCATTACTGTTGAATCGTAAAATAATTAGTCTGGTAAAACTCTCCACTACCTGTCAGTCCATAACTTAAACCTGCCTAGGGCACTCCTTGAATTTCACTTTTTAATCTTTTGTTTCTCTTTCTCAAAAAAATTGGGTACTGTTTTTTTTTTATACAGATTTCTGTATTTTTAGGCAGGTAAGTCTTTTGAATTAAAATTTTCTGCTATGTTGGATTTCGGGAATGTTTGCTAAGGAGGCATTTTTGTGATTAATTCTTTAACTTTACATTCTTTTCTCCATAAGTTCCTCCTTCACTGTAGCATTAAATTCACTTGTTACTTGTTTATTCTTCGTCTAAATACACCAGAGTCTTAAAATCCTAACAGCTATTCAACCATCTAAAGAGAACAGAAAAAGACACCTGTCTGTAGTACATGAGTAAAGCCATCAGAAAGATTTAGCAGAAATATATATTATATATAAATATACACCGATGCACAGATTAACTGCTTAAATACTTTTATCACAGACTGCAATAAATTAAACAACAAGGTTTGCGGCTAGCCATTGAGGATTGATGCATCGCATCTGTTAGGCTGAATGTTTTAACACTGATCTAATAGATAGATAAATAGATGGATAGATAGATAGATAGATAGATAGATAGATAGATAGATAGATAGATAGATAGATAGATAGATAAAAGATGATATATAGAGGGATAGATAGATAGATAGATAGATAGATAGATAGATAGATAGATAATAGATAGACAGACAGACAGACAGACAGACAGACAAATAGATAGATAGATAGATAGATAGATAGATAGATAGATAATAGATAGATAATAGATAGATATTATTATTATTATTATTAACATGTATTTATATAGCGCCAACATATTGCGTAGCACTGTGATAGATGATAGACAGACAGATAAGATAGATAATTGATAGACAGATAGATAGATAGATAGACAGACAGACAGACAGACAGACAGACAGATAGATAGATAGATAATAGATAGATAGATAGATAGATAGATAGATAGATAGAGAGATACCCCTTTTTCTCCCTCAGCCCTGCCAGCTGATTTAGCCCCTAGTATTGGGTGGCAGGCTGTGGGGGAATTTTCTAAAGGAAAATTATACCCCTCAAACAATGTAGGTCTCTATAAAAATATATTGCATAAAACAGCTAATATGAAAAACCCTTCTTCATGTAAATAAGTCATTTTCATAATACTATACTTTTTAGTAGTATGTGCCATTGGGTAATCATATAGAAAACTGCCATTTTAAAAAATAAGGGCCGCCCCCTGGGATCGTACGATTCACGGTGCACACAGACAAACCAAACAAACTATGCATGTTAGATCACATGAGCCAATTAACAGACAGAGTTCTGTCTTTTGCTTCCACGCTTCTTCCTGTTACAGTTAGAGTTGAAGTATTTCTGGTCAGGTGATCTCTGAGGCAGCACACAGACCATCACAAAATGGTGGTTCAAGGCAAGAGATGTAAAAGGGCAATATTTACTTAAATATATATTCCAGTCTGGTAAGATACTTTAATATGCCACTTAATATGATATAAACTATCTGTTGCTCAAGTATTCATTTTGGAGGTATTATTTTCCTTTAAACAATATTTTTTACCATTTAGGCATCCATGTGCTGCCTCCCAAAAGTTGCCTTAGGCCCAGGGATGCCTATATGGAGGATACTTCCTTGTACACCAATAGCAATGTGCATGGGGCCATGGTCAGTGAGTTTTTATACTGTACAAATATATACAGATATGGGACCTGTTATCCAGAATGCTTGGGACCAGGGGTTATGTGGATAATAGGTCTTTTCTTAATCTGGAACTTCATACCTTCTACTAGGAAAACCATGTAAACATTAAATAAACCCAATAGGCTGGTTTTGCCTTCAGTAAGGATTAATTATATTGTAGTTTGGATTAAGTACGACATATTGTTTTATTATTACAGAGAAAAAGGAAATACTTTTGAAAAAGTGTATTATTTGGAAGGATGGCCTTCCTGTAATTTTGAGATTTCTGGATAACTGGTTACTGGAAAAGGATCCCATACCTGTACTTCTTATGTAACAAAACAAATAAGAGACTTTGAAAGCTTCTGTAAAAATAGTTTCTTGACTGGGAAATTTAAAGCTGCATTGCAATAACAATGATAATTTATCATTCAGTATTTCACATTCAGATCCCTTTGACTTACATATTTGCCTGTTTATTCATGAGTTTGCATATAGTCACATCTACATTAATTTGGGTTCTTTCTTTTGCTGCTGCTGCTGCCTTGTTAGCCATGAGAGTAATCAGCTGTGCCAGCCACTAATACAAATTCCACTCTCACTTAATTTGCCATTTTTATGGATGGCCTTTACTGGATACAAGTCAGAAAAGAGAAAATTTGTTCAGTATACACTGTAGGAAGAAAATTGCCATCCAATCACAGCCCTATTTGGTACCCATCCTCCCAACATTCTGTAAATGGAAAGAGGGACAAATAAAGCGTGGCAAAATTTTTTTGACCATGCCCCTTTTTGCAGCCACACCCCCTAATTATCATGCCCATTTTACAAAATTTGCCAGGTTATGAAAGTTTCACGCATTTCTGTAGTTTTTATGTTGTATTACAGTTTTACTAATGAAGGTGAATTGCTCTTTAAGCTGTGAGTCTAACTTCTCCCAAGAGACAAAACTGTTACAAATGTATCTTAAGTATCTATTCTTCTGGGCTCTCTGCCAAGAGCCAATTAAGTTAGAAACATTGTATCTCATTTGGCTGTAATAGGGAAATAGGGACTTTCCAGTACAAACGCAGGACTGTGGGTTGAGCTGTCAAAATAGCGATTGTCTTGCTCAAAGCGGGACAGTTGGGAGTTATGGGTACCCCCCCAAGAACATGCTTTATGCTTGTGTTGCTCCCTCAACTCTGTTTACATTTGAATGTGTCTCATGGGTAAAAAAGGTTGGGGACCCCTGATGTAGACAGTGCTAAATGCAATAGATTTCAAATAGGGCTATAGTGGAGCTGGTGCTCCTATCAGAAAACTGCACCGGCCCCAGGTTATACCAGTGAGCACCACGGAGCCATCCTCTTCCGTCTTCCACTTTCTTCACATGGCTGCGCAGTAGAATGAAAAGTCGAACTGTAACTAAAAATTTTGCCTATTTCGTTCAACTGTGAATGCGTCTACCCCGGGAAATTTGTAACAAGAAGAAGCAGGAAGAGGATCGATCCGTGGTGCTCACTGGTATAACCCCGGGCCGGAGCAGTTCTCTGCTGATAGGAGCACCAGCCCTGTGTTTCAGGCAAGTCAATACAATCACTTGGGGTGCCTAACATTTGGCACCCACAAGTGCAGGATTCCTTCTCCTTAAATTTTAAAGGTGAAGACACAGTTGAAATTAGCCCTGAGGAACCATCATTAAGATGTTTGTAAGGCAGGTACAAATTCCTGTAGACCAACCATCTTGTTGGATCTCCTGTTGTACAGGAGGCTACTGATGAAAGTCAGTCTTCCAGATTGGCAGTCGCTTGTTACTATTGTTGAATCATGAACTGGGCTGCCAACAAGTGAGTATCAGACATATTTAGTCTGGACTCGACAGTATCTAGCAGGGATTTTGTCTAATTGCTTGGACTGACTTGTCATTTAAGGAATATTAAGAGCCCAAAGTTTTCTAATATCAATACAATAACCACATAACATTATTTGCAAAGTAAATCTGCAATGTCTATAAAGTCTAGCTACGTACAGTTACATTTCGTTAGGCAAAAAAATGCCTTTTGGTGAAAGGGAAATGAATAATTATGGATTTAAATTTTATGCATATGCTCAGTGAAATTGAGCTTGCTATCTGTTCTAACACTAATATATGATGACAGTTTAATTACAGATTTCATACCTATCTATTGTGTGTTTGAGACATAAGCAAATTGGATTGGGTGCTGTTTCTTGCCCAGACTGACTCATGCTCTCTGCATTACGCACTGGGCTGTTTGGCTGATAAAAGCTGCATTAGAAATACCAGCCTCTGTAGGCACACTCACTGTGGTTATAGCAACAGCTCAGCTTTGCAAAAAGTATCTGCTCTAGTTTTTTTACCTTTAAAGGTATAGCTCAACCTAAAATGAACTTCTATTAGGCTGTATTCCGTGATATGACATGAGACAGTTAGTAAGTAATTATCTTCTGTCTGAAATAAACAACAACAATAATAATAATAAACTTTTTTACATAGAGCTGTAAATTTGCACATGGGCAGTAACCCATGGCAACCAGATGAATGCTTTCTTTGTTCAACCTGCAGCTGGCTGAAAACAGCTAATCACTGACTGGTTGCTATGGGTTACTGCCCAGGCACAAATTTGCCCAGTGATTATAAATGTATATGGTCAGTTTTATCAGGAGCTAAATGTGATAGCCCCTACTTCCTATTGTACTGGAGCTGTCTTCAGCCTTTGACACTGATTATCATTCAATGTTATTCCATATTCTCTTATTTTTTAGATTTCTTAAGCCTGCACTATCCTCATCCTATCTTTCAAAGCTAAACGTTTATGTCTCCCATGCTTGATCCACTACCTCATCTAATTCGCTCTTGTTTGAGGCACCTCAACTCTACATAGAAATACTGAGAAATGGGGAACTTTTGCACATGTGAAAAGTGCTGAGGCTTTGCCAACCACTTGTCTTAACTATCCTTATATTATTCTTGTGTAGTGATATAGTAAATTGAGTGACATCGTCTCTACTATAAACTTACCCTAACATATATTTAGGCTCCGGATGAGACCTGTCTCTCAGGGTTTAAACCCTCACAACGGTGTTGAGGCAGGGTGTAGTGCAACTGTAATCAGCATCGGACTGGGGGACCCTTGGCCCACCGGGGCTGCTTTCCAGGGACCCCCCGCTGCACCACCGGCACACCACTGCTGCACAGCGGCCGTGGCATGCGCACTATGTTTCGAAACGGCCGCTCGCAAAGGGGAGGTCGCGGCAGAGAGAATTTTGTGGATCTGGGCTGGCGGATCCCACCGAGTTTTTTCCCTGTGTTCCGCCGGCCCAGTCTGACCCTGACTGTAATAGAGTGCTATGCACAATGATTGGGCGCCCATGGTTATTTATGCTTAACCAGAGAACATACGTAGCATTTCAACAGAATTAGCCACATAGGAGTTTCTAGAACTAACCAAGAAGAGGAAAGCATATACTCACAAGCACCAATGATCAGCTTATTCCTCACAAGGGAACACACACAGCAGCAAATGAAGGTACACCCAGCTTTCAGCCTTTTTACTTACCCTTCTGTGCAGATTTACAGCATCTGAGTTCACGGCAGCCATCTTCTTCTCTTCGGTCTTCTTCGGGAAGTAAGTTCTTTATCGGCGCATGCGCATTTGGAGCAGTCTTCGGGTTTTTGCCAACTGTGCATGTACTGAAAGTCACGAAAATTGCCGAAGTGCTAGAAGAAGACCGGATGAAGACCGAAGAAGAAGAAGATGGCGCCCCTGAACTCTGATGCTGTGAATCTGCACAGAGGGGTAAGTAAAAAGTTAGGGGCATTTGGCTGGGGTAGCAGCTAGGCTGGACGGGAGGAGATAGGGGTCTATGTAGGGTAGGGGGGTAGGGTTTTTTTAATAAGGGGTCTACTTCTCCTTTAAGGAGGATGAGCAAACAGGTCCCCTCCTAACTGTATTTTAGGACCCATTTAGGCATCTATATCACTATGGCATTGCTTGCCAACATTAATAAGGGTAGCTAATTTACCAAACCCTACACCTGTATTAGACAGGACAGGACTGGTTGCGCTATTTGACAGTACTTATACATTTGCATTTATTCACACATATTCTTTTGTGCATTTTCAGGATAGTGACAATCTTTGGTGGGATGCTTTTGCTACAGAATTTTTTGAAGATGATGCTACGTTGACACTGTCGTTCTGCTTAGAAGATGGGCCAAAGAGATACAGTAAGTCCAAACAATCAAAATGCTTCTCATTATGCACATTCTTTGTTTTGGAATAATTTAGGGACATCATCTTTTGTTTTGCCAATATATAGCTGTTGGAAGTGTTTAGTGTTGGAGACCACTTTATTAAGACTAACAGAATGTCGGAGGAGTTTAGCTATGTGACTCTTACTATCCCTTTATTTTTATTAGAAAATAATTTTAATTGGACTTCAGATTCACCAAGAAGCAGTGTCAAGATTTGATTCACTGCAGGAATATAATTAATCTCATTCACCAACCATTCCAATCCCAGTGTGCAAAACCCTTCATATAACCAAAAGGATGCCTACAATCTCTTGGACTTCCGTAGAGATAGTGTTGTCCTCAGTGTAGACCAGCTGAAGGCCAGAAGTATCTTCTGTGCAGGTAACATAGCAAACCTCCATTATATAGTAGACCCTCCAGGTGTATGACAGCTACATTAGGACTGAGTGCACAAGGCATAAATATGTATTAAAAGCCACTAAGTTTGTCCAGTAGAAGTAACCCATAGCAACCCATAAGATGTTTGCTTTTAAATAAGTGATCAGTAATTTCTACCTGCTGATTGGTTGCTATGGGTTACTGCACCTGGGCGAACTTAGTGCCTTTTATTACATACCCCCATAGAGTATAGCTTTTGGAGTCCTGTTGAAATGTTGTAGACAAGTAATTCAATTTACTGCAATTAGCAGTCTCCACAACATACTGATGAACTACATTAGTAACATAATTAATTTGGCTAAACTATGGCCATTGTTTTTGATCATTACAGAACTCTCTGTTGAGCCAAAGGACCGGTAGGACCAGCTACTCATATAAACTCAAGATCATTTTTCCAAAAAACAGCTATTAAACTAAAAAAATCACCAGTTTTATTTTATTTCATATTATTCATCACACGAGCCTTAATTTAAAATTATTCGTCACATCTCTTGCTACAAATGCCCCAAGCCATTTTATAATTTGCAGAATTCGGTGGGAAAATTCTGGAATGTAACCACCCTACTCCCTACAGTAAAAAAAAGCCCTACCCTGCACTGGTTTCCCCGAGTTTCAAAGAGTGACCTATTGTCATCAGCACTGCCCTGGGGACTGGAACCTCATTAGGCAAATGTTTAAATTACATTTCTGCATACTGATCATGTTAACTATCATGCCAGTATACTAATGTATGCACATCCAATATGTCAAGCAATTTATTATAGGTGACAATATATCTCCATCTACATGGACAGTGAATATCTCTTATTATCTTGATCCACCACTCTATCTGGCCTATCATATTTCAACAGACTGTAGGGTACGAACAAATGATGCAAAACATGTACTGGACTTCGATTTTTTAAAGTTGCTGAACTCACAACAGCATTTCATAGCACTGGAGAACTATCCAGCCTTGTATTGTTGTAAAGAAGCCACCAAATAATGCATGTAGGATTTTTTCAGAGCTTTTTTTGTCTGCAAGCCTGATTGGTTTACACCTAGGTCAAAATAATGTGATCATCTCTAAAATATACTCACTTAGTCCCTTTTGCACCTTCATCCATATTGGCAGTCTAGTCCCTCCATAAAAATGTCAGTCCCAATCCCAACAGGGATAGTTCCAATCTGTATACATCAATGTGCATTGAGTTAGTGGATGAGGTAGTGCAAGTCCACCAAGAACCACCCAGAGCATGGTAGACTGGCACACATAGGAAAAGATAGTAGGAAGAACATGCTGCAAACAAATTTCAGGTGTTCTACAGAGGTAAGAGTTAAATAGCCATCATTGGGCCAAATTTAATTCCATGAGAAAAAGTTAACTTGTGAATTATCACGTGAAAAATTATGGATGAGATTCAAGGAGAAAAAACTTTTCTCCAAATTCAGTTCCAGTTTTTTCCTATAGAGTTTTCTTGTGATAAACAGTGAGATACAAGTTTTTCTGAATTGAATTACATCTCAAATTGAATCTCATCCATGAGTTTTCATGTAAACGATAAACCCTTTTTACATTGAATTGAATCTGACCCATTATGTGTTATCCCTCCAAGCACTCCATGCGCATGCGCAGTGATGCAGAGGGTGTTCACGCATACACGTGATGTGGTTCGCGAATGCACGGTGATGCCGAGTCTGGTCTAGGGGTAGGCAGAAGAGGTAGCTGCCCAGCACCCCCCAACTGTTGCGCCCTTGGCAGTTGCCTCTTCTGCCTACCCCTAGTTCTGGCCCTGCAAATAGTTCTTTACCGGAAAGCATTGAGAAAACAATCAGATGTAAAAAAAAACAGTCTGATGATGTGAGATAGTCAAAGCTGATGATTAGTCCCATCATGGACCTGAAGCCTTACACTTTATGCAGGCAAGAAGGGGTATGTCATAAAAACCCCATGTCATAAGAAGTCAGCACCAGCAATCAATGAATAATATTCAGGTGTATTAACGTTGCCACCAGACTTGTCAGACAAGAATCAAAGAATTTCAGCTATTAATAATTAATTTAAAAAGTTGCAAGTGTATCAGCAAAAAGAGTTTTGGATCATACATTATACGCGTTATGTGGCGTCTCGACACTTCCTCAGAAGCAATATTTATGTGGGCGTTCATCAGCTGGGGACAGATTCTACGTGCAGCACGGAGAGTAGCATTGGTGGTGAGGTAGTATGCTCCCCTAATCTGGATTTCTGTAAACTTTTGAAACTTGGACAGTAGTAATATTTCAGGTCTACATCAGACTTTACTTAAAGCCAGATTAAAGGCTGATGTAGGCCTAAAACTAAAGCTATTGTCCATGATTTACAAGCCCTAAAGGCTTTTTAGAAGAACCCCAAGGGCATCACTACTGACATCACAGGAAAGCTCAGCAAGAGTGGTTTCATGCCATTTACCATCCATGCATCAGATTGCTTTGACCATGGGGTCAGTCTGCCATGCTGGTCTTCTATGAGTATAACCATCCTGGGGTACATTTCAACACTCCTGAAGCAACACCAAGCAACTATTTAATAATCAGCAGTTATTCATATTGCACCCATTTAATGCATCTGAAGTCACCAAAAAAAGGATTTTACAGCCAATTAAAAAACAGGGTTATTTACAATTATATTTATTTTAATGTCAACATATGAAATACCTGCAAATGATCAAATAGAGTTTTTTTATGCATCACTTGGGGTTTGTAATGTGGATCTTGGTCAGTGCCTTCCATATTCATTGGTTTGGTTTTATTTGACATGCAGAAGCTTAGTCCTGACGATTTACAGGCCAACACTCATTGAATGAAAATGACCTTTGAGACTTGTCTGTTGAATGCACTCACATATTGATGAACCCACGGTTGGACCAAAAAAATATCGGGGAAAAAGAATCCCAGACTTTTAAGTGTTTGTAAGAAATAGTAATAACTACTAGGCTGAATATTTGTTTTGGAAAGAAAATATTAGCCTCACTGTGTAACATATGTATAGCTCCACACTGCTAGACAAAACCCCCATGTTATTGACATGAAAAGCTATATGCATAATTTATTCATTTTTCTATTAGTCCCTGAGGGAATATTTTCTTTCTCAGACTTAAAAAAAAAAATATGAGAATGTGGGGAAACATTATCTCAGCTGTCATAAAAAATGCAAAGTTTCCATCAATTATTCCGAAGCACAGGAACATAAAAATACAGCAACCGGCACTTCACAGTGCAATGTTCTCATCACTCCCGCTGCTCCCCTCTCTGCTGCTCGCAAGCAAAAAACTGATTTCTCCGAATTACCTGATCCTACTCCTTTGTAAGCCAAGCAGAGACAAACCTAAGGGGGGTATGTATCAATGTCGGCTGCTTAGAACATTGGCCTTGTAATTAATTTTTAATTTTAATATTAGTTCTTTTTTCTCCCACGACAGTTTATATAGGAAAACATAGGCAAGGTTGCACTACATATTTTATGGGAATTGGTTTTGATTATGAAGTTTAGGATGTCATGTCTGCCGCTCCCCTGCTGCTTTGACGTGCAACGTCCAGTCCAACACTTATAATTACACAACCATATGACTGTATGGTTTATGCACAACATAGAACTTTATTGAATGTGCATAAGGTCCACAGACAGTTTAATTACAGTGTAAAATTGTATAAAGGATTGTAAGAATCTCAGTCTGGTTATTAAAGTCAATGGGGCAAATTCACTAAGATTCGTAGTTGCGCCAGGCGTAACTTTGCCGCACTTCACCAGGCGTAGTTTCGCCAGCGCTCCGCAAATTCACTAAAATCCGAAGTTGCGCTCAGGGGTAGTGTAAGGTTGCGAAGTTGCACTAGCGTTGATTCACTAAGCAAAGCGAAGTTACGCTAGCGATGGTTAATTTGCATACGGCCCCAAATTCAAATTTCAATGGAGGAATATGTACAATCACTACAAATGCCTGGGAAACCTTCAAAACATCAAATAATTTTTTTTTTTTGCCCTACACATGTGCCCACTGTATAGTTAAGGTGCCATGAGTTAGGAAATGTAGGGGGGAAGGAGGGGAGCCCCAAAAATTTTTTCGATCTTTTTCAGCCTATCACCCATAATATAGAAAAAACGCCAGCGTTTTTTGGGACTTAGAAAAAATTTGAACTTTTTTTAAAGCAATCCCTATCTACTCTATTGCGCTTCGCCTGGTCTGAGGTGGCGAAGGAAGTCTAGCGTAAAAGGTAGCGTTCAGTACAATGCGCGCGTTAGTGAATTTGCGTAGTTACGTCCATTGCGAAAATTCGCTAGGCGTAAGGGTGCGAAGTAACACTAGCGAATTGACGCTAGCGTTAGGCGCTTCGGCGCTTAGTGAATTTGTCTATAGACACAGAGTCCAAATCAAATTATACGTCATAGAAAACAATAACAATTTAGTAACCCAACCCAGGGAATCAAAATAAAGAGCAGATTTATCGGAAGCTGAGATTGAAAAACAATTATAATCTCATTGAAAAATCAATTTTCTCACCCAACAATAGTATTCCCGACAGCACTTTCTCAGGAAAAGGATGTGTTGAAACCAATGTGTGCATCAGTGTGTGTTCAATTGAAATCTTTCCTTTACCCCATACTTGAGAATTCTTGAATTTCTTTAAGGGGTAGATTTATCAACACTCAATTTTTTTAGGCAAAAATTAAAATTTCCAAATGTGAGCGAAGTACTCAAAAACTCAAATGAAAAAACTTGGCATCTAAAAGCTGGTCATTTTTTGTCAACATCAATTGGAGTTGTATTTACCAATCTTTTTGGGCTTTATTATTAGATTATTTAAAAATTGAAAATTAAAGGGAGGATGTAATCTCACTACCTTCCAGTTGTTTTTCAATGTTTTTAATCAATCAAGTTGAAGGTGGTTATTTACAAAAACTCGAATTTATCAAATTTTTTAATTAAAACAAATTGAACAAATTTATCAATATTTCTCAAAAAAGTTGGATCGAAAAAAACCAATGCGACAAAACCGAGAGTTAATTCCTATTGTACGATTACCGCTCTGAAAACTCGACTTTCTAATTGTCATTTTGAAAACTCGACTTTATTGGATTAACAGACGAAGATCCCGACTTTATCAGATTATCTTGCAAAGATCATGGTGTCAAGAGACAACTTCAAGGACATCTGCCATTGACGTCTACATGACTTTGATTCGTATTTTTATCAGTTTTTGGGTATAATAAATCTCTAAATATTCGAGTTTTCCACTTAAAAACCTCAACCAGATAAATTTGAGGTTAAATAAATGGGTCGTGACTATTCCAGCAGATTTATCAAAAATCTATTTTCCATTCCTTTCTAATTTTAATAAAAATTAGAAAATCTAAAACATTCTTTAATTAAAAAAGTGGAATTGTGAAAATGCAATTATGTAAAAAGGTTAATAAAACACAAATAAAAATTCAAATTAGTCTTGAAAACTTGAATTTAATATATAATTTTAAATTTTGCTAATACAACTCCCATTGACTTCTACATGAACTCACCATCTTTTAGATGTTGAATTTTTTCATTCAAGTCTTAGACATTTTATTTTTGATTGTTAAAGGAGAAGTAAAGGCCCAATCAATAGCAGGTGTCAAATGTTAAGGCACCCCCCATGGATTGTAATGACTTACTTGGTTCCCCCAGGCCATGTACTGTATATAAAGAGAAGAGTAATTTAAATTGTTTCCCTTTACAATACAGAATTCTTACAATTTGAGTTATTGAGCTTCAAGCTTTTGGCATTATTTTGCCCATCAACAATGTTCTGTCAGAGGAGAAGTTTTGGATTACTCTGTCTGTATTGACAGCCTATCAAAAAGCAATGTGCAACTTATAAGGGACAGTGTATTATGGATCTCTAGAGGGGGTTGCTTTTCCTAAGCACGGCAAAGCAGGGATCAGGGCCCAGCCTTAATGCCACTGAAGGTGAAATTTGGGTTAGATGCTTATAGGTTTTTCCTAGAGTGTCCCTTTGCTTTTGTTTATGAACTTCAAGTTTTATTCCTAATTATCATTTTTGTCAGCTGTTCCCTCCTATATCACCACTATTTTGGAAGGCCAATGATGGCCATTAGTAATTATCAATGTAATATGTGTGGAGCATAAAGGTGTAAAAGATGCTCACTAAAGTGTATTTCCAGTCTCAGTTACATATTCAGATTCATAGCCTCGTTTCTCTTGCGAACTCTGGGGCCTGCACAGATCATATTTATTTTATAGAGCATCTGGTAACCTAATAAGTCTTATATTTACCCTTGACGTGATTTCAGTCACAGCCTTTCAATTCCCTAGCACAGCGCAGTGACTTGCTTTTTCCCGATGAAGTCATGTATGCATTGCCATTTAATTATCATCTGTACTAGCCCTACGCCTGGTGTTTTCATGAACATTTTATTTTATTTCTCCACCAACATTTAATTCAAGGAAACCACACTGAGAGCACATTCCTTTCCAGAAAAAAAAATAAAATTACATCCTGAAATACGTTTTCTGAATGTAATTTCATTCTGAGCCCCCTGGTAGTAAAAAAAACAGGTTTAATGTAGGCAGTATAGTTTGATGACATTGCCAATCCCCAGCAGTTATAAAACTATCTGGGGATTTTCATGCTGTGTGCATGTTATGGATATTCATATGCGAAGAGACCTATAAAGCAAATTATAACCTACACTGTATTGAATGAAAGCATTTTAACAGCAACAAAATACTGTAAGGCAGTGGGGATCATCTACTGATAGTTGGTCAAATCCGGGTAGTCAGACATTTTGCTTTGAATGAGATGAAAAGTTAGTACATTAGGGGGCCGATTCACCAAGGGTCGAATATCGAGGGTTAATTAACCCTCGATATTCGACTGGGAATTAAAATCCTTCGACTTCGAATATCGAAGTCGAAGGATTTTAGCGCAAATAGTTTGATCGTTCGATCGAAGGAATAATCCTTCGATCGAATGATTAAATCCTTCGAATCGAACGATTCGAAGGATTTTAATCCAACGATCGAAGGATTATCCTTCGACCAAAAAAACTTAGGCAAGCCTATGGGGACCTTCCCCATAGGCTAACATTGAGTTCAGTAGGTTTTAGATGGCGAACTAGGGGGTCGAAGTTTTTCTTAAAGAGACAGTACTTCGACTATCGAATAGTCGAACGATTTTTAGTTCGAATCCTTCGATTCAAAGTCGTAGTCAAAGTCGAAGGCCGAAGTAGCCCATTCGATGGTCGAAGTAGCCCAAAAAACACTTCGAAATTCAACGTTTTTTTACTTTGAATCCTTCACTCGAAGTTAGTGAATCCAGCTATGGATTCGAGGCAAAATTCTACATTGCGCCAAAACTGCAGCAAAAATTTGCAGAGACAAAGTCGCCAAAAGAAAAAACGCCCATTGACATATACATTTGGACAAAAAAAGTCGTCATAAGAAAAAACACCAATTAACTCTAATGCATTTGGACAAAAAAGTTGCCACAAGAAAAAACATCCATTGACTTTGGAGTGAGAAAAATAGTTTTTAATGCCCATTGACTTCAATGCAATTTGCTAAATTTTCTCAGTTTTTTTCACCATTTCACTAATTTTTCAGCGAAGGGAAAACGGGACAGATTCGCTCATCACTATGCATTAAGACAAGTGCACATTAATGGGGTATATTTATCAGCAATGCACACATTGCCATGCCAAGCAGCATTGGGACCCCAAGCTAGTACAATTGGTGCCCCAGAAAACTGATAAGCAAACAAACAGCATTTCTCTTTGTATAGAAGTTTCAAAATGCTAAATATCACTGAAATGCATTGGAGTCAATAGGAATGTGAAATTACAGTTTTAGCTCTGGAACAGCGTATACATCATCCTTCTGTGTTGGAGAGCTCCTTTTCAGAATACTACAACAGGTTCCCATGTTGCCAGTTTCTTAGAAACATGGCACCCAAACAGCCCGAACAGCTCTTTAGACAGATGGGGAAAGTTTGGGAGGGATCCAAATCCATTGGTTGAAGGAAGCCACAAGGCAGATAAAGATGGCACTTGCGCTTTTTTTTCAGATGAAACAGACTATTTGCCAAAGTTCTAGCTTGGATTCATGATAAAGTTCGCCTCTGCAAAACTGTAAAAGTTTGCTTATCTCTATTTATTATTATTATTAACATGTATTTATATAACAAGGACATTAGTCACCCACCCAATACTGCTCTGCTGCCAACTGCCTGACTGTATCCCCACTGCCTCAGAGTAGATGGCACCTCAGGAACATCAGTCCAGTAAGCCAACCAGTCAACAGAGGCGAGGGCAGGGACAAATAAGAAAATTGCATCAAAAATTTTGTCACTTTCAGTTGTCCAGCTCATATAGCTTTGCGATTCATTATGGTAGAACACTTACTACCATATCCAAATACTGTAAAAAGTGCTATGATTCCAATGAATATCAAATGAATCCTGCATTCCTGATATTTATAAAGCAATACATTAAAAAATAGTATGTAAAACACCACACATCTCTATCTGAATGGCAGGCGTTGGCAAATAAAATCTGGTGTATTTCTGCAAGCGCATGCCACTGAATACTTTTATTGCATTCAGTTCACCAACGTAAAAAATTCAGAATTAAAGGCACAAATTCTAGGGATGAAACACCACTCTGATCCAGTTCTGACAATTATCTGATGTCTTGAATTTAGACAAAGTCTGGTGTAAGAGGTACAAAGTTATTAATCACCCCCTCATTAAATGTGTACATTTGAATAAGTTCAGCTCTTACTTATAATTTGTTTCCCGTGAGACTGTATTTTCCAGGAACACTTCCTGCTCTGCTACTACAGAGGGAACCAATGTGCACAGCTTACTTAGGGTCTGATATAGCAGTTCCCATAAAAACAAATGTCCCTGTTATGCAGGGAGCTGATAATTTCAGCTCCCTGCAATAAATTGAATTACTTCTCTCTTACACTACGTTCTACTCTGAATTTATTTTCATATGTGCAAAACTGGGCTAACATTCCTGATACTTGGAAAATGTTGTAGTAAAAAATACACTTTTTAGTTTATTTATGCTTTTTTTAACACTACTTTCCATGCTGGTATTTTTTGCCACCATTAAGGAGAAATGCATAGCTTACCAAATATGTTACAGTGTTTATCTTATACCACTTTTTAAACTCTATTTACACACTTGAGTAATGAGCCCCAAAATGTGCAAAATACAAATGGAATTCTGGACTTTTTTTGAGTCAGATGGTGCCCAGCTGCCCTAACTCCATACCATTCAACTCTTTCCCTTAATGCATCCACACCACCTTTACAGCTCAAGAGTTCATCTGTGGCCAGATATACAGTGTATATAGACAAACAAGGAGGTCACTAGCATAGTTTAAATCTTCTGAATTTGGCATCTTAATTGAAGAAAAACTGTTCTCTATAATGTGCCTTGCCCTGATGGGGAGTTTCATAAATTGGCCCCAAGGGTTTCATCTCCTAGCTCCAAAGGATCTTTGGCAGGATATTTGAACCAAAGTTCTGCAAAATTGCCTACAAGAGATCTATCCTACACGCTGCAATTTATTTTACTTCAAACTTAAAACCAGCTCCCATCTTGGATATACTGGGATGCATGGAGCAGTTCATTTTAACATTACTGCTGGCCACTTGTGAGTTTTTAGCTCTTGGCCTCATGTTCTCACTTCCACTTCCTTTCTAAAGTTTAAGAGGACCTTAAGCAGAAGCCATCTTGGGGGAGGCAAACTATTTCCTACAGATAAAACCTAGGTTAAGTCCATATAAGTGTGTAAGGGAACACCCCAGTACTACAGTATATCCAGTAGGAAAGTATTACAGTGTAGCCCATGTAAGTCACTGTATGAATGGTCCCATATACAGCAAGAGTTAGTTGAAATATTAAACAAATATTATGCAGGTAAATGCTCCAGTGATGGAAGGAATGCCAACACTGCATTTTTATTAAATGATTTACAACAAGTATCTTGTACTGTTTGATAAAATATAGGCTGCTGTAATTCAAAACATTTGGATGCTTTTATGGAGTACGGAATTGCTGGAATCACTATGAAATGTCAGATAAAATTACTGAAATAATCTTGTAAAAATGCCGCAAGTCACAAATGTTATACAAACCCCCACAAATTTAGTGTATTATACTGTACCCTTTAATGGAGATGTGAGAAGAAAAACAATTTCGTAGCAGTTATAGCAAGTATAGTTACAAAGCCGCGTACAATAACAATGGCTGGATGTATATAAATTTGGGCATGGAGTTCTCTTTTTCATATAATCTCATTCGATTGCTTCGGAAGACAAATTACTTTGTATACAGGACACACTTATGTATGGACTGGGGGTTTTCTTACATACATTGGCAAAAAGATGTGTAATTTGCCATGATTTTTTTCCCAAGATACAGAATTTTTATTTCCCTTCCTTAAACTCATGCCACTGCCTCTAGGCCCAGGCATCAAGAGACCAGACAAAAAAACAAAACAAAAACCAGGGCCCTATATATAATGGAATCCATTGGCCCTATATATAATGGAATCCATTGGCAGATGCATTTTGATGTGCTCCCCTGAGTAATTTTTATAGTCCATCATCCTAAAAACACACATAGTGATAATAGTTACATAGTTACATAGTTGTTAAGTTAGGTTGAAACAAGACCAAAGTCCAAAAAAGTTCAACCCCTCCAAATGAATCCCAATGCACATACCTGAACACACCCTTTAAAACTATATATGTCAATATCTATACTAATTGTAGATTTTAGTATCACAATTTATGTCATTTCCGTACTTCGCCGATTTACTAACGGTCGATGGCGTGACTTCGCTCCCTAACGCCTGGCGAATTTGCGATCTGCCAAATAGACGAAACTACGCAAATTCACTAAGATGAAGTGCAATAGAGTAGATAGGACTTTCTCAAAATTTAGTTGAAAAATGTTCCAAGTCCCAAAAAACGCTAGCATCTTTTCCTTTTTTCAGGGTGATAGGCTGAAAAAGAGCGTAAATTTTTTTTTGGGGTAAGCGGCTTCCCCCTACACTGCCTTACATATTGCACATAAACTATACACTGGGCTCATGTGTACGGCAATATAAAAACTCTATTTTATTTTATTAAGGTTTCCCGGGCTCGTGTAGTGTAATGTATTTGCTGCAACATATACGTCTATTGAACTTTAACTTCCCGCTGTATGCTAATTAGGCAACTTAGTGCAACTTCGCCCTGGACACAACTTCGGATTTTAGTGAATTAGCGTTGTCCTGGTGAATCTACGCCTAGCGGAGTGTTGTGGAGTGTTGCGCTGTGAGCGAAGCTGTTGCTGGCGAATTTTCAGAGGTTAGTAAATTTGTCTCTGCACTCTCTCCATCTCATTTATATCCTTTATAAGGACTGGAGTCCAAAACTGCACTGCATACTCCAGATGAGGCCTCACCAGGGACCTATAAAGAGGCATAATTATGTTTTCATCCCCTGAGTTAATGCCCTTTTTTATGCAAGACAGAACTTTATTTGCTTTAGTAGCCACAGAATGACACTGCCCAGAATTAGACAACTTGTTATCTACAAAAAAACCTTAGATCCTTCTCAGTTAAGGAAACTCCCAACACACTGCCATTTAGTGTATAACTTGCATTTATATTATTTTTGCCAAAGTGCATAACCTGCATTTATCAACATTGAACCTCATTTTCCAGTTCACTGCCCAGTTTTCTAATCTAGTTAAATCACTCAGCAAAGTGGCGTCGTCCTGCATGGAACGTATAGTTCTGCAAAAACACACATAGTGATGTTCATATAAACGGGATACAGAGTTACAATCAAAATGCTATTTATCTGATGTTATTATTTATTCTATTTGTTGACTTGTTTTGTAGGCTTTTAATTTTGCGTATCAGAAATGCTTTTATTCTGCATGACTTTTCCCTAGTTTTTGTAGTCGGCTTTGGTGGATTTTCAAATAACCCAAAATTCCAAGTCAAATTACACCCTTCTTTTATATCTCTTTTATTCTCCTTTTTGTAGATTTGTGTAAACAAAATCCGTCAGACAGCGGAGCTGTGAATATTATAGAAATACAGCCTTGCCTTTCTGTATTTCAGACATTCAAGGCTTTGCTTTATGTTCGGCCCCTCTGTTGATTTTATTGATTACACCTGGGCAGAGAAAGACTTCACAGGCCTTGAGCTCTCAGGTGCGCAGGTCTCTCTGTGTTCGCAGGGCCGTGTTTTATCTGGATTACCATAATTGATTTCTCTGCTGCCATGAATTTTAGAAGAGCAGCGGCATGATGTAGGAATCCAGATGGAGGATAGAGCAGTACAGCATCGGTCAAGAGGCCAAGGACTCCACTATTCCCCGCAGAAGCTGATAGTATAATTATTGGTGGCATATTGACATGTATTCGTTTTATACATTTAGGCTCTTAATCCCTTTAAGTACTGGAAAACATAGAATTGATTGCACCATTATAAAAAGAAAGTATCATAGATTCTATGATTCCAGATTGCTCTTTTATCTATTCTACACTGCGTGTTTATTGGGGACACATGGTAAAGTCCTGCATCTGTTCGGCTACCTGCAGAATACCCCCAAAGTGGTTGATATTTGGGCAGAAAGACCTCAGTTCCCTGACCATGTGGTTGGTCCATGTGTGCCCTGCCTGGGTACCCGGCTGATTGTAAGCTCACATTACCCCATCTCTCAAAGAAAAACAAACTTTTTCCCCTTTACCTGGTGATCTGCCTCAGGAGTGACGTCACTTTTGGTTTACACTGGTCCACGGTCGCACTAAAGTTAAAGGCAGCATGGGTAGATTCTGGTAGCGGGGACAGGTCCGGTTCTGAGTTAGCAGGTCCCGGTTGGGCAAGGGCTGCCCAACTGTACCTGCACAAGAAGGTAACTAAAAGGGTAACTGTTTATCAAGCTAGAAATGTTGTGGTCACCTTTCCTTGTCTTGGTTGGAATTCTCTTCCGTGCTTTAATTTTGGGATGCACCGAATCCAGAAAACTGTAGGTGTCAGATTTGATCAAGTGTTCAGCCATATTTATGCTGCTATGTTTCCTTAAAGGGCAAAGAAAGCTTTAGTCAGTGCGACATCCCCCCCAAAGATTCTAAATATTTACCTCTTCCACTGAACCTCCACTGTGCTTCTTTATAAAGGGTACTGGGCCAGCACCATCAGGAATTCCCTGCTCTGACCTTTTCAGACCTTTTCAGACAAAACTTTTCCAAAGAGTTCTTTACTGCTCAGGCTCCAAGTCTGACCTGGGGCTCAGGGTCGCAGGCACTGGGGTGAGCCTAACATATTGGAAAGGTACAACAGAAAGAAACTCATTTCACACCAGATACATTTGTTTTTGCTTAAATGTGAGTGTACAAATTAGGGTGCAGGTTTTCTTTAATATTGGGCCAGATCTTCTGTATAGGGTAAAGTTTTTTTGGAAGACGCCAGAAGTTATGGACTCAATGCTGTGTCAACCAGTAATTATGCCAAATTATAATAGTTCTGCAATAGAGTGTATTGTCCTAGTCACATGGGTCCCTGGAAGAAGAAAGCAGATGATAGCAGATAACCAGCCTCCCTCCAGCTTGTATTGGACAAAATCTTCTAAATTATACCTGGCTTTTAGCTTGACTACCCTGATTCATATATTCCAACTTTCCAGAAAGGCAAATACATTAATAACCATAAAAATAAAGAATACAGAATTATGACCCAACTGAGGTGACTTGTGCTCCCCAAATAAAAGCAGAGCAGACAAACTTTTTAGTCATGCAGTAGCTCTGCCCTTCCCCAGCCCTTATTTAACCATATTCTTACAAACCATTTTACCCAGGCAGCACCTTCCTTGCCCATAATCGGTGTATAATGGCCCTTTACAGAAATAAATGTGTAGATTGGAATCAATTCCTGAACAATTAGCTCATTAATACATACAGACATACAGCTGCCCTATCTCCAGTATAGATCATCTAAAAAATTGCTGCTTCTTCTCAATAAAGCATCGTGTCAATACATCTATTTTCTGCTCAGACGTTGTTACCACTGGAATGTTCATATCTGAAAAATACAGCAGATAAATGCTGGGCGAACATTAAATGACACTCTCCTTCACTGCAATTTTACACAATCTTGCATCAAAACAGGCACAAATACCACTGTTCTGGCTCTGTGGTGGATTTTATGATTTTTTTTTCTTGAAAAGTCGATGTTTCTCTGGGCAGAACAGAAAAAACAATAAATGCTATTTGTGCCTTTTGTATTATCCATCTCATCTTTTCCAGAGAGTTTCATTTGATTTGCAGCTGAACAGAGATATGAAGAAGAAACCAGGACTGTGTATATATATATATATATATATATATATATATATATATATATATATATATATATATATATATATATATATATATATATATATATAAATATATATATTTTTTTTTTATTATTTATTTTTAGATCTGCAGTTTATATAAAAAAGCTGGGATACAAGGGATTAAGCCGGCCACCCATATCCCACATTTACTAGCTGTAAATTCAGAACATAATATATCTAGATTTCAGTGATGTAAGGGTTAAAGACTCAAAGTAAGAATCCTTTGTAGTTAAAAGGGTGGTTCACTTTAAGGGGCAGATTTATCAAGGGTCGAAGTGAATTCGAGGGAATTTTCGAAGTAAAAAAATTCGACATTCAAAGTAATTTTTTGGATACTTCGACCATTGAATAGGATATTACGACTTAGTAAAATAGTTTGAATATTCGAATATTCGATAATAGTTACATAGTTACATAGTTAAATTGGGTTGAAAAAAGACAAAGTCCATCAAGTTCAACCCCTCCAAATGAAAACCTAGCAAAACCCAAATAGAAGTACTGTCTCTTTAAAAAAACTTCGACTTCAATAGTTCGCCAAATTAAACCTGCCGAAGTGCTATGTTAGCCAATGGGGACCTTCTAATGCATTTTTTAAAGTTAAAGTCCTTCGATCGATCGCTAAAATCGTTCAATTTTACTTCGACCACAGGAACCCCAAATTTGATGAAAAAAACTTCGACTTTGATATTCGAAGTCTATGTATTTTAATTCGATGGTCGAATTTCGAAGTATTTTTAACTTCTAAATTCGACCCTCGATAAATCTGCCCCATAAAGTTAAGTTTTAGAAGATCAAAAAATGGCTATTTCTAAGCAACTTCGATTGGCCTTCATTTTATCTTTTTTTATAGTTTGTTTCATTTACTTGCCTTCTTCTGACTCCAGCTTTCAAATTGGGGTCACTCAGCCCATCTAAAAACAAATTCTTTGTAAGGTTACAGTTTTATTGTTATCGCTACTTTTTATTAATTGTCTTGCTAGTCAGGCCCTCTCCTATTTGTATTATAGTCTCCTATTCAAATCAATGCACGGCTGCAAACTAGATAGCTGCTGAATAAAAAGCGAAATAATGCGAAAAATTACAAATAAAAAAAAACTAAAACCACTATCAACTTGTTTCAGAATATTATTCTAAACTAAAAGTTTATTCAAAGGCGAAACGCCCCTTTAAAAAGAAGAAATCAGATGCAAATGATATATGGCCTTTATTAATCGAATTTTTCATTGGGTGCCGCCATTTGCTGCAACTGAAATATTTACTAGGTCACTGAACAAACCATGGGGTTTATGCGGAACGTACATGTTCCTCTTGCACTGATGACAGCAAATTATATTTATATAACCAAATTATATGGGTTGAAAGAAATGGTAATAAAATATATATACAAGTGTATAACAATATGGTTAGTAAACCCTACCGTGTTATCCTGTAGCATTTTTTAGAGTTGAATTGCTGAAAGATGAGTGCTCCCGTGCATGTAAGCTAGTATCTGGCATCCCTCCATCCTGGATGAAGCCATTGCACCCTGTCACTGTCACATTGATAAGCAAAGCCCACTGACTCAGTGTTATTCACAGTGACACACAAATGAGAAGGGCCTGCACGTGTCAGACATCACAAAGCGTAAGCACCGATACATGGTGCCTAGGGGACTATCTGGGTGATCCGTATCAAATTGAGATACATTCAATCTGAATGTCTGCCTTATTATTGTTGGCTTTGGAGTTTATTTTGAGATAAACGTGGGCTTGCACAGTGCCAATTGCAACCAGTGCAGAATTAGCTTTAATCACTTTATTACAGGTGTCATCAGCAAAGCAACTGGCATATCGATTGCCATGGGTTACTGTAGTCAGTGGCGTAAACAAAATGTTACTGGGCCCCACAGCAAATTAATTTTAGGGCTCCAAACATATCCAGAGGTTGTCCTGTTCTACAGAGAGATATTGAAATTGCTCATTATTTGGGCCTCATGGGGCCTCCTATACCTCCTGGGCCCCCTGCAACCACAGGGAATACTTCCTCTGCAGTTACACCCCTGATTGTAGTCCTGGCTACACGTGTTGCTGCTCTGTACAAAACGTTGCATCACCGCACTGAAATAAATCAAGGTTTTCCTGCAAACTAAGACTGTGAGTGCTGGTAACTTTCTTCTTGTACATTGAATAGGAAGCTGCCGAAACTTCCACTACCAAGCACCAGGCTACACTACAGGAGGGTGTTGTGGGTGTGCTTCCGCTCTCACCTGTTTGTTTGGATGAATCCCTTCTCCCTCATGGATATTCCTTGGTCAGGAAATTCAAATTAAGGGATTAGGAATGTGTGAAGTAGGAGTATGTAGGCCTCACCTCAAGTAGACCTCATTTAGGGGTCAACAAACAGAGATGCCATAAGAGTATGGAAACCTCTCTGCACTAACAATGGGAGGTGTCCTCTTCAGCATCAAGTAACCTATCCTATTACCTATGTCCCAGTTTGTTATGATTCTGCTAAAGCCATGACATCGTTGTTCTAAAACACCAAACACTGGGAACAAAATACACTAGCAAAATAAAGTAATTGAGATTTAAATCAAGCCGACAGAGCCTGCACTTGCACCGAAATAAGCATGAAAGAAACATTGCAAACAGTTAAAGAGCAAGGGTAATTTTCTAAGTGTTCTGAAGTTATCCTATATCATTACAATAGCCATGAATTCCTTTCTGGTGTATCACTGTCATTATACATTCTGTGTCTTTGAATATTACAAGAAGCCCCTTTATAAAGAAGCTCCATGCTACCTATAATTGGCCGTTAATATGCAAAAGACAGACTAATTGCATACAGGATTAGCAGCACCTGATCTAACAGCCTACCCCGGGCTTCTCCTGACTCTCAGCATTGTGGGTAATATACATTAGCAAATTCAGCCAATTGCCACAGGTAAGAACTGGATCATTACAGAAATGTTGTGAACTTGATGGGCT
Source organism: Xenopus laevis (assembly GCF_017654675.1). Taxonomy (NCBI): domain Eukaryota; kingdom Metazoa; phylum Chordata; class Amphibia; order Anura; family Pipidae; genus Xenopus; species Xenopus laevis. The sequence goes on along the minus strand of NC_054371.1, from coordinate 29,770,698 downwards.
GGTGCTCTGTAAGGTCTCTGGGCTTCATTGAGCACAGACAACTCTTGCTACGAGATAGTATGTAGAATAAATGTACTCAGCGTTAGGTTCTAACATATCACTTGTTGTATAGCTTCTCTTTGTCTTTATTATGGTAAAAGCCTCTTGCTAGCCATGGAGAACATTTTAAGGCCATTAGAGGGAATATGATTAAAATATTCTTCAGAGGATGAAATTACACCCACGGTCTAGTGAATAAAGATCATTGTGATTAACCAGAGCCTTTGCAGATGGAATATGTTACACAGTTAATATCTAAGACATGTAAATAGACATGGAAAGGCATCTACTGAATATAAAAATGAGTAGGCGAATAATAGTGAAAATGCACCTTGCAAGATTCTTAGGTACTGTATAACCAGTGTCGGACTGGGATGCCAGGGGCCCACCAGAAAACCTTAGATCTTGGGCCCACTGGAAAACCGTAAACTATTATTCCTCCTCTCTCAAACTCTTTATTCTCTTAGTCTTGTATTACTTACTTCTACTTCTAGACTATATTCTCCCATTATTAAGCATTTTTTCCCCATAAAGAAATAGGGAATGACCATGAAATAGGCCAAATCAAATGGTTAGAAGCAAGAGGCCCACTGACACCTGGGCCCACCGGGAGTTTTCCTGGTATCCCGGTGGGCCAGTCCGACACTGTGTATAACACATTTAATCACTATAAAATACACACTATGGTTGGTATTATCAGGGGCCTTTGACCCTGCCTGTATGTTTTTAGAAGGAAGGAAACCGCATGCTAACACAGGGAGAACAAAGTATTGCAGATAGTGCCCTGCCTGGAAATGAACCTAGGCCCCTGCTTCTCACTCACATGAAACTAAGAGGCATCCCAAATATAATTATGTAATAATATTACATAAATAGCCTTCTAGTTCTGCCTGCAAAACATAACAGTGACCCAATCGTACACTTCACAGTCCTAGTGGCTCCTTCGGTACATCACCACCCCTATGTGCTCATCCCTACCTTTGAATAAATTACCCTTCCAAATACTGAACTAATAAGCAACCTTTTTACTCTTGAGTTAAAGGAGAAGAAACAACAATCAATGGGGGGTGGGGATGCCAAAAGTTAGACACAACCCAGTGATTGTATTTGTTTACCTGATACCTCTGGAGGGTGCTCCTGTTAGCGGAAAACATGGAGCAATCCTCAGGGGTGTAACTACAGAGGGAACAATTTTAAACTGTATTGGTAGAATAGGTCAAAATAACAATATTTTGGGGCCCTAGATTTTTTAATTTGCTGGGGGACCCAATAACACCTAGTTACGCTTCCTGCATCTTCTTTCTTTGTGCGGGTGCGCATGAGCAGTAGAATGAAAAGTTGAACTGTTTTTTTCACTCTACTGCGCACTGGCCTGGCCTAACTTTTGGCTCTAAATTGCCTTATATATACGCTTATATCCACCCACTGTCTCACCATGATAGCAATTAAATTCAGATATCGTGCAAAAGAATGCTGGGAAAGATGGAGACAATGCTTGAAGGGAAGCTTTCAGGTGCAATTATTTCCCAGTGTTCCTTAAAGGAGAATTCAACCCCTTTGGCGCTAAAATCCCTAGTTCACGGCAGCCATGTTTGCCCGTATGCTCTTCTTCTTGTATTCGCCAGCATTTGGTGGCGCATGCGCAGTAGAGGGATTTACCGGTAAGGATCTATTGCGTATGTCCCAAAAGTCACAAAGTTTCTGATTTCTTTTTTCGGAAACTTCGTGACTTTCGGGCACATGCGCAGTAGATCCTTACTGGTAAATCCCTCTACTGCACTAGCGCCACCAAAAGCAGGCGAATACAGGAAGAAGAGCGCACGGGCAAACATGGCCGCCGTGAACTCAACACAAGAGGAACTGCACGGAGGGGTCAGTAACAAGTTAGGGGCATTTGCCCCGGGGGGGATGTAGGTCGGGGGCAACACAGGGGAGGGGTTTTAGCGCCGAAGGGGTTGAATTCTCCTTTAAAGCCAAAAGGGAATGAAACTGTCATTGGTAACGCTATAAGCTGATTTCAAGAGGCACTATCACTTTTATCATTTTTACTCCTTAATTTTCCTTTATGCTACTTAGAGTTAATTCATATATGTTTTTTAGCCCAACCCACAGATATTAGTATTGGGAAACTACAAGACCTTGGAGCAGCCACACTTTTACTCTGTGTATTCTGTGTATACTGTGTATTCTGGGGGCATTAAACTAAATTACAATCACCTGGAGGTGAGCATTTTATTTACAGTTCTTGTTTTTGCTGATGATACTAAATTGTGAAACAGTTCTATGCAGGATGATGCCACTTTGCAGAGTAATTTGATAAAATTTAAAAACTGGGCCGCTTTATAAATGCGAGGTTATGCATTTTGGCAAAAATAATATAAATATGGGTTATACACTACATGATGGTATGTTGGGGGTTTCCTTAATTGAGAAGGATCTGGGGGATTTTGTTGATAACAAGTTGTGTTATTCCAGGCAGTGTCATTATGTGGCTACTACAGTAAATACAGTTCTGTCTTGCATAAAAATGGGCATTAAAGAAAGGCACAACATCCAAAGAGAACTCCTCAAGATAGGTGCAAGGTTCCCCATGCAGTTCTGCACCCCTGTACTTTGGCCCTTATTTAGGCACAGTACAGGCACAGTACATTTGTGAATTTTAAAAAAATGCAATAACCAAAGGATTTGGTAAACTTTTTCCTTCGTCTTTGTTTCGGCACCAGAGATAATGAATATTTCATAGACTGCACGCAGCCATGTTGTCAAGCTTTGTAACAGTCCCATTTGAGGTTTATCCAATTACACCCACTACAAGATAATGAGCCCAGGTTTCTGAGAAACACATTTTTAAAAAGTAAAAGTATCATTTGGAAGTCAAAAAGTGTCTCCCGCTGTCTTTCCTCTGCATCTATCTGCGTTCTTTTTTTTTTCTCTACAAATCATGGCACAAGGAATGGAAAATTCCCAGCTAATGAAGGATTCAATTTTTTTTGCAGCGCAGTGAAAAAAACCCCAAATCTGTGTTTGTTCATTTCTTGGCAAGGAGGAGAAAAAAAAAAATTAAAGTTGGATGAATGCTATAAATATTGCATGCTTCGGGTGTAAAAGGTACCTAGAGTCCTCATGCTTCGGTGGGTTGAAATTAACTCTTCATGCGACTTATCATACCGACAAAAACATTTTAAATATTAAAGCTCGCTCAGACCTTGTGCTTGTTTATCTGCACTATGTGGTACCTACAAGTCCATAGGAGAGCTGGGAATATTCGTTTCAAGGATTTCAAACCTTCTGTTGACTCTCCAACTTTCTGACTACAACAGCAAGTTCTGTTGGGTAAAGACTGATATTAACAGAATCATGTTTTATGAAGAGAATCGGTGCAGAATGGGTCTATCCTTTATAATGCTTCCCCACCAAGATGTGCCTTCATCATAATCAGGTTGTTGCTAAAATGACATGGAGATCTACATCCATTACATTCAACTAAGATAACATTCATATGATGATATTTAAATGAAAACACCCACCTCTAGTTTCTTCTGCCCCTTTCATTGACTCATTGATTTAAAAAGGTTTTATTGGAGGCAATGGTTTTCCTTTCAGAGTGGGCTCTTGCAGTTATGTCAGTATAATGTAAAAGGTCATGTTTTATTTTGAAGACTTTGGAGCTCTGATGAAACCAGTATCTAATGGGGGAAAAACCAGAGCCAATTATCCATGTCTTTTGGCCGCTATGCACCATTGTTTTACATTCTGGAGGTGCAGTAATTTGTGTCTGTAAGTGAATGGCACACAGGTGGGCCTAAATTGCTTCTACCACGTTGATGAGTACATGCATGCACCATAATTATCCTTCATTCCCCATGTACGATCACGTAGGTCATCAGGAGTATTACCACCAGTGGGCATTAAATACAGGGTTCCTTTGCACCCCTGTACATTGTTTCACTACTAACAAGAAGTGCAGATATTGCTTTCAATAGCAATTACTGTCCTTTTACATATAACTCCAAAACCACTGACAATGTGTATGAAATGTATATAGAAAGGTTGCTCAGAATAATATTTTCTTTGATTACATAAAATTTATTTTGGGTTTGCAACCCCTTTAAAGTATCCGTCTCTGCATTTGTATCCCTCCTTTCAAAAGAAGCGGCAATACAATAGAACAGATTGCCTCCATTGCAATATGACCTGAAGGAGTCTATGACTAGAGAATACAGATAAGAAAGACTTAGCTGCTGGCAAGCCATCTCCCTTTCATGCAAGAATAAACAGCTTTTTAATAGTGATGGGCGAAATTATACGGCAGGCACGAATTCGCTGCGAATTCCACGATTCGCCGCCGGCGAATAGATTCGCAAAACCGCCGTGCAAATTCGCCGGCATCAAAAAAAAATGGACGCAGGTGCAATTTCGCCAAAAATTGCGCTGTTTTTTTGCCGTTTCACAAATTTCACAGGAAATTTGCAAATTTTTCGGCAAAACGCCCCAAATTCACCCATCACTACTTTATAAACAGAATATGATATGTTAAATGAAAGATAAGACCAATGTGAAACAAGGCAATTCATATCTTAGGGACTCCAAAGTAAGGGATAGTCCTAGCAGCAGAACAACTGGCCTTACCTAGCATTAATAATAGAAAGAATGCTGGTTCTTACCAGCTTATATAGACTTAAACTAGATCCTCAGCATTTACATATGGCAACCATTCATTGCTTTAAATAAGAGAGGGTAATATTAATAGGAGAGGCCTGAATAGAAAGATGAGTAATAATAAGTAGCAATAACAATACATTTGTAGCCTTACAGAGCATTTGTTTTTTAGAAGGGGTCAGTGACCCCCATTTGAAAGAGTCAAAAGAAGAAGGCAAATAATTAAATAAACTATAAAATTAAAAGTTGCCCATTCTATAATACACTAAAAGCTAATTTAAAGGGGAACTCTGGGTTCCAAACCAAAATTTGATAAAGAGACCCACATAACAGAAACCCCTAATATACCCATCAAAATAAATAATAATAAATAAATAAATAAATAAATAGATAAATGCTATTTCTATGCTGAAATCAGTTCTTCTCTTTCTGCATCATCTGAAATCCTGGCAGGGAAGGAGGGACTAAACACTGAAGTTACAAATTGTAACAACTTCTCCACAGCTTACAGACAGCATGCAGGAACTACATAACCCACAATGCATTGCACTGGGATGTTCCTTTCCTTATTGAAATCACGTGTGCAGGGAATTGTGGGGTTTGGAGGATGCAGGCTGAGGACAGATGGCTGTTGATACAAAGTAACAGTAGTCAGCCAGCTCAGCAAAGTAGTCAGAGAGATCAGCAGGAGAGCAGGGGGCTAGGCTTGGGGAATTGTTCTAAACCATTAAAAATCATGGAAAATCTGCATATTTTTTAATTGATGTATATTGCAAAGTTACTTGAAATTATGTTTATTTTTCAAAAAGCTTAAGTTATGTGTTTGTGGAGTTCCCCTTTAAGGGGGAACCATCCCTTCAAGCATCCCTATCTGGCCAGTCCAACAATCACTTTCATTTAAATCATTCTATTCACATTTTATTCACATACTTGCTTTGAATAATTGCCCTATGTGTGGCATTCTAAAAAAAAGTACATACAGCAACAATCCATTTATAAATATGATGCAGTTTGCTCTAAAAAATTATATCACAGCTTCGCAGTTCTTTGAATGAGAATTCCTTGTTAAGAAACCCTGAAAGCCAATGGGACTTTTTTTCCTGAAATGCTATTTGTTGACATAATGAAAAGCAAATATGTACATTTTCTAAAAATGGAGCCATTCTGCTTTGAAATGTGCAGTTCTGCTGATCTAGATAAAGTTTCACAGATTCTGAGACAGATAAAGAACAAGACAAATAATAACCAAGTTGCATAAATACAAGAACATATAAATATATATATATATACATACAAGCATATACATATATAAACATTCACTTACATGCAAAAAACTTATTGTAGAGCTAGAGATTACTGTAATTTCTGAAAATGTTGTCTTTCCAAGAAGGCCTCCATGCCCCTTATAAAGACATTAATGTTATGTGACTTTCTAAGCATTTCTCAGCCTCAGGTGTGGAACCATTTGGATTCCTCGTGGTGAAAATTCAGTTTCTCAAGACTAACAGGGTTTTCTATGGGAAAGGGATCCTTGGTATATGTTGTCATGTTGCCTCTCAAGCACCTTTTATCCAGAGAGAACAACCCCACACTTAACAGTCTTTCCTCATGGTTGAAATTCTCCAACCCCTTTTACCATTAGTTGAACGTCTCTGCACTCTCTCCAGCTTATTAATATCCTTCTCAAGGACTAGAGCCCAAAATTGCACCGCATACTTAAAGGAGAACCAAACCCTTATTAATAAAAACACCTACCCACATACCCTACATAGACCCCCCCCCTGCTCCCCCCAGCCTATGTGTAATCTTCGGTAATTGCCCATAAATTTTTACTTACACCTCTTTGCAAATTCAGTGCAGCGGAGCTCACGGGCGCCATCTTCCGGCTCTTCTGTAATCATTGTGTCTTCCTCCGGTGCTTGGGCGATTTCCGTCACTTTCGGCGCATGCGGTGTTGTCAAAAACCTGGATGACTGCTCCAACTGCCCATGCGCCGATATTGCACTTACTTCAAGAGGAAGACAGAAGAGAAGAAGATGGCACCTGTGAGCTCCGCTGTGCTGAATCTTTAAAGAGAGGTAAGTAAAGAATTAGGGGAAATTACCGGGGATTAAACCAAGGCTGGGGGTTTCTTTATTAATAAGGGTTTGGTTCTCCTTTAAATCCATATCATTTAGATTTTTGGGTGAAATTAGCATAGCCAGTTAACAATCTTTTGTTGAAAAGAAATTTTCAGATCCCATCAGCATTACTTTGAACCCTTTAGTGCAAATGTTCTGAAATGGGGCTTTAATGATGCTTCCTAATGTGTTTTGCAATGAGTACATGAGATTTGTTATCAATGAAAACTCTAGATCCAGGATCATTATGATAAGATGTTTCGCTACAACTCTGTTGTCTTGTATTTCCCAAAAGACTGGAAATTTTATGAGTGATCCCATTTTGTTCTTTAAATATAATAATGCACCTTCCTAATATTTGCTGTAAGCTGATGGGTTTTATAGGTCAGTGATTCCCAACCAGTGGCTCATGGGCAACATGTTGCTCCTCAACCCCTTGGATGTTGCTCCGAGTGGCCTGTGGAGGCAAGTTTTAATTGCATAAAAACCATGTTTATTTTTAAAGCAGAATCTCCTGTAGGCTGCCAGTCCACATAGGGACTACCAAATAGCCAATCACAGCCCTTTTTTGGCACACCCTTAGACACCTTTTTCATGCTTGTGTTGCTCTCCAATTCTTTTTACATTTGAAAGTGGCTCATGGGTTAAAAAAGTTGGGGACCCCTATTATAGGTAGATGATGACAATACATTTTAGAACAAATCAGTAATCTGGGCAACTCCGAGTGATGCAAAGTTCCAAGCTAGTAGAAAATTTACAAATTCTCTATCTCATTGATCTACAGCCATTGCTTCCCACAATTGTACAGGTATAGGATCCGCTATCCAGAAACCTGTTATCCATAAAGCTCTGAATTACGGGAAGGTTGTCTCCCATAGACTCCATTTTATCCAAATAATCCTAATTTTTAAATTTGTCTGTAATAATAAAATAATACCATGTACCTGATTCAAACTAAGATATAATTAATCCATATTTAACATTTAAATGATTTTCTAGTAGACTTAAGGTGCATTCTGGATAACAGGTCCCATTTCTGTACAAGCATAAATGATCCATAGCAGATCCAGTTCCTTGCTGGCTTTAGTACTGCAACAGATCCTAATTCTATAATTCAGACAGAGATGATGAACTGATGCTTGCTTTCACATTGCTACTATTAATGCATATTCATAGCAAATTATAAATGCTTAATTAGGTGAGAAGTTTGACATTTTTATTTGGAACCCCCTAGGATTGTATTGGCAGTGTATTTGATTATTCCAGTGGAGACTGGGTATGCTTTCAGAACAGTGATGGAACATAAGGCATTTGAGTATTTACAGATGAGTCCAGGTCTCCTGTGGATCACCCCTGGGTTCCATTAGGGTTGACACTTTTTGTAGACAATAATTGACCTTCCTACCTCATTCTTTACTTATTAATAACCTTGACAACATCTGCCATGCCCAGTCCTATCACTAATACTAGGCAACTAAGGAAGAACAAGGTACTATGTAGACCTGATGATGAAACAATATGTATGAGATCAAGCTGCAATCCAACACATATATTTATAAAAGCTCTATAAAGGAAATTAGCCATGAAGGTCACGTATCTTCCTAAAAAAATAAAAATACTCTTTTGGCAGAAGTCCATAATGAATTATAAAGTCAGCCGATTTATTATTTATAAAGCCAATTTGTTGGCATCTACAAATTCAGCTAATTAAAGAAAATGTTCCCACATTGTAATACAGCATCTGTCCTGCCAAGTACAAAACACCAATAAGGCCCTGTGATATGCAATCGGCTTTTATGGCCTTCCGTTCCCTCTTGTTCAAGCTGCGTGTCACAACAGCTCCACTACTTCAAGCCGGCTTTGGCTTAAACGCCTGGCAGGATTCCTGGGGGTTCTGAGAAAATAATTTCACCAAGTGACATAAATTAATATAACTAATTAACATGATGTTAATTATTTGTAAATTGTATGTTTGGATACACATTACTTGAGAGGCATATGTTACATTCAATGTTTATTGAAACAAGTGACTTCTAATCGCATCTCGTGAGTGTTGCTTTTAGAACACAGTCAGCAAACAGCAGGCACACTAAAAATAAAAATTGCCTCCTAAGGGAATTACATGAATTATTGTGCATAATGAAATGTGTAACTAAAGCAGCAAACTACTTGGAAACGTTAGCTTGAAAATTGCTTAAATTACTCTCATAGGCAATGAAAGGGAGGCTTTATGTGCACCTACTGTACTTGTTCTCTATTGATCTTGCTCCTGACTTTAACTTTGTTAGGCAGACCCTCAAAGAGTTGTTAAAGCTTAGGGATAAGGTACAGCAAATTCTATTGATTGGCTTATGAGTTAAATGGTTACACACTCACATACAGAGTATAAAGGTGCAATAACAGTGGCCTAACTAAAGTGTGCCTGGCCCCCCTGCAAAAGAATCTTCAGAGGAGCCCAGCGTACTAAGATCCTCATCCTCCCGCCCACTTGGCGCCTTCTCCAACTTCCAGCCCTGACCCCGCCCACTCCCTGAACATACTCTGCCCACTCCCCAGCCAGAATCCACCCACTATCCACCCATGCCAAAGCTATCTGATTCTCTGCCGCAGGTAAGATAGTGGCTGGGGAAGGGGGTGAGTTCTTGTTGGCTATAGAGGAAGCAGACAACGCAGTCCAGGCCCTCCTTGTCCCTGCCCCCCCCATGACTACAGGGTCTGCTTCCTCTATAGTTACGGCACTGTGCAATAAATATAACAGCAACACATATAAGGCAAAAGAAGGAAAACTTTAGTTCAAGTATAGTTTTTTACAGCTTCCAATTTTTGTTATTCTTTCATTACTTTGTGTTTTATTTTCCTGTTTTTGAAACCATGTCTTTTTATGAGGATTATACATAAATAAGATCATTCAGGATTGGCTTAAAGCCTAAATCCAGCTGCTGCTAGGTAAAGTTCTCATTTTCAGCCATCCGTTGTTGGAATAGCAGTTCAAATATTAGTTCAAAAGGGGCGAGTTTGCAATTACACATGCAGGGTATTACAGATTTTGAGGGGTAGGATCAAGAGACTGGTTGTTGCTGTTGTTAAATAGAGGTCCCTTAAACTTTTACACAGGAGTCTGGGCCTTTGCCAGTTTTGTAGGAGCTCTCAATAAAACACCAATTAGTTTAGAAGCTTCTAGTTATCAAGTAATAGTTTAAATAAGTTATATGGCTATTTTCTTCTGTCCCCTCTTGCCAAAATGTTTGCTGCAAACAATCCAGGCATGGTGTATAGATTTGGGAGGAATTAGGCTATGGAAATCCATGATGACAACCAGTCATCAATTTTCCTGTGATAAACCAGTTTTGCTTTATCTTTGGGGCGAATTCATAAATATTTGAGATAATAGGGGTCATTTACAACCCTGAAATGCTACCCTGTTTTTACATCAAAAGGTGTTCCTTACACTTCCATTTAGTTGTACTTGGCACCATTTGATGTGCCCCGCCTCCTGTCCAAATTGAGAGCTGTGCGCAGTGATGCAACAAACCCTGTATACTCACTAGTGGTGTGTGGGTCAGGAAAAACTAAACCCGCACCTGGTCCTAACCTGCAAAACCTTAACCCACACCTGACCCTTACCAGCAAAATTTTGCTATTGTGGGATCCGCACCTGACCCATACCCATGTCATTTCATTCTGTGCACTTCTGGTTCCAAGACAGGGAATCTTTGAGAACAGTGGAGTCATGTACTTCTCCAGTCTGACCAGCACCCAACCCTAAGCCATGGTTGGCAAAATTTCAACCCAACCCCAGCCAAGTGGTGGTCAGTCCACAGGTCACCATGGGTTTCGGGTCAACCAGCACATCTGACAGTCACCACGCAGCAATCTTGGTCTGGGTCCAAGCCCCAGACCCTTCTCTTCAGGAGATTCTTTCCCCAACATCCAAAAATCAACCAAAGTGCATAGAGCAAGTCACTCACAAATCTACTTTGGTGGTCCGGGTGCAGAGCCCGAGACCATAGCAATGGTAAACAGACATACACACCACTATTGCAATAGTTCACCTTTTAAAATCAGCCACTTTTAACTCCACATTCATGCCAGAATTGATCTAATTTGACTTGCCCAATGGCTTAACTGGACTAAATCAAGTCTACGGTGCCAGATAGTGATGGGCGAATTTGCGCAGTTTCGATGGAAAATTCGCGAAACGGCGCCGTTTTTTTACCAGCGAATTTTCGTTGCCGTTTCGTGAATTTATTCACCAACGGCGAATCGCGCAAGTTCGCTGCGAATCGGCGCCTGGCGAATAAATTCGCCCATCACTAGTGCCAGATAATGATATAAATAAGAACATTGTTCAGGCATAAAAAATACATAGCTTTGTAAATACCAAGTGGTGTAATGGAAAATCCTTGATCCCAATGCATGTTGTTAGTTTGTATGCACAGACAACAACAGAGCTTTATAAATATGTCAAATATTTTACTCTATATTTCTAAAACACTGCACACCGCTATACAAATATCTCCCTTGATATCTCAAGACTACAAGACAAACTAATTAAGGCTATTTGTGAGATACTGTAAATGTATTAAACGTCCAGTATTATCTGTTCGATTTTTCCCTGCGATGACAGTTCCCTTTTATTATAGAATATTTTAACGTATAGGTGATTTTCTACCAACATATATACTATACTGCCTGCTCTATTCTTCCATTGTGTTTAAAGAATTTTTATAAGACTCCCGTCCATTCTTTATTTTTGCGTAGGAATAAAAGTAGCCATACAGATAAAACTGGTGGTAATACGTTTTGATCTTGCTGCTGTTGGAACGGTTATTTTACCTTTATATTTGGGGTTGACAAGGCAACTGGCAGACCATCTCCCGGTAAATCACCTTAGGGAGTTGAGGGAAAAACACAACATTAGAAGGTTGTGGAGGTGCGCCAGTCCCAGAAAGACCAATTACATAAGAAAGTATTTCTTGCAATAAGAAGCAAAAATATACTGCTATCTATGCTAAGATAAAACAAACACGCAGCTCCTTCCTCAGGGATGATAAATTATAGCTGCACGTCAATGGTATGAAGCAAAGCAGAGCTTGAGGGTTTGCAAAGGTTGCAAATAGTGACTAGCCTACAAACCAAAAACCCATTACAGAACAAGGTGAAATATTTTGCGTAAGGGTAAAGAAACAAGGACTGCGTGGTAGTGTATTGCATCTCCCAGATCCTGCCTTTATGCAGAACACTATTACCTGTTAATCATTTCTTAAAGTGCTCCCAGCCACCCCTTAGAGAAGAAATATATATATATCTGGGCTCGTTATGTGAAAGCTGAAAAGGGAACTACAATTACAAATAAAATAAACAACTAAATCGCAGTTGATATTAAGGGGCTGATTTATTAAATTTCATGAATTATTTTTGCCTCAATCTGAATCAAAAAACTGTGATTGCAGTTTTTTTCTCTTGCTTTTTTTCCTCTCTAACTGACAAGATTTTGTGGTTTGAAAAACTGCAATTGAGAAAAACGTAAAAAAATAAAAAAATTGATGTTGTACCAGCAACCATTGGATGCACCACGTGAACGATCATGTTTGCATTAGTAAATTTCGCTGGTCTGGTTCTACGCGGGTTATTATAGATATCCATTTTTCAGTTCATTACATTTTTGTGAATAAAATAATATAAGCACATAGGCAGTCTCTATAGGTCTCTATTAACACCAGGCCCAGATTTTCTTCTTCGGCGCCCCTAGACTGCCAGGTCCTAGTGCCTGGTTCTCCCCTCCCCCCCACGCACATGCGCCTAGAAACTCTGGGGAGCTGTGAAATTTTGCTGCCCTTAACCGGCGGCCTTTGTGGCATCACCAAAAATTTGGGCCTGATTAACACTGATACCGGCTTGAGTCAAAAATGTCAGGTTGTCTCTATTTATTTATACTAGGGGGTCAATTTATGAAAGTTTGTTGAATGTTCATTTCTCCGAATCGTAAGACTTTTCCGTAATTTATCAATTGTAAAAACCATAAAGTCTACGAATACAAAAGTACGGCAAGTAAAAGCTTTAAAAGTAATACTGTCATGGGAAAACATGTTTTTTTCCAAAAAGCATTAGTTAATAGTGCTGCCGAATTCTGCACTGAAATCCAATTCTCAAAAGAGCAAACTGATTTTTTTGTATTCAATTTTGAAATATGACGGGCTAGACATATTGTCAGTTTCCCAGCTGCCCCCAGTCATGTGACTTGTGCCTGCACTTTAGGATGGACCTGCTTTCTGGCAGGCTGTTATTTCTCCTACTTAATGTAACTGAATGTGTCTCAGTGGGACTTGGCTTTTACTATTGAGTGTTGTTCTTAGATCTACCAGGCAGCTGTTATCTTGTGTTAGGGATCTGCTATCTGGTTACCTTCCCATTGTTCTGTTGTTAAGCTGGCCATAGACACAAATATCCGATCGTACGATTCGTACGACTTTGGTACCGTGTTTGGATAGTCCCAACATTTTTCATCCGGCGGAGATTGGTTGTTTGGTCGATCGGACAGGTTAGAAGATTTCTGTCGGCTGCCGATAATATTTCTGCATGTATTGCAGATCGGACGATTTTCAGAGGGAGACTGTCACCAGCTTTGGTCGGACATAACTTTTTTACGATTGCTGTCAAGGGCAGAACATCGGCTCATCTGTTCTTTTGTACTTTATTTGATCAGAATGGTTAGTGGTACGATGATTCGTATGATCGGATCTTTGCGTCTATGGCCATCTTTAGGCTGCTGGGAGGGAAAGGGAGGGGGTGATATCACTCCAACTTGCAGTACAGCACTAAAGAGTGACTAAAGTTTATCAGAGCACAAGTCACATGACTGGAGGCAGCTGGGAAACTGACAATATGTCTAGCCCCATGTCAGATTTCAAAATTGAATATAAAAAAATCTGTTTGCTCTTTTGAAAAATGGATTTCAGTGCAGAATTCTGCTGGAGCAGCACTATTAACTGATGTGTTTGGAAAAAAAACTATTTTTATATGACAGTATCCCTTTACGGTCATGTCAATGGAAGATCCCTTTCTTTTCTTGCAAAGATGTTTCGTTCGTGGTCTTAGAGGTTTTTGAGAATCAAAACGTTCATTGTTGTACAAATTTTTCATTTGTTCACAAAAAAATTAGTGGTTTACGAACAGCTATTTTCATTCGTACTTTTTTATTTGGATCGTTTAATAACTTTCATGACATTCGTGATTTAGAAATCAAATTTAATTGTGGTTTCTAAAAGCTCTAATTCCACTAAAATTCAACCTTACTAAATGGGCCTCCCCGTGTCTGCTATGTTTTGCCATTCTAGATACTTATGTCTTTAAATGTAAGAGGGTTAAATGGACCAGATTGCTACAACTTAAATATGTCTGAATAGGGACAAGTGAGCAGAGGCCCAACTTCAATCATGGCTCTGGGACACTGTTGCTAGATCTTCAAATGGATGTACCAACACAAATAAAAAAATGTAAAAAAGAAAATGCCAGAAGAAAATACGGGCAAGCTTTTTCATTCTGATTGAGTATTTATATTGCCTTGAATATTAAAACATTTCTAAATAGGGAGAATATTTACATCTCCAGAAAAGGTTTTGGCTGAAGTAAATGTCTTCTATCCTGCATTCTAGGCTTTGAGTGGTTTGCCACAGTCTGTATAGAGAAAATATCAGGTTAACAAGGTGGTGTTGGGTTTTACCTGTCAAATAAATATCATGCCTTTAGGGCACCTATTATTATTATTATTTTTAGTCATTATTTATGTGGCATGATACATAATTTCATTCAAAATGTAATGTAACTGCTCTTTCTGCTCTAGAATCTATAGACTGGGTCTTTCCTACTCATCTAAAGGTGAGAGATTCATTACTAACTCAGTTCAAATATACTGTAATCCTCTCCATCAATCACTAGTAAAAGCCCTGACCAGGCAATCAGTACAGTTCATGTACAGTACAGTTACATATCAGTCAGAATGGCAGTAATCGCTTTGCAACTCAAAGATATTAAAGGGATTCTGTCAAGATTTTTATGGTTTACTTTTTATTTCTAAATTACATATTGCAAATAATTCATTCTACCATTTAAAATTGTATTCTTGAACCAAGAAATTTTTTTTTTTTAGCTGTAATATTGGTGTGGAGGCAGCTATCTCAGTGCATTGTGCCTGATACTGAGCTTTGAGAAGGAGCCAGCACTCCAGGATGGAACTGCTTTGAGACAGCTATTGTTTCTCCCCTTCCCATTGTATTATACTATGACCCTAGGTTGTGTTTGCAGTGCTAAAAGTGGTTTTCCTGCTTTGGTGCTATTCTCATGTCACTAGGTGGGAATTTAGCACTGGAAACAAATCTTTCAGCAGAGGTGTCAAGTAGCTGTTTTCTGGTTAGCTGCCCATTGTTCTGTTGATGTTGGCTGCTCATAGGCTGCTGGGGAGGGAAGGGAGGGAGGGGTAATATCACTCCAACTTGCAGCATAGCAGTGACTGAAGTTTCCCAGAGCACAAATCACATGACCTGAGGGCACCTGAGAAACTGACAATATGTCTAGCCCCTTGCCAAATGTAAAAATTAAATATAAAAAAATCTGTTTGCTCTTTTAAAAAACGGATTTCAGTGCAGAATTCTGCTGGAGCAGCACTATTAACTGATGCGTTTTGAAAAAAAAAAAACATGTATTCCCGCAACAGTAAAATGTAAAAAGTGCAGTAAAATATTTTCCATCTACTTTTATACCTGCAAGTGCATATGACAAGTGCACCTGCCAGTTAGACACAACATTTTCTTCACTCTGCCCCAGAAAGCCCAGAGCATGTCAACCGCTAGCAAGAATCCTGCATACAAACATTGAAATGTACAAATTCACCTAAAAACACTATAATGCAGTATAACCTAGAGACAGCAGGGGAAACCTAAAAATAATTTGCAATATACACTATGGGGTCTGTTTTCTAACATTCAAATGTCCTTTTTTTCCCCACGAATCATATTTTTTCTCTAAATTTTGTTGTTTATTAAATTTAAGAGTAATTCGAATACAACGTTCTCCAAGTAAAAGTAATTGAGGTCCTATAGAAGTTAATGGGAGCTGTGCTGATCCTATTGGACCTTTTTTTTTAACCATTCAGAATTCAGAGGTTTTGGGATTTTTTTTATTAGTAATTATCCGAAAGACTCTAATTTTTAGAGATTTTAAAGATATTCATACTTTTTTGGATCATTCATTTGTATTTTTTTATATTTGGATCTTTTAATACCATTTGTGTTTTTAGATAGATTTTAAATAGATTTTAATCGTGTTTTCAAAAAGCTTTAATACCTCTAAAATTCAACCTTTAATAAATAGGCCTAACTATATTTTATTTTCTGTTTAGCTTTTTTTTTTTTTTTTAACCAAAAGTTCCACTCAGAGTCTTGTAACAATGTCCCACTGATCATTAATACTTGATTTGCAGAGATTCTCCTGGAGAACCTGCCCTTGTGCAGAGCTCAGGCATCAAGCTGGAAAGGAAAGTGATAGTAATTAGAACTGAAAGAAATAGTTCATGGGAGAATATCCAGTGCACCTATAGATTTCTGGATGTCAGCCGTATAACACCATTGCACAATGGGCTTTGTAGGTTCAGAAATATTGAGGTTTCTCTTTAGTTGCACTTACTGAACAATTTTACCATGTTTGAAAACTAACTTGCAACAGAAAAGACATCTGTAGTGCGAGTAATTTATTATAGAAAGCAAACACAGTGCCATCAACACCACTATTTATTTGCGAAACCAAAAATAATATGTATGTATAGAGTTTATTATGTAGAAGCTCCTGACTTGTGTGTTCACTGTAATAAGGCATTTCCATTTTCAAAGATGAACTATAATCCATGTTGATGGTTAAGCAATTTTTTTGTCCTGTTTTTCAGTAGATTTACTATATGGTGCTCAAAACATTCCAGATAATAGATCTGATATCTTTATTACTAAAAGGGTAGGAAGGAGAGAGACTCAAGTTATAGGCTTGGGCCAGAGTTATCATTAAGAAAGAGTGGATCTATTCAGCCTAAAGGAGGATAAGCATCTCAAAGTGATGAAAATATTATATAGAAGATGGACTATGGGAAAGTTAGTCAATATTCAAAAAAGTTGCACCTGTCAAGGCTAGGCATTTAGTACCTGAAAGTGAGGAGGAAATCTGGAAATGTGGGGTTGAAGTCAAGGCAAGGGTCAGGGCAGGTGCCAAAGTTTCAGAAATGGGAAGGCCAATATTATGTCAATATACCAGCAGATCAAACCAAATAGGAATGCACTAGTATGATAAAACTAAAAAAAGAAGCTCTCCTTCAGGTCCAAATAGTTATAATATAGCTATAGCATTTTATTTTACATTTACATTAAAGGACAAGGAAAGTTAAACTAAAGAAGTAGCTAGAAATGCTGTACATTATGTTTTGTGCTTCTGTACCAGCCCAAGGCAACCACAGTCCTTTAGCAGTAAAGATCTGTGTCTCCAAAGATGCCCCAGTAGCTCCCCATCTTCTTTTCTGCTGATTCACTGCACATGCTCTGTGCTGCTGTCACTTACTGAGCTTAGGGACCCACTCACAATATACAGTACACATAGAATAGAAATGTCACAATATAAGGCTGATTAGTAATTAATGCAGATAATTACTATATGGCAGCACAGAAACCAGTGCAATTAGCATCAGAATTTAATAATCAGCCCTGTAGCATCAGCTTATATTACAGGGGAAGCTCATTTTCTGCTGGATAATTAGTGACGAGCCCTAAGCTTAGCTTCTCAACAGCTGCTCAGAGCCCACTGAGCATGTGAGTGTCACAGACACTTTCCAAGATGGTGACCCCCCTGTGACAAGTTTGAAGTCCTGGATCATTGCTGCTATTGACAAGCTGAAACTTTAGGCTGGTGCAATAAGTTCAGTATATAAAATATGAAAATTTTATTCATATTTTCTATTCATTTTTAGGAGAAGAACAAAGCGGTTCAGACACCATAAGGTGATGTAGTTACCATGGCATACAAGATCACGCATTTCATGCCTGTTTCCGGCACTACATCAAAGGCACTTACTGTAAATGTGGCCAACAAGGGGCAAGACTGGGTTTTTAAATATGAATTTGACACCAAAACATGGAGTCCTTGCTGCGATTACATCACAGCATGAAAAAGGACTAGAGATCATTGCACCCATGATGATATGAGATCCTTGCATCCTCCCATTACTGTACATTATGGATAGTGGCTACTGTACATCTTATGTAGATTAAGTGATGCCACATTTGGTAAATGTGTCTAGTAAAAAGACTTTTAGACTAGTGCCAATTGTGACCAATGTGCAGACATACTAGCCCAAACATGAAGAGAAAAATGGCATGCTTCCCATGTATTTACTGGGCAGTAAATGCGATCATCATGTGATTCTTCCTACTTACCTTTGTATAGTCATATGCCAGTGTCTATCCTCATACAAATGTGCATGGTTTTGTTAAAGGTGGACAGACCCATGAACTGGAGAGGACTGATAAGAAAGGAAGGGAAGGGAGATCCTCTGAACTAGACAGAGCAAGTAAAAGAAGCGACTAAAATCATTAAATACACAGTCCAACATGCTGCATTGGCTTGCACAACACAAATAAACCATATCCTTTCCCATTAGTTCAGAGAAACAGAAGATAAATGTGTTTCTAACAGCTGAAACTCTCTCATATTATCCTAACATTGCTGGGAAGAAATGGAAATGAAAGGGCAAAGTGTACACCATACAGATGCAGATAAGCGCACTCCCCTAAATATTACAGTTTAACCCGGGAAGCCTCATATTGCCTGCCACTGATATATATAAATGATCTCCAGGTAAACAAATACACCTACAGAGGATTCATACTGATTGAACAAACAGCTAAATCAGAGGAGATAAATCACTTGTGCGAGTCTGTTTCTCTAAATATCAGCCAGGAGCTGCTTCTCTAAACTGGAATATAATAAAGGTTAAATCAGAATTTATCCACACCAACAAGCCAGCGCTGTTGCATGACTTCAACCAAATAAAATGTATTTCCTTGTATACTGCAGTTTTTCTACAAACAATGGTAAAAAAATAAAAAACATGAACAGATGAGAAAATACAGAACTTTAAAGTGGAATTCAGATCACGAAAAAAGGAGCTTTCAATGAAAAAATAGCAGCTGCCAGGGTAGATTGATGATACAACCACCTATTTTAAAAATTACCAGAGAAAATCTGCAGTATGTTTTATATTTATGCCTATTTATGGAGCATTTGCCAAAAATAATCTTCAGAAATGGCTAAACAATTTACAGTTAAAGACGTTTAACCCAATAGTGGCCAATTTTTAGATTGCTCTCTACTCCCTGATGTTGATCTAGAGAACAGAGGATGAGCCTTGACCACAAACAGTTTCATTCTCTCCTTTCGTCCATCATTCAGGGAGGTTCCTATCAATCAGACTGAAGAAATAAATGCTCAGTAGGGGTAAGGTTTGTCTACTCCATCATAAAGTTAATTGTTGGGTGCAAGGTGTGCTTTTTAGCTACAGTTCTACCAATTATTTCCATGTACTGCTTAACACACACCAGACTTAATTCAATGTCTACCTACATCACAGGGCACCTAACCTCCTGGAAATGCACCCACCCCCCAAAAAAAAATAACTAAGGGCCTACACTGCCCATTCTCTCCATGGAGGAAATAATACTGACAATTTCAGCAGTACAATCAGACAGACTTTAGCCTGGAGCCACTTCCAACGGAGATGCCCTGCTGTGCCATGTCATAACATAACCTGCTGTTGAATCATCCAGATTTTAAGGTTAAAATAAATTTAGAATCGATAGCTGAAAAAGGAAAATGTTTTGCAAGTTTTTCAAGAACCACTAAGTACAGTTTTAATAGCAGTAAAAGGGATGCTTTGCACTTTAAGGCTTCTCTGGTACAGTTGTTGGTTTTATATATTCAGTTCCTGTAGGAAAAACTCTTTACATTTGTAGTTTGGTAACATTAGGAACATGCTCCACTGCAGTTAACCATAGTATATTCCATAGTCTATTGAATATTCAAACTGCCCAGTAAAAGATTAACTGCTGGTTGTTTACTGTGGGTTGAAGGGCTAGGATAAATGCAACAAAGTCTTATATAACAGGAAAAAAAAGCATTTAAGACCTTGAAACGTTATTGTCACTTAGCCCTGTCCTTGCCCTTATTTTGATATGTTTTTACTTTTAGTGATATTAAGGGGGTTATTTATCAAAGGTCGAGTTTGTGAGGTTTTTTTTCTACCTTGAATAAACTCACAACTAGAATGTTTGTTTATTTATGAAAAAAACCCAAATGTAAAAAACTAGATTGAATGCAACCGGGGTGAAAAACTGGAATACTCAAATTGATGTGTTACTCAAGTTATTGGTGATTAAAAACCTTGAATAGCTTGAATTGATTGAGTTTTTGAGTGCAAACCACCGAAAAATACCTGATCATCATGAAGGCTAAAAACATATTCAAATGGTTCAAGGGACCTCTGCCATTGTCTTCTACATGACCTCGACAGGTTTTTGCTAAAATATTATAATACTAAATCTCGAAAAATTCAAATTAGTTTTCCTGAAAAATTTTAGTTTTTACCTAAACTACCCTTGAAAAACTTGAATCTTTTGGGAAAAACACTACACTATTGTGTGCTGGTTTTGTGTAAATATCTTGTACCATTATGTCTCATCTGTAAAAAATTTATGTATGCAGTTTTTGCATATTTATTTCATGACCTAATCTTGAGTTTGCGGTGTAGTTTTGTGCCCCAGTGCGTATGATGGGTATTAATGAGCTGGAGAGAGTGCAAAAATGTGCAACTAAACTTGTTAGAGGGATAGAAGACTTAAATTATGAGGGGATACTTTCAAGGTTGGGGTTGTTTTTGCTGGAGAAAAGGGGGACATGATTACACTTTACAAGTACTTTAGAGAATTTTATAGACGAGTAGAGGGGAATTTCTTCTCCTTTATGGTGGCCATACATGGCCTGAACTTTTAGATATATGACCAATAGTCCACAGGCCCAATGGACAGATACCATATGAGGGGACAGTGCAGTACAACCTTTTGATTGTCCCCATCATTCCAGAAGACAGCCCCAAAGATTGGGACAGGAGTAGGTGAAGAGGGGCTGTGGCCGATGCATCTTACACTGGCAGATAAGATTTTCCAGAATGTCCAATCCACAAAAGATACGAAAGATAGTATTTATGTGTTTGAACATATGTTCCAGCTTTAGACTTAATAAATAAATCCTCATCTGGTTCTTTATCATGAGGGCAGTGATGCTATAGAAAGTTCTTCCCATTGATGTTGTGTTGGAAGATTTAATACAGTCCATGATATCAGAAGATTTCCAGGACTACTTTAGTATAATGATTGGTCTCTTGCCTACTGTCAGTCAGTAATGCTGGGCGATGCATTTTTTATGTAAATTAGCTATGTAACTATGTATGTATACTTTTCTATCAGGGTTATTACATATGGGAGCTTTCAGGTGTCATATGTCAACCATATGAAATAGTCATGCATAAAACAAATACTAGGGATGCACCAAATCTCTAGTGTTTATTATTTGGTTTAGCCAAGCAATTGGATTCGGGGGAATCCAAATCCTCCTGAAAAAGGCAGATCCAGAATCTTGGCCGAACCAAATCCAAATCCATAAAATACCATGACTTTTCATCATGCAAACAAGAAAGTTCAAACATGTTTAACCCTTCCTTCCCCTAACGTGCATATGCAAATTAGGGTTCAGTTTAGTTCGGTATTCAGCCGAATTGCAAAACAGTGGATTCAGTGCAGTGCAATAAATACCTACTGAATATTTTCTTTAGCAGCATAATTGACTTAACCTGCAAGTGCGGAGAAGCAAACCCTTTTTTATTTCTTCTGCAGGCTTATTGGAACTTACAGAGTTAAGTGAGTTCTTCTGCTAGAGGCAGCCTCCCTACATTTGATATGAACTGCAATGTATGTATAGAAAGCGTTGTCACGGAGCCACCCATATTGAAAAACATGCACGCACAATACATACGGGTGCTAAGCTATGCATTTATCTCTATTAAAATATATTTAGTTAAATTTAAAAAATTCAGTTGGTAAAAATTATTACAATTATCACAGGGATGACCCAAAATGTATTTCCTTGCCATTTCAAAATAACCACTACCGCAAGTGAGAAAACTGTACAGATCAGGGATCAGTAACCATCTGTATGGAAGTTTAATTACAAATTCCAGTATGACTGTGGCACTGGGAGGTGAGGGAACTGTAACTCAACAAGAGTTGAGGTGTCCAAGGTTACCCATTCATGGGATTAAATAATGTTGACCACTATTATAAGATCTCACTATTAAAATGCTGTTTCTCCCTGTTTTTCTGACAGCAATTGGAAGGACTCTTATTCCTCGATACTTTAGCACAGTGTTCGAAGGCGGTGTTACGGATCTCTATTACATTCTCAAGCACTCCAAAGAATCATACCACAACTCATCCATCACGGTGGACTGTGATCAATGCACTATGGTTACTCAGCATGGGAAACCCATGTTCACAAAGGTAATAGCAAAGCCTTTATAAAGCCGTTTTTTTTGCTTCGCTGACATTGATTGATTTTTTTCCCCTTTGCAATATAACATTACAGTACAGGAATACTAATGTAAAACTACAGTTGGTTACTTTGAACTAGAGCATGCTGTAAAAACTACAGATGTAAAGATAGCTTATAATGAGACTACATAATACATGGTGTTTTAAAGGTATCACCCTTAATATATAGGGCATTTGTTTTCCCATGTACTAATCCGGCATTGGATAATAGAGCAGGAATGCGCTGGCATTGGTTCTACGCCTCTCTAAAGTAGACATTCCTCATGCAAGAGACTAATACAAAGCTTTGTGAGGGGCTGATTGCTTCAATATTGTCACCAGCAGCCTTTTCAGAGTTAAAAAGTATACTCAACATCATTCAGTTATATGGAACTACTAAGTTACGTAACCCGTTATAGTAATAGTATAACCAACAAAGATTTTAACACAATCATGGCATAAAAACAAGAGTAATAGAGAGTCTTATTAACAAGAACTCAAGGAATAAAAGATGTATGATTCTTAAAGAGAACTGGTGATTAGCATTTATGGAATGCTGACTTCAAATATTCTAAAAATTATTAAAAAATTCTATATGTTTGTTAGAGAGAATTGGGGATTCTCATTTATGGAATGTTGACTTTAGAAACCCTAAGGTCCACTAGACAGGCCTTGTTAAGCAAGTGAGACTTTAGGGAAAGTTTGAAGGGAAATGGAAAGTCAGAGAATTCCTGAGACAGACAGAAAGTCAAGAGATATCGTGCAGGTGAGAATGCAATGAGGACAATAGAGTAGATGGACCGAAGTAATGAGATCTTAAATGTAGGAACAGCTATATTGGTAAGGTCTCTGAATGGGGTTAGTGGTAAGAGTTCAACTAAGTTTGAAAGATAAACTAAAGAGATTCATACAGTATTGGGTTTAATTAATGTGTAAAAGATTTTTTAGTAGACTTAAAGTATGGAGTTCCAAAAACCACAGGTCTTGAGTATACTGGATAAGAGGTATAGGACCTGTTATTGGAACTCCATCATTTGTCAGACTAAAGAAATGCAAACTGAAAGTGCACAAAATGAAACTGCTCTTTAGGTAACGTTGTTTCCAGAAAATAGTCTGGCAATGAAGGAGTTGAAAGTATTCTAGCCATCTGCAGCAACAGCTTTTGAATGCTCAGGCTAAAATTGCTCGTAAATGTGGTATTTGGACAAAAGATTTTATACACTGCCTGTGTTCAAATCCAAAAATTATGTGTTTGGTTGATACATTAAATGACAAAATAATTTTAAATGGGACTGCCTCAGGGATGAATTAGTAGTGCAATGTTTGACTGTTTATAGCATGCCATAGTAACCAATTAGAATTTTATCTGCTGATATTTATTCAAACAGAAGCAAACATTACACCAACTTGTTATTATGTGACCCCAGTGCAAAGTACTACATGTAGTACATATATGTATTGTATCGAATACAATATAATATATCTCGCTAAAAGTATCTTGACACCCCTGCCCAAGAACTCAAACTCAGAGTTTTAATGTTAAAACATTTTTGGTGTGTAATGTTGGGTGAACAGCCCTTGTATGCAAATGTTATTCAATTTCAGCCAGTTGGGTTGAGGTCAGGGTTCTCTGCTGACCAGTCAAGTTCTTCCACTCCCTTCTTATCAACTAGACTCTGTAGAGACCTCACTTTGTGCATGGGGGCATTATAATGCTGATATAGGAAAGAATCCAAAAACCACTGTCCCCCCAGGAAACTCATTTCCACCTCATCTCAAGTACACTTCTCCCACCAATGCATGCAAACCTTGATGATAGGCTTGTGTGTGGCTGCTCACCCACAGGAAAAAGCAAATTTTCGCTAAAAAAGCCCACTTCGTCCTTTAGTAAAGTTGCCCATAACTAACGTAATATGTAACGTTGACTTGATGAAAAGCAGAAGCCTTGTAAAAGTGAGTGAATCAGATTTAATCACGTAAATGCCAACAGCAGAGATGAAAATAGAAGGCAAGTCAATACCAACCAGTGATTGAGGAAAAAAGGCAAAATAATAATAAGTCAAGGCAAAGATCCGTCAAGATGGCAAACAAGAGCAGGTCCATGGAGCAGGAGGTGGTTGAGACAAACAGCAATCAGGCTTAAGTCCATGGAGCAGGCGGTGGTTAAGACAAGCAGCAATCAGGCTTAAGTCTGTGGAGCAAGTGGTGGTCGAGACAAACAGCAATCAAGCTTAAGTCCATAGAGCAGGTGGTGGTCAAGACAAGCAGCAATCAGGCTTAAATCCTTGGAGTAGGCGGTGGTCTAGACAAACAGAAATCAGGCTTAATTCCTTGGAGCAGGTGGTGGTCTAGACAAACAACAATCAGGCTTAAGTCTTTGGAGCAGGCGGTGGTCTAGACAAGCGGCAATCAGGCTTAAGTCCATGGAGCAGCCAGAGCTGGGAAATCAACAAGTACAAGGGTTCAGACAAGGAAAGAACTTAGGCTGAAGCAGAGGGGGGAGGAGTGGGGGCAAGATAACCAAACTAATTTAAATGATTCAGCAAAGGGAAACAGAAAGGAACTGGCGTATATAGGCACCTAATAACCAGAATATACAGTTAACCTTCATAAGAGTGAGGGTGGAGACAGAGAACATAGCAGGTGTCTATATGGACAGTCAGGAACTGTAAACTCTAAATGCCCCAGCAGCTCAGCAGGATACTACATATACGGAATGAATATGATGAAAGCCAAGGTTTGAATCCCTGAGAGTCCTGACATCTTGGCTGTTAAAACTGAGGAAATGTCATTTCAATGTGTTTTCCAGATACTTTTCACCAAATTGTGTCCCGATACTTTTGGCCATTTGCTGTATTGCGTGCAGGATGATATGGTGCGGAATTATTACATACGGGAGGCACATCTATCAAAGGTTGAATTAAGAATTCGTTTGAGTTTTTTAAAACTCCCCTAAATTCCCATAAATTCGAAATTCGACCAATTGAAATGTATTATTAAAATAGAATTTTACCAACTTGGACGAATTGAAACAACCCGAAAATTCGATTTTCTGAAAAAAAAACTTGAATGTTAGGAAGGCTGCAAACAGCTCCAAATTGATCCCTGGACCTCTTCCATTGACTTAAACAGCAATTCGACAGGATTTAGGTGGCGAATAGTCGAATTAGAACTCTTAAAGGGCTAGAGTATCATAAGTCTCGAAAATCTAATTCAAAAAACTCAAATAGAATTTGAATAACTCCCCAGTCGAATTTGACAATTTGGACCATAAAAATTCAAATTTTCAATTCGAGCTTTGATAACGCTACCCCTTAATGTGTATACTGTAGGTAAACATACCTATACTAAAATAACTGTGGATCTTAAGATCCTAATAGAAGTATTTTAATTACTTTAAGTGAAATCTCAGCTTCTCAAGTCTCTGGTGCCCATTGGTTCATTGTTCTTTCCTATGTGAACAACGATTTCCCTCTGTCTCTCTATAATGTCCTCTTGTCCCCTCGCAAGCACCTTTTCTCCAGCGCTAACAACCCCGACCTTGACCTTAATTCTGATTAACACAATATAATTACTGTTCATCAAATCCTACAGATCTCATCATGTACATTCAGCCCCAAAAAGCAAAGGAGAAATATAAACCTGGATAATTCACGTTTATGATAATAATATGCCCTACAGTCACCAGTGTCATCATCCAAAGAGATTTTGAACAATCACGTGATAGATTTTGATAGCTTGGCATAACATTCATGCCTTCCTAGAGAGTGATTGTTAGCTTGTTATGCTGGAAATAGAAAACTGCGTGTGACCATTTTCAAGGGGAACTGGATCAATAGGAATGGTGGTGGAGGTGATGGGTAATTTTCCAGACATTTATACATTTGCCTTTATTGTCTCATTGTACAAATAAATCATTATATTATGTGAAATGTGTACAGGCATAGAGTGCGAACTTTACAGAACGTTACCTTTTTAGCCAGAGTTTCCTTCACCACCCTGGCGAACTGATAAGCTACATCCTCCTCAATCTTATGTCAGTGACATCATATCCTGTATGCCGAAAACTCATAAAAGTTTGGCGTCTTTTCACTTTTTAAAGCAGGATTGCTTTCAAAAGTCCTAACTGTTAAAAAATGTTTGTGTTAATTTTTTTTAACCAATTTGAGGGGCATGCCACATTTGTTTTAGGATGGGCTCATGTCTTATAAAATAGTCTTTATTTTGCTTCCTTGGACATTTGTAATAATAAATGGCCACTTCGAGCATTTGCACCAACATCTCTAATAAAGACATATATACAACCTATATGTACCCACCCTATTCAAACGCACTTGATCGTACGTTTCGCTAGGCAGAATCCAATTGCTAGTGAAAGATCGCTAAGAAATGCTCGCGCCGACGAATTAACACTAGCAAAACGTAGCCAGCATTCGGCTGCTGATACGCAACTTTGCATTTTAGTGAATTAGCGTAGTGGTAAAGAATGGCGTGAAGTGTTGAGGAGCGTTCGCTAGCGAAAATGTGTTGGTGCATGTTGCATATGGAAAATTCTATTTTAAATACCTTGTAAATGGAATCAAAGATTCAGAACTTTAATTCAAGGTGCATGAATATAAACTGGACTCCTTGGCTGCAGAGTGTGTTGGAATTGACCAGATTTATTTTAGTGAATGAAACTGAGACGAATACGTTTCACCAGATGTAAATATGCCTCTATTTACAATGACTCTGGTCAATAATATAGATTTCCTAGAGCCATCGCAATGCCCCACTGCATTCATCTGAAGCAAGTTTCTTATCAATGGGAACAGTGTCTTAAATTGCCAGCAGATATGGAAAATTGAATTATAACTGTAATGGAAGTCCTGATTAAACCTCTCCCACCAACCAAGTATTTTGGTTATATATCTAACGTGGATAGATGAGGGTAAGGTTTCTAATCTCTATAAATTGTTTTATAACTGCTAATTAATTGCCAGTATTTCTCTGAGAAATGTTTAGCAGCATTTGAGACTATTATGCTCATTAAAAATGTTTTTCCTGTGCTATATAATTTAAGGGGTTCCTTATATCTCAGTGACCCTCAACCTTTGGCTGTTGCTCCCAGGAGTCTCAAAGCAGGTGCTTATTTTTGAATTCCTGGCTTAGAGGCAAGCTTAAAGCAAGCCATAGACTCAAAGATCCGCTCGTTTGGCGACATCTCTAAACGAGCAGATCTTTCCCCGATATGCCACTAACGGCATGGCCATATCGGGGGTAATCCGAACGTTCGGCCGTATGGTCGAACGATCGGATTACAATATGCCAAGAGGCTCTGACGGGTCAGTCAGGTAAATATCAAACCTTCCCGATCGATATCTTGGCCAGATATTGATCGGGAAGACCTGTCGGAAGCCCCCGTACATGGGCAGATAAGCTGTCAAATTGGTCTAAACAACCGATATCGGCAGCTTTATCTGCCCATGTATGGCCACCTTTAGTTACATAAAATCTAGTGTACTGCCTGTGGGCTGCCAGGCCACATAGGGACTACCAAATAGCCAATCAGAACCCTAAATTGGCATCCCTAGGAACTTTTTGCAACTTGTGTTGCCCCCCAACTTTTTTTACATTGTAATGTGGCTCACGGGTAAATAATGTTGAGGACCCCCGTTATATTTAGTCCCATTCATAACTGCCCTTAAAGTTTATGAAAATGGCAAACACATTGAACACTTAGTTTAGGATTCTCTCTACTAAAGTTCATAACATTTATCTATAACTTATCACCCATTAATGCTGCAATTTCTTCTTCAGTTTCTCACTTGAGTTGTTTACTTGACTTTTTAGCTCAATCACTCTCCTAATTAATTTTGTTTAGGACTCATAGTCATATAGTCATTTAATGCAATAGTCATTTTTTTTTCTTTTAAAAATCTTCTGGACAGTAAAAGGATCACTAAAAAAAACAATATCAATAGACTTATGAAGAACATGGATCACTGGGACAGCTTGCTGTTTGCAAAGAAAAGGGATAAAGGAAGGGTTGTGGTGATGCAAGAAAATATGGTTGAAGTTTATTTCACATTGGGATCAAACTTCCAGAGGTTTTTCTCTCCCCCCCTGTCGTACAAGTGATTTTAGCACTGGTTACATTACATGCTTGTATCTCCCCCTGTAGATTGAATCACTTGGAGAGCACAAGATGGTTTATTACCAATCATTAAACCAATCATTAAAGTCAATGTTGCTGTTAGGTAGAAGTACTCCAAGAATCTTATACTGTATATTACATTGCCCTTATGGGGCTTTTATACTGTTTTCCCCAGATATAAAAAAAACGACAGATTTGTTAAAACATAGTGCCATATGTTTATTGTTTTCTTTATAAGTGTGGTATTGTATGGAAAGTGCCGTATTGTTTGACTCTAGTGAGGCATTCTCTTTGAACAGATGCATGTCTGACAGCCTATCCAGCCTTTCTCCATATGCTCAATGCATACAGTGTGAACATTTTTTTGACTTTGTATTTATTATGGTCACAATAAATCCAGCAGCTTTCACATGGGAGCTGGATTTTATTTCTTACCCTTAAAGGGCATGTAAAGGCAAAAAAATATATATAACATTTTTACTATCTTTAATGAAAAAGAAACCTATCTTCAATATACTTTAATTAAAAAATGTGTACCGTTTTTATAAGAAACCTGACTGTATGCAGTGAAATTCTCCCTTCATTTACTGCTGTGGATAGGAATTCTCAGATGGTCCCTAACTGCTGAGCAGGGAAACAATCATACTTATGAACAGCAGGGGGAGCCCCCGCCTTACTTCCCAGCCATGCAGAACTCAAGCAGCTTTGTTTATGACGATCCCTAAGCAGCCCAGACCACACTGAGCATGTGCACAGTCTTAGTCTTGCAAAGATGTATAACAAAGTTAAAAGATGGTGACCCCCTGTAGCCAACTTTGAAAGCATAAATTATTTGTTTGATTACTCTTGTGGTACAGTATTTAGTTTATATTTAGTATACAAAATATAGCATTTCTAGCCTTATTCTATTTTAGACTTTACATGCCCTTTAAAGGAACAGTTCAGTGTAAAAATAAAAACTGGGTAAATAGGCTGAGCAAAATAAAAAATATTTCTATTATAGTTAGGCAAAAATGTAATGTATAAAGGCTGGAGTGACTGGATTTCTAACATAAAAGCCAGAACACTACTTCCTGCTTTTCAGCTCTCTAACTCTGAATTAGTCAGTGACTTGAAGGGGGGCCACATGGGACATAACTGTTCAGTGAGTTTCCAATTGATCCTCAGCATTCAGCTCAGATTCAAAAGCAAACAGTTATGACCCATGTGGCCCCCCTCAAGTCACTGATTGGTTACTGCTTGGTAACCAATCAGTGGAAACCAAGAGAGCTGAAAAGCAGGAAGTAGTGTTCTAGGCTATTATGTTACACATCCAGTCACTCCAGCCTTTATACATTACATTTTTTCCTAACTAAATATTTTAGAGGCATTTTTTATTTTGCACAGTCTATCTATTTACCTAGTTTTTATTTTTACACTGAACAAGTCCTTTAAATGGTAGAGAATGGCCACAGTGTGACTAATTCATTTTATGACTGAAGGAAATGAATGGTATTCCACAAAAGAGATAGATTTGATGGAATAAGATGGTTAGTGGAATGATGTTAGCATGGGGATAAAGGTAAGTGTCATC